>NC_056512.1:6157604-6164307 GCF_014905685.2 Nematolebias whitei
TTGGTGTTATTTTTGATCAGGACATGTCTTTTATCCCCCACATTAAAAACGTTACTAGAACCTCCTTCTTCCACCTGCGTAATATCACTAACATTAGAAACATCTGATCTAAAGATGATGCAGAAAAACTGGTTCATGCATTTGTTACGTCTACACTGGACTATACTTATGATTTATTATCTGGGTGTCCAAATACTTCTTTAAAACGTCTTCAGTTGATCCAAAATGCTGCTGCCAGAGTCTTAACTGGAGTTACTGGGAGAGATCATATTACTTCTAACCTACAAAAAATCTCATCAACCTAGCTCCATTTTATATTACAGATCTTATTGTTCCATATTTTCCTAACAGAGCACTTCGCTCTCAGACTGCAGGTTTACTTGTGGTTCCTAGAGTTTCCAAATACAGAATGGGAGGCAGATCTTTTAGTTATCAGGCTCCTCTCTTGTGGAACCAACTTCCAATCTCTGTCCATGAGGCTGACACATTATCCAGTTTTAAGACTTTCCTTTTTGATAAATCCTATAGTTAAGGTTGGCCTGGGTTTCCTGAGCTATCCCTTAGTTATGCTGTTATTTACTACTGTCTTTACTACTCTGATCAACTTGTTTTGTATTTGTAATTGGTTTTTCTGTCCTTGACGTGTTTTTGTTTTTCAGATACACCTGAACCTATACCTGGACCTATCATTCTGTGTTCGTCTGTCTCTCCTTCCTGTCCTCTCAAACCAGCCAGTCAAAGCAGATGGCTGCTTGTCCTGAGCCTGGTTCTGCTGGAGGTTTCTTCCTTTTAAAAGGGAGTTTTTCTTTCCACTGTTGCCACTGTGCTTGCTCAGGATGGGAGACTGCAATGAAGCCAAGATTCAACTTGTCTGCTGGATTCCTTAGATAGAGAACTTTACTAATTGGCTTTTATGTGAATGTTCCTGTAAAGTTCCCTGAGACATCTTTGTTGTGGTTTGGCGCTTTATAAATAAACTGAATTGTATTGAATTGTTTAGGCTGGCCACACAAATATGCAATGGTGGTGTTTTCTGGGCTCCTAAAAGGCTGATTTTATATAACATTTTGTATCCACAAATTACTGTTTCCAAAAGGCTTTTGTTCATATCTTATGCGCATTTTTAAAAATAACTCTTTAAAGATACATACTTCTGTTGTTTGGTTGTTTTTGTGTTTTTGAAATAGAAAATCTGTGTTTGGGGTAATCCACTCAAACAATTATTCTTTAGACATTTGATTTGAGTGACTTGTATTTCCTTTGATATGCTGGAGGATTATGCAACATATGAAATCCTTTTTCAACCTAATACCCAGAGAGGCTTAGCACTTCTTCAACGCATGTTTGCAGGATGCTTTGGAAAGTGACAGGTTTCTCTGAACCTGAATCAGAAAACAGAAGGTGAAGATTATGGGAAGGTATTTACTCCAACAATTTTCAGTCAGGTCATCTAACAGTTTCTTTTTTTTTTGTGCTGAAACGTTTCACCTTCCATCCAGAAGGCTTCATCAGTCAAGGAAACACACAACACAAAACTGATTCTTCCCCCAACAGCTTACTCCAAAGTGGAACAAACCAATTGTGTTGGTGCTAAGATGGTCTCTTTAGCACACCCCATCCTCCAGTGCTGGCCCTCTCCTTCGTCGACAGTCATGTCAAACTGGTTCAAAACCAACAAAGTCCATGCTCAATAATCCAGGTACACAATCCAACAATTTTCAGTCAGGTCATCTAGACAGTTTCTTTTTTTCTTTTTTTTTGTGCTGAAACGTTTCACCTTCCATCCAGAAGGCTTCATCAGTCAAGGAAACTGGAGTTTTTTCATTCACTCAACCTTTATTTATACAAGTTAATCCAATTGCACCTTGGGTCCTCATTTACAAGCAACCTGATTTAACAAAGACAACAATGGACAACAAAGACAGCAATAGACAAACATAAAGGATGCATACAAACTGAGAATAACAAGTGAAAATAAAATGATATTAAAAAAAATTTAACAAAAAACAGCTAGATTATAAGGCAGTGTAGAAAACTAAAAACAGGAACGTCTGCATTGGTTTTTGCCAGGAACTTAGCAGATGTTTGAAGTCACTTAAAGAGGTCAAGGTCGAAAGCTTCAGATCTTTTTGCAAGATATTTCAGGAAACAGGAGCGGAGTAGGAGAAGGCCCTTTTGTCTAGTTCAGTCCTCACTGAGGGAACACTGCAGGTAATAATGTCCTGAGAGCGCACGCTGTAGCTGCACTCACACAGAGACCTGTAGGAGGAGATGTATGAAGGCAGCAGACCAAGAAGTGATTCAAAGATGAAAATGTACCAGTGAGAGTTTGTGTGAAGTTGATGTACAGTTCACCAGTGAATACTGGGTGCAGTGGTGAATACGGTAGTTACAGCCAGTTATGAATCGTAGCGCATTGTGATAGACAGCATCCAACATCTGCAGCATCCAACATCTGCAGGGTTCTTGTAGGAGCGTTCATGTAAATAATATCACCGTAGTCAATGGAAGGAAGGAAAGTCACAGTTACAAGGTGTTCCCTAGCATTCAGAGTTAGACAGGATCTGTTTCAGAAAAAGAAACCCAAGTACCTGGAGAAAATCCACACTGTTCGGAGAGAACATACAAACTCCACACAGAAATGTCCATGGCATCTATGCCATTGTTTTGTTGAAATTGAGTTGTTAAAGCTAAAAGAAGCAGAGCAATAGTTAAAAGAAACGACTTGCTAGCTAAAAGCCAAAAATAGCAAAATGCTAGGTTAAAAGTAGCCAAAGGCCTTTGTTCCCAAGTTGTAAAACGTTACAGTTCTGTTAATTTGTTTCTTACTGTATTTTTGTATTTTCTCAGTACTTTTTATTAAAACCTTGAATCACAGTCCTTGATTTTCCTGATTATTCAGAACATACCATAAATGTACACACACACACACACACATATATGTGTGTGTGTGTGCGTGTGCGTGTACAAACATAGATGTTTCTGACTTTCTTTGTGCTTTGATTTCTTCAACCCAAGGAGCGGAGCCAGGCACACATAATTAACTCTGGCAGGAGCTTCTGGGCCTTAGACTGTTTGATTGTCCAAAAAATGATAAGATTCTAACAGAACCGTGTCAGAGAATTGAATAGGAGTGAAAAGCAATAAGAAGCAGAAAGAACATGGAGGAAACAGTACAAACCAGCAAGTCATAATGGGAATGTTGGCTTCTGGTTCACCAAGGAGGAGGAACTGTAGCCCCTCATCTGAAGCCGAAGTGTCAGGATAACAGCCTTTGGTGTTTCATAAAGACATGGCCAAAGGACTGTATTCGTGCCATTAAAACTGGCATCACAACTTTCTTACTGACCTTCCCTACCCAGAAATCACAGCAAGTGGTAAGTTAGTGTAATTGTTCCCATCAAGGAGCCGACATGCACCAAGGACAGTGAATACTTAGTATGAGCCCAAACTATCCACTAAGAACATTCATGTCTGCCACCATCAGTGGTGTTCACATCCCACTGGTAGCAGATATGGAAGGGGTATGTAAAGCTAACCACATTTCCACTGAGGGACTACAAGCAAAAGATCCAGACGCTGTCATTTTGAAACCAGAAGATTTCCAACTGCATCTCTCTAACTCAAGGATGAGAGACACACTTGAGGCCCAAAGGTTCATGTTTTGGACAGAGAAGACAGGTGGTTTGAGAAGGTGGGAAGGAAAAAAAAAAGTCTGACAGGAATTTTTTCACCTCCAACTCCTACATGTGTCCAGTTAACCACTGTTTTTGTCTGTCCAAACAGGTCTCACTTGTAAATGAGTCTTCGAGGCTCAATGTGATTTATCTGTTTAAATAAAGGTTGAATGAAAACAAAAATCATTAATGTCAAATGAGATAGACGAACTTTAAACAGAGGAGGATTCAGATCTTTAGAATTATAGTTGAGCTCAGGTGGAAGAAATGGAGATTAATCAGCATGAGATTTAACTGAAGCTTGGAAAGTCACTCCACTTCTGAATTTAGAAAGTGTCAAGGGAATACATATTTATGCTCTCACCATGCTCTATTATTTTACTTTATTGATGTAGACTTTAAAATGTTACCTACTCCTCTTGTTGGTATTAATGATATTAAAATGTTTTCATGATCTTTCCTCAGTGTTGATGTGACAGATGGCAAAGCGATCATCTTTGTCATGCTCAAGGTTTGATTGACATGGTAGACACAGAGAAGTGTTATAGTGTCCTTGAGAGGTGTTTTCATCTTCTGAAACTCCCAATCATTTCTGTGAGTAGCTGCTTTGATAACAGCTGAGCAGAACGAGGGGATGGGGAGGAAAACTGGCACCTACAAACTAACGTTTTACTACAGGAAGCTCATAACGTGTCCGAACCTCAGATAGGTGAAGGCATTTACCATAATTTCTGGTCTATAAGCCACTACCTTTTTCACACGCTTTGAACCCTGAGGCTTATTCAATACTGCTGTTAATTTATGGATTTTTTTTTTTTTATAGGCTAACGAACTTCATATCATATCTAAAATTTTCATTGGTCCACTGGGGAGGGGGGTGTCTCCCATTCTCTCCTCCCCTCCCCGTTGTTCCCCCCAGGGAAGGGCACGCAGTGTGCAGAAGGAAGGTGAAGATAGCAATCAGTGACTTTTCATGGTAGACTACTGATTTTTTTTTAACCAGCCGTCTTACAGGCTCTTTTCAGAAAAAAAAATGTTTAATGTATGTAGTATTTGTGGATGTTACACTACGTATTTGATTCAAAGTTTAAGAAATGTTTCTGTGTAAATATCACATGTTGCAATGTGGACACCTGTGGCTTATACACAAGTGTGGTCTATATATGTATATTGTTTTCTTTTTAAATGTAGTGGGTGTGGCTTATATTTAGGTGCGCTCAATATTCTGGAAATTACAATATAAGTGTGTACTTGAAAATGCATTGATCAGTTGTGATTGCTGGCTGTTCTCCAAAGCTTTTGTAATAAATATGAAGAAGTCTACACCAGGTTGTTTTGGGAATCTCTTTTTTTCCATGACAATTGCTTTCCAGATTTCCTCACACATCTACAACTACACAGTAGAAGTCCAGTCGCTTTGTCCTTTTCATTTTTAGGGGGAAATTGCCATGTCCTGTGTGCCCAAGAATCTATATCAGCATGTTTAGAAGGAGGAGGTCTGAACCAACCCCAGTTCCTCTTCAGGGAGGTGGTGTGGAGATTGTCTTCAGCCACACAGACTGGACTGCTCCATACAAGAAGGGTCACAGCTATACTTCTTCAGTTGGCTGAGACCTTCTTACATCTGCAGACATGCACTGTGCTCCTTAGGAGCGCCATGGTTTGGTTCCTTGGTGAGGTTTGCTTTCAGAAACGTACTCTTCTCTGGATTCAGTTCAGTGGAGCCCCACAACGTGCAGCAGAAAAACACTCGGTAAAATTCTGAGTATAACCCACAAATATCCTGATGCATGCTCAATAATCCAGGTAGAAAAATCTAAAAAAGTTAAATCTGGTCCTCTGGACATTCCAAAAATAAAACAAAGCAAAACTACAAAAAAATGTAGAAATGTTTCATCTCTCATCCGAGAGACTTCCTCAGTCTGAGGTGCTGTATTCAGCTCAGTCTCTTAAATAGCACCTTCTCAGAGTGGATCAACCAGTTTGCTGCTGACAACCAAAACCAGCTGCTCACATGCTCAATAAGGACCATCAGCATAACAATGGATCATTAGCACACTGATGGCTGTTTACTATTCACAGAGGGCTGAGTGATACTAGCAATCACAGCATTGTAAGAAGGGGACAGTTGAACACGGAGGCCTCCACCCCTGTTTAATGATTGACGGTTTATTTTCACAAAGATGGCCTCCTTTACTCCTCTCTCAAACCATCGTTCCTCTCTATCAAGGATGTGAACATCTTCATCCCTGAAAGAGTGACCGCTGGCCTGGAGATGAGTGTAGACCGCAGAATCCTGGCCTGATGATGTTGATCTTCTGGGCTGGTCCATCCTTTTGGCCAGTGGCTGTTTAGTTTCCCCGATGTAAGACTGATCACAGCCCTCCTGACACTGAACAGCATACACAACATTACTCTGTTTGTGCCGGGGGACTGGATCTTTGGGATGAACCAGTCTTTGCCGTAATGTATTTTGGGGTTTAAAAGCCACTGGGACGTTGTGTTTAGAAAATAAACGTCTCAGTTTCTCTGATACTCCCGCAACATACGGAATGACCACTGGTCTGGGTCTGGGTTCCTCCTTTTCACCTGATGGCTGACTGGAGTCCTGTTTGGGTTTCTTCTCTGCTTTCAGGAAGGCCCAGTTAGGATATCCACATTGCTCTAGAGCCTGTTTTGTGTAGGATTTCTCCTTCTGCCTGGCTCCTGAGTTAGTGGGGATGCTGTCTGCTCTGTGGTACAGAGTCCTGATGACTCCTAACTTGTGCTCCAAAGGGTGATGGGAGTCAAACTGCAAATACTGGTCTGTGTGGGTGGGTTTGCGGTACAGCTCAGTTTGCAAATGTCCTCTATCAGTGACTGAGACCTCACAGTCCAAGAAAGCCAGTCTGCCATTTTTTTACATCTTCTCGTGTGAACTTGATGTATTTATCCACAGAGTTGATGTGGTCAGTAAAATGTTGGACTTCCTGAGATTTGATTTTAACCCAGGTGTCGTCAACATACCTGAACCAATGACTTGGTGG
>NC_056512.1:6164407-6180268 GCF_014905685.2 Nematolebias whitei
ATTAAAATCAGACACCACTCTGAGCAGCAGGACCACGCTTTCCACAGAACAACTGTGTCAACTCTTGAAACTCTGCCTGCAGTCAACCTACTGCACATATGGGGAGCAATATTATAGGCAGAAACATGGGTGTGCTATGGGGTCTCCAGTTTCTCCTATTGTTGCCAACCTGTACATGGAGGAGGTAGAAAAGAGAGCCTTGACGTCCTTTTCAGGGACACCACCAAGTCATTGGTTCAGGTATGTTGACGACACCTGGGTTAAAATTAAATCTCAGGAAGTCCAACATTTTACTGACCACATCAACTCTGTGAATAAATACATCAAGTTCACACAAGAAGATGTAAAAAATGGCAGGTTGGCTTTCTTGGACTGTGAGGTCTCAGTCTCTGATAGAGGACATTTGCAAACTGAGCTGTACCGCAAACCCACACACACAGACCAGTATTTGCAGTTTGACTCCCATCACCCTTTGGAGCACAAGTTAGGAGTCATCAGGACTCTGTACGACAGAGCAGACAGCTTCCCCACTAAGTCAGGAGCCAAGCAAAAGGAGAAATCCCACACAAGACAGGCTCTAGAGCAATGTGGATATCCTAACTGGGCCTTCCTGAAAGCAGAGAAGAAACCCAAACAGGACTCCAGTCAGCCATCAGGTGAAAAGGAGGAACCCAGACCCAGACCAGTGGTCATTCCATATGTTGAGGGAGTATCAGAGAAACTGAGACGTTTATTTTCTAAACACAACGTCCCAGTGGCTTTTAAACCCCAAAATACATTACGGCAAAACTGGTTCATCCCAAAGATCCAGTCCCCCGGCACAAACAGAGTAATGTTGTGTATGCTGTTCAGTGTCAGGAGGGCTGTGATCAATCTTACATCGGGAAAACTAAACAGCCACTGGCCAAAAGGATGGCCCAGCACAGAAGATCAACATCATCAGGCCAGGACTCTGCGGTCTACACTCATCTCCAGGCCAGAGGTCACTCTTTCAGGGATGAAGATGTTCACATCCTGGACAGAGAGGAACGATGGTTTGAGAGAGGAGTAAAGGAGGCCATCTTTGTGAAAAGAAATCGTCCATCATTAAACAGGGGTGGAGGCCTCCGGGTTCAACTGTCCCCCTCTTACAATGCTGTGATTGCTAGTATCACTCAGCCCTCTGTGAATAGTAAACAGCCATTAGTGTGCTAATGATCCATCGTTAGGCTGATGGTCCTTCTTGACCATGTGAGCAGTTGGTTTTGGTTGTCAGCAGCAAACTGGTTGATCCACTCTGAGAAGGTGCTGTTTATAAGACTGAGCTGTATACAGCACCTCAGACTGAGGAAGTCTTTCGGATGAAAGACAAAACGTTTCTATATTTTTTTGTTGTTTTGCTTTGTTTTTTATTTTTTGGAATGTCCAGAGGACCAGATTTTACTTTTTTAGATATAACCCACAAAGTTCCTAATATCTCTCAGTTAACAAAAAATAATCTGAATAATTATCTGATGAAAGGCATTTTATATTGTTAAACATGCACATTACTGCTGAGTGCACGCAAAAATACAATCCCCTGCAAAACAAGTAGACATGTGCTCACACACACACACAGATTTATTCTCTTCTTCCGTTTGGCTGCCATGGCAACAACCATTTGCCTCTGAACTTTAATCAGTAAATCTGCACAGTGGGTCATTATCAGATTAGGGGATTATCCAATCCACACTGAGAAATCAAACAGGCTTTGGTCCAATCACAAGGAGACACACCCCTGCAGGCTCCTGTGCACACAAACACAACATTTTAAATCTGTTACTGTTCATGTGTGTCATAAAAGGGATTTAAAAATTTTGGCTGATCCAAGGCTGCCCTCTGCAGCTAAATGATGCTCCTCACCTCTGATTCGACAGAGCTGCTCCGAATGGGTTCTGTTGGGTAACTCTGTTAACGATGGAAAAGCATTCAGTCACGTTGTACATTCACTTTTCATTTGGTTCTGCAATCTAATTTCTGAGTGTCCATCAGAACAGTGTCTGTCTGAAAGAGAAAAATGTTTTTTCACATCGAGCTGCCAGGTTTATCAGATAGACGTCATGAACAAGAAGTCACTGTTTCAGAGAGAGTCCTGGTCAGGAAGCCATCTTTAACAATTGACATCTCCCTGAGTGCTGAAAACCTCTGAAGAAGCTGAACTTAATGTTAAAACAACCAGAACAAAAGATAAAACGAGCAGAACCGAGACTCAAAGCTAAAATAAGAACAAAAGTACCTAAAAAGCTAAAGCCATCAGAACACTAGTGAAAAGACACATTTAATAAAAAGCATAACAAACCTAAACCAGAATGACAAAACAGCAGTTAAAAGCTAAAATTAGCAAAACAATAGCTTAAAGCTAAACCCATCAGAACACTAGTGAAAAGACACATTTAATACAAAGCATAACAAACCTAAACCAGACTGACAAAACAGCAGCTAAAAGCTAAAATTAGCCAAACAATAGCTGAAAGCTAAAGTCATCAGAACACTAGTGAAAAGCTAAAATGAACAAATAGCAAATAAATGCCAAAATTAAATCTGACAAAGTATTTGCATTAAACTAAAATATGCAAAACATTAGCTAAAAAGCTAAAAAAAATTAAAAAGAAATACAGTAGTCCCTTTACTTCGCTGTTCGTTTTTCGTGGACTCGCTCTATCGCGGTTTTTCAAAATAAGATTGGACATGACACACTGTTGGCTAACTGATGGATGAACCGCACGATCGGCATGGAATTATTATTTAAAATAAATTATTTTAAATAATTTAGTACCTGCTGCACCTCTGTACAGCCCACACTGCAGGAAGCTTCCTCCTGCAGCTGATCAGCTGATCTCTTCCGTGCAGAGTGAAGAAATGGGCGTGGTCGAGAGAGCAGCGAAGGCAGAGAGCTAAAATCCTGACATTCTATGCTCTTAGAGCATTTAGAGTTTTGAAGCATTGTTAAGAATATTGCAAGTGTGAAAAGGGTTGTAAATGCCTTTTTTTTTTCATTTGTTCAACCTTTATTTAGACAGGTTAACCCCACTGAGCCTCGGGGACTCATTTACAAGAGAGACTGTAAAGACGCTCTTATCTGCTGTGCTGTATTGCTCAATGTATCACAACTGTATCTTGCCCTTTATCTGTATCTGCTTGGCTTCTGGATCTGCTTGCCTTGTGGTATCAACAAGTACAGACTGAACTAAGTCAGAGAATGTATTTGAGTTTTTTGTGTACGGGACATGAACTAACAGGGAGCTGCTGGTGTGTGTCCCACCTGATGACAAGATCACCAGTAAACTGGAACGGCAGAAGAAAATAACACAACTCCATAAAAGGACTTCCAAGAAATGAAGACATCAGTTTGAACTAGTTTAGACAAAGAACTGTAAGAATGTGTGACACGTCTCTGGGTAGAGCTTTTGTGTTTAAATACAGAAGAACCTGAAAACTCCGGTCAGACGCGTCTTGGGATTTTGTTGTATCTCTGTTGGTTTGGGGTAAGAGCGTCTCCTTTCAGCTGAAAGCTTTAATAAATGTTGGTAATACTTTTTAACTTGAATCTCTCTGACTGATTATTGTGTCTTTTCTCCATGTATCTCCAAACCAATGAGAGGAACAGGTGAATAGGCTGAAAAGTCTGAGTTGTTGTGTTGATTTTCCTCTGCAATTTTGGTGCCAAAACCCAGGATACTGGAGAAGGACGATTGGCAACCGGAGAATTGGACATCAACACGATTGTTCAGTGCAGTTCCACAGGCCAGCAAACAGGTAAGAGGAACTATATTTATCCTCTCTGTGGTGTTGCACTGAGTGATCGTGTTGTAAATTATTTTTGTCAGTAGAGATTGAGTGTAAAAGTTGTTTTTGTTTTTTTTAAGTAATATATCAGTTGTAAGCTTGTGCAAGGATAAGAAAATGCAAGTTGTGATTAAAAGAGGCAGGTCGGGGACCTGGCCTGGGGTCTGGGACCCCTGTTTGAGTCAACTATGTCGGGGACTTGTGTCAGTCGGGAGTGGCGCCCCAAACATCTTCCTGGACGCGGGGGAAGGTAGCCAGGTTGGATTGAGTTTTCCTATGGAACGTGACTGCGCACAAATAAGAACAAGAGTTGACCACACATGTGTGAGAACTGTCAGAGATACTTAAATGGTGATGACAGTTTCCAATGATTATTGAAATGTATTTTTTTTTAACTGTCAGAGAAACTTAAATGGTGATGACAGATTCTGAGGATTGTTCAAGTAAGGTGTATTTTTTGTGAGAAACAAACTGAAAGCTGTCCAAAACGAGATTGGATGACTGAAGTGAGTGAAAGCTGCGCAACAAAAGTGTGTGTGTGTTTGAGGAGAAGCTCCTTGCAGTGTGGTTTTGGTGGTTTAATTGCTTCGCTGCTGAGCGAGCTTGAGTTTTCTCACTGTCAAGTGAGAAAATGAGTCATTTGGTGTAAAACATAACGTTATACAGACAACATGACAAAATGAACGGTGAATTTGACACAGACATTGACGCTTCAGGGGCCCTGGCTCCCTCTTGAAACTCAGATCTACAAACAAGTAACATACCTGACGGACCATGACGACTTGACAAAGAAAAAAATTCAGAAAAAATAAAAAGAGAAGATGACTCAGGCAGTAGTAAAACAGAAAGCCCCACTGAGTCCATACAAACCTTTAGGAGGATTTTTACTAAAACAACTGCGAACGCTGAGACAGGAAGTAACAAAAATATGCAGAAAGAATAAGAAGCGGAGAAATAGTTGAGAAAGTGTGAAAAATTAATCATGTCATGACAAGGGATTAAAACACACTCTGGAGCAGGCAACACCGGAAGTGAAGGGTAGAGCAGCCACACAGCAAGTGAAGTTGTCTCTGCCCCCGTATCCGGGGCTGGAACAGACATCCTCAAAGGGAGGGACCTCCGTTAACAGGGAGGAAAACCCCCTAGGGGGCTGTATCATCCATCGAACTAACACAGGGGATGCTGGTTTTAGAAAATATCAACACCAACCCATTTAGACAAGAAGCATCACCATCCTGTGGACTGTTGGAGAAACAGCCTGAAAAGCCTGACCTGTTCAGCACCTCCATGGCTCAAAACAAAGGTTTTTGCACCTCTTCCACTCATAAACAAAGAAGAACAGGGGGTGGCAGTGTCAGGATTTGGTGGACAGGAACAAACCCAGTAGTGCAGACAGGACTCAACTCGGCAGATTAAAAAACTAAATACTTTAATGATGAATAAAATGACAAAATAAACAGCTGACGTGGCAGCAAAACTTACATAAACCAGAAGACTCGGGAAAAACTCAAAAGGACTCAGGAAGCTCAGGAAAAGACTCAGGAAATGCAGGAGAACACAGGATACCCAACGAATACGACCCGACGAGGAACAAAACAGAACAGAAGGCTTATATACAAGGACAAGACGAGACGTGATTACAAATAGCTGTGACGAGACAAGGGTGGCACCAATTAAACTGACGAGGAAACACTAGGGAAACACAGACACAAACAGAGCCAACAAATGGTACCATCCTTACAGTATCCCCCCTCAAGGACGCCTCCAGGTGTCCCCAAAAAAAACCCCTCCCGAAGGACTTGGGCGGGTGGAGGGCGGCACTGCAAGGGTGGAGGGCCAGAGGAAACACAAGGAAGAACACAAGGACCTGAAAGAACTAAGGCAAGACACAAGCAGAAAAAACACAAAAGATCTGAACGGTCAAGAGACTGTCCCTGGAGTCATTGTTCAGGAGGAAGGCCAGGAGGCCGTCCATCACGGGACCCACGTTCGGGAGGGCGGCCGGGAGGCCGTCCGTCACGGGACCCGCGTTCAGGGGGGGCGGCCGGGAGGCCGTCCATCACGGGACCCACGTTCAGGGGGACGGCCGGGAGGCCGTCCATCACGGGACCCACGTTCAGGGGGGCGGCCGTCCAACACGTAGGAACGTGGAGACCGCGGCAGGCGGCAATGACGACTTGGAGGCCGCGGCAGGCAGCGAAGACGACTTGGAGGCCGCGTTTGGCGGCGAAGACGACTTGGAGGCCGCATCTGGCGGCGAAGACGACTTGGAGGCCGCGTTTGGCGGCGAAGACGACTTGGAGGCCGTGTCTGGCGGCGAAGACGACTTGGAGGCCGCGTCTGGCGGCGAAGAGGCCGAAGAGGCCGAGGAGGCCGCGTCTGGCGGCGAAGAGGCCGAGGGAGCCGCAACATGCGTCATAGAGTCCTGGGGAGATGCAGCATGCGCTATGGAGAACCATGGAAGAGAATCCTCAGTGGTTGTGGAGAGCGCCGACCCCTCTGGAGATGTGGAGAGCGCCGACCCCTCTGGAGACTTGGAGAGCGCCGACCCCTCTGGAGACTTGGAGAGCGCCGACCCCTCTGGAGACTTGGAGAGCGCCGACCCCTCTGGAGACTTGGAGAGCGCCCCAGATGACGTGAGAACCTGGAGAACTGCAGAGTGCAACATTGAGTCCTGGGGAACTGCAGCGGACGGCGTCGGAACCTGGAGAGCTGCAGCATGCGGCGTGGAAACCTGAGAGTTGGCAGCAGGCGACGAGGGGACCTGAGAGTTGGCAGCAGGCGACGAGGAGACCTTGGAGTTGGCAGCAGGCGACGAGGGGACCTTGGGAGTTGCTGCTGCTGTCGGCGGAGAGGCCAGGGGAGTTGCTGTTGCTGACGATGGAGAGGCCTGGGGAGTTGCTGCAGCAGACGACAGAGAGACCTGTGGCTCTGCAGTAGACGACGGAGAGGCCTGGAGCTCTGCAGCAGACGACGGAGAGGCCTGGAGCTCTGCAGAAGACGACGGAGAGACCTGAATCTCTGTTGCAGACGACGGAGAGGCCCTGGGTGCTGCGGCGGCAGGAACTGACTCTTCTGCTGCGGCGGCAGGAACTGACTCTGCAGCAGACGACGGAAAGGTCCTGGGTGCTGCGGCGGCAGGAACTGACTCCTCTGCGGCGGCGGCAGGAACTGACTCTTCTGCGGCGGTGGCAGGAACTGACACTTCTGCGGCGGCGGCAGGAACTGACTCTTCTGTGGGCGTAGGACCCTCTGGAGGCGTGGGACCCTCGTTGGACGTAGTGATGTCAGTGGACGTGGGACCCTCGATGGACGTAGCGACATCGGCGGACGTGGGACCCTCGGCGGACGTGGGACCCTCGGTGGACGTAGCAACGTCAGCGGACCTGGGACCCTCGGTGGACGTAGCGACGTCGGTGGACCTAGGGCCCTCGGTGGACGTTGAGACCTCTGAAATGGCGGCTGAGTCTTCGGCGGCTGAGTCTTCGGAAGGAGTGAAGACCTCAGCGGACGGAGCGAGGACCTCAGCGAACGGAGCAGCAGCGAGAACCTCAGCGAAGACCTCAGCGAGTGGAGCAGGAGCAAGGACCTCAGCTGGCGGAGCAAGAGCGAGGACCTCAGCTGGCGGAGCAGGAGCGAGGACCTCAGCGGGTGAAGAAGGAGCGAGAAGCTCAGCAGATGGGTCAACCTCGGGGGCTGCGTGGACGGTGGGTCTACATAGGCAGGGTCTTCTGATGCTGGTGCTGAGTCAGAATCATGTTTAATTTTCAAAGTTCTGAGTCCAGCAAGAAGCTGCTGATATTCAGGACGCTGGATTAAACGGGGTTGGGATAGTAAAAACTTTTCGGCAAGGGTGAGCACAGTATCTAGACAGTCCGGGTTATTTTTAGCAGAACAAAAGAGGCTTTGCAGAGTGTGGTTTATTTGGGATAATTCATGGGGTGAATATGTGACTGATGGACAAATGTCTCTATGTGAGGGTGTGGTGTCAGGTGTCGCCCCAGCCGGAAACCTGGGAGGTGGGGTGGCGGAACACGCCCCCACAGAGTCACTGGGAGTTTGCTCAGGAGGTTTGGTCAGACTGGGTTGGACAGCTGCGGCACGGTGTGACGGTAAGAGGCCGGACTCCGCCCCCACCAGGAACCTGGAGGGTGAGGCCACGGAATCAGCCCTGTGACGTCAAGTGGATCGGACTCGCCGAACCCAACAGGAGTGGACCGGAGCTCCCGCGGGACGTCGGATCTCGCCCCCACCGGAAACCTGAGAGGTGAGGCGGCGGACCCGGCTCCCACAGAAACACCAGAACCAACTCTAAAATTCTGCTCAGCCAACGAGACTGACCCGGTCGCCGCGGGCTGCCTCCGGGACCGCTTCCTACCTCCCCGGCGACAACGGGTGAGTCGAGGGACCGGAACAAAACCGAACTCCTCCTCAATCTCTTCGTCCTCCCCCGACGTCCATCCTGAGTAGCCGGGCGAGGCGGACTCCGAAACAGTGGTCTGGTGGTTTCCCCGGTACCGAGCTCTGTCTTCCTCGAGGACCAGGAGTGGAGAGGACAGGATTTCCACCTCCTGGTCATAACGTCCTTGTGGGCGGACGGGCCTAGTCCAGAACCCGCCGCAACGGATTGTGGACTTGCTCATCACGGGAGGCTCGGAAGAGAAAAAGAAAAAAGGTAAGCTGCCGAGAGAGCCCTGCCCACTGGGTTCTGATGTGTGGTCGGGTCATAATGTCAGGATTTGGTGGACAGGAACAAACCCAGTAGTGCAGACAGGACTCAACTCGGCAGATTAAAAAACTAAATACTTTAATGATGAATAAAATGACAAAATAGACAGCTGACGTGGCAGCAAAACTTACATAAACCAGAAGACTCGGGAAAAACTCAAAAGGACTCAGGAAGCTCAGGAAAAGACTCAGGAAATGCAGGAGAACACAGGATACCCAACGAATACGACCCGACGAGGAACAAAACAGAACAGAAGGCTTATATACAAGGACAAGACGAGACGTGATTACAAACAGCTGTGACGAGACAAGGGTGGCACCAATTAAACTGACGAGGAAACACTAGGGAAACACAGACACAAACAGAGCCAACAAATGATACCATCCTTACAGGCAGTCAGTCCAGCCTTAATTACAGCATGGGCTCAGGAAAGAACGAAGAGGTGAATAAAATAGAAGAACATATAAAAGAAACTTTAGAAAAAATGGTGGCTCACAGCAAAGAAATGATTGAACAATGTGAGCGCAGAATGGAGAGATTAGAGCATGAGTTGTAGGATACACAAGGAAAACAACCAGTCAGAGTATCAATGACCACTAGAGGACATTTGATACCCGAACAGGAGGAGCAGGAGAATTTCTGATTGATAACAGAGGAGGAAATAGATCACGAAATTGACTAACTAAGAACCACATTAGGCCATTTACGAGAAGTTGAGTGCTCACAAACAGCCCACTTCTTTAGTAGAACCCACACAATGATAACAAGAGGATTAGATTAAAAAAAAAAAACTCGATGAGGCTGAGTACATGTTTCCGTTACTACAATCATCCGGGGGTCACCAGAAATATATGCCCTTCCCAGTGGGAGACAGAGATGCTCTGGTTGACAAACTCCCAAGCATCTCTGCAGGAGGAAAGAAATAATCTGTTTGAAGAGTTTCAGTCAGCCAGAGTCTTAACCGGAGTTAGTAGGAGAGATCATATTTCTCCAGTTTTAGTTTCTCTCCATTAGCTCCCCGTCAAGTCCAGAATAGAATTCAAAATCTTACTTCTAACCTACAAAGCTCTCAACAACCTGGCTCCATCTTATATTACAGATCTTATTGTTCCAAATTTTCCTAACAGAGCACTTCGCTCTGTCGATAAACCTGGTGTCTAAAGTGATGACGTAACAGACAACCAGCTTTAATGAAGATGAAGCCTGATCAGTTCTCCTCTAAAGCTGAGGACAAAAGGACTGAACTTCTGCTTTAAATCAAGCTAAAGATAAAAATGTGTAATCAAAAGTGTTTTACTAACAATCCACAAGTAATCAACTATTGATTTATAAGAATTGTATAATCCATTGTATAATTGTGTGATTTACTTGTTAATGTGAAGTGTTGAAGTAAAAGGAGCAGATCCGAGACCTGATGTAACCATAGGCAAGTCTGAACAAGTCTGAACATGTCTTAAACAGAGAGAAAGAAAAAGAACGAAGACCAGCTATGAATGTATTAAGTTCAAACTAGGAATGATGGTTAATATATAACCTTTGTAAAGTTCTGCAAAAGATATTCTAAGCTGATAATGAAAAAGCATGTATGAAGAACATTATAGTAAAAGAACAAAAGGTCATGAGGTTCAACTCAACTCATCTCGTGGTGACGCACTTCTGAACAAAAACAGGAAACAGCTTGTTTTTCTCAAGTTATGGAAAGTACCTAAAAGCCGGTTAGACCCGGTTGAGGTGCAAAACAACAGTCAGTTACTGGAAAAAGGATGATGTAATTTTCCATGAAAAGCCTCTAACCCCTCCTTAAGAGGATGAAGGAAAAGTGGTCTTTAAATACAGATTGAACTGATGAAACTTGGTCAAAGCTGAGTCGAAGAGTCGAGCAGAAGGAAATACAAGCAAGAAGCAGCTCGGAGGATCAGAGAAGCCCGAAAGAAGTTGGAGTTTACTAGTTTGAAGACAAGGCTGGGATTTATTTCTCTTTTAGAGAGGGGATACTGGAAAGTGCACCTCCTGGGGACTCCCTTGTTCTGCTCATGTGGGCAATGACAGTGAGACCTGGAGGGGTGTGGTTGGGAGGAACGGCCCCCCTGATCTGAACCAGAGTGGTGTTCTGTTGTTGGACTTCTGTGCTCGTTATGGATTGTCAATAACGAACACCTTGTTCAGGCATAAGGGTGTCCATATGTGCTCTTGGTACCAGGACACCCTAGGCCGCAGTTCGATGATCGACTTTGTCATCGTCTCATCTGATCTAGGGCCACATGTCTTGGACACTCGTGTGAAGAGAGGGGCAGAGCTGTCCACTGATCACTACCTGGTGGTGAGATGGCTCCGATGGTGGGGGAGGATGCCGGTCAGACCTGGCAGACCCAAACGTATTGTGAGGGTTTGCTGGGAACGTCTGGCAGAGTCTCCTGTGAGACTGTGTTTTTTTTTAAGATGGCCTCCCTTCTCCCCTTACAGCCATCCTCTCCACACCATTATTATGAAATATTTATTCTAGTGATTATCTAGTGTAGGTTTTTTTTAATTTTTTAAATAGGATAGAAAGAAAGAAAAGACAAAGTAAGACTCCAAAATATAAGAAATATACACAAAGAGAGCACACGGCAAAACACCCGGCCACTGTCTGTTCACCTGCAAAGAACATGACAAAACACAGCAACAAAATACATATGTATAAAGAACTTAAAATATTCATGGCTTTGCAGTAAGTTTCCATAAATATATATACCCATACCTAGGCCTATATACATAAATACATACACATGAATATACATTCATATACATATCTATATATCTATATATCTACATATAAAGACTACATAAGCATCCCTGCATCTATTTGTGTGTGGTTGTGAGCATGCATACGTGTATAAGGCTTCTCTAATAGAACATTTAATAGTAACCGTGAAGCAGCAGAGACCCGACCCCCAAGACCAGAGGCAGACAAAAAAGGGGGGACCAGAGCCCAAGACCCCAGGAGGGACCCCGACCGCGGAGCCCCCAGGGCCACCCACACAGGACAAACCACTCATCCACCCCCCAGATCGGACCACAGGGGAGAACCAGAGATCCCCACCAGCGACCACATGCAGTGACCCCCCGGGGCCAATAGCGACAAACTCATAGGCCCCCACCGGAAACCGCCGCACCAATGCAGTTCCAGGCCCGGGCACCGAGGCCCAGGCACCGAGGACGCACACCACCCAGGCCAAGGGCCAGAGGACCCGAGCCCCACCAGGCAGACACCAGGCCGAGCCGACACACGCCCAAGCGCCCAGGCCCTGACACCAAGGGCCCCAAGCGCGCCGGCAGGCAAGGGCACACCTCACTAGGGGGCCGCGCGATAGGGGCGCGATGCCAAGCACCCCCAGTTGTATCAAAGAGATACAACTAGAGCCCCTAGATGTGCTGTTGATGTGTGTTGTTGCATTAAAAAGGAAAGAAGAAGGAGCAAAGGCTGGCATGATGCCGGTTTCCCCTCTACCCCAACTCTAGCAAAACCCTAGTGTCTAAATGCAACCATTGTAAGTGAGCACAGGCACAGGGGGTGAGAGTAAAGTCATCCCACCACCCATAGCCATAGTGCCCACCTCAAGTTCCTATATGTGAATGTCATGAGGATGTTATGAGTGAATGTCTAAGGTGTACAATAAAATTGAGTCCCAGGTGGCTATGGTCAACAGAGATGTAAAATTGTTGCAACACACCTGAGCCCAAACAACCCTAAATGTGTGGAATTGAAATGAAGAGGGTGGAGGTACATGGTGAGGGATGGGGAGAAATATAACTGTGAGAGCAAATGCTCCCACAGGGAGTCAGCTCCCCCACTGACCCAACAGGCCACCCCAGTTCCCCAAGGTCCACCTAGGGATTGAGGCCAAGACACTTCTCCATCTGGACCGACCGCCAGGCCCGTTGAGCTCCAGACCAGAGAGGGACAGAGCCCCAAGGGCCGCCAGAAGCAGTACCAGCAGCCCACACACCCGAGGGCCGCCAAGACCCCCACAAACCGCAGTCAGCCCGCCACCAGATGAAGCCAAACCCCACCAGGACGACCCGGCCAAGAGCGCCCGCCCAACCGCCGACAGAGCCAGGAAGCACCGGGAGCAAGCCCCCACCACAGGAAAGGGGCCAGCCAGTCGGCCATGAACAGTCCCGGGCCGCCCCCAAGGACATCCACCCAGTCCCCACCCCAGAAGGAATACTACACCCACCCCTCATTCGGACATATCTCAAAACACATAGCACACTAGACACCTAGGCTGGGTCAAACTACCCCCTCTTAGGGGCCACTGGTCACGCCCCAAACACCCAATCCCCCAGCCCATGAACCTACAACCTACCAGCGAGCCGAAGGCCCCTGCCCAGAACCGGGCACCAGAGCGCAAGCTGGCCCAGAGCCCGTCAACCCGCCCGCCAGAACCCAAGACGGAGCTGTGAGACGGAGTTTTAACTCCCACCTCTGAGAGAATTTTGAACATGTTCCGAGGGAGGTGGGGGACATTGAGTCTGAGAGGACCATGTTTCGTGCCTCTATTGTCGAGGCGGCTTACCAGAGCTGCGGCCACAAGGTTGTCGGTGCCTGTCGCGGCGGCAACCCTCAAACCCGATGGTGGACACCGTCGGTGAGGGATGCTGTCAGGCTGAAGAAAGAGTGCTATCGGGCCTTTTTGACCTGTGGGAACCCGGAAGCAGCTGATGGGTACCGGCAGTCCAAGCGACATGCGGCTCGGGTGGTCGCTGAGGCAAAAACTCGGGCATGGGAGGAGTTCGGAGAGGCCATGGAGAACGAATTCCGCACGGCTTCGAGGAGATTCTGGTCCACCATCCGGCGTCTCAGGGGGGGAAAGTGGTACGCCACCAACAATGTTTATAGTGGGAGTGGTGTGCTGCTGACTTCAACTCGGGATGTTGTGGGTCGGTGGGCGGAATACTTTGAAGACTTCCTCAATCCCACCGGCACGTCTTCCACTGAGGAAGCGGAGCCTGGGGACTCTGGGTCGGGTCCTCCAATCTCTGGTGCTGAGGTCACCGAGGTGGTTAAAAAGCTACTCGGTGGCAGGGCCCCATGGGTGGATGAGATTCGCCCAGAGTTCCTTAAGAATCTGGATGTTGTAGGGTTGTGTTGGCTTACGCGACTCTGCAATATTGCGTGGACATCGGGGTAAGTTCCCCTGGATTGGCAGACCGGGGTGGTGGTCCCCCTATTCAAAAAGGGGGACCGTAGAGTGTGTTAAAACTACAGGGGAATCACGCTCTTAAGTCTCCCTGGTAAGGTCTATTCGGGGGTTCTGGAGAGGAGGGTCCGTCGGATAGTTGAACCTCGGATTCAGGAGGCGCAGTGCGGTTTTCGTCCTGGCCGTGGAACAATGTACCAGCTCTACACTCTCAGCAGGGTCCTGGAGGGTGCGTGGGAGTTTGCCCAACCAGTCTACATGTGCTTTATGGACTTGGAGAAGACGTTCGACCGCGTCCCTCGGGGGACCCTGTGGGGGGTACTCTGGGAGTATGGGGTACCGGGCCCTATGATATGGGCTGTTAGGTCCCTGTATGACCGGTGTCAGAGCCTGGTCCGCATCGCCGGCAGTAAGTCGGGCTTGTTCCCGGTGAGAGTTGGACTCCACCAAGGTTGCCCTTTGTCACTGATTCTGTTCATAACTTTTATGGACAGAATTTCTAGGCGCAGCCAATGTGTTGAAGGGATCCATTTTGGTGGCCTTAGGATTGCGTCTCTGCTTTTTGCAGATGATGTGGTCTTATTGGCTTCATCAGATCGTGATCTACAGCTTTCACTGGAGCGGTTTGCATCCGAATGTGACGCGGCCGGGATGAAGATCGTTCCTCCAAATCCGAAGCCATGGTCTTGAGCCAGAAAAGGGTATAGTGCCCTCTCCGGGTCAGGGAGGAGGTCCTACCCCAAGTGGAAGAGTTCAAGTATCTTGGGGTCTTAATAATAATAATAATAATGCATTTTATTTGTCAGCGCCTTTCAAAACACCCAAGGACACTTCACAGCACTAAAAACACAGTACTAAACAATATAAAATAACTATTAAAAACACTAAACCAAAAAGAAAATAACATTTAAAAATAACAGTTAAAGTGAAAAGGCTAGCTTGAACAGATGAGTTTTGAGTTTTGATTTGAAGGTCAGAAGGCAGTCAATGTTACGGATGTCCGGGGGAAGAGCATTCCAGAGCTGGGGAGCAGAGTGCGAGAAGGCTCTGTGTCCCATGGTGCTGAGGCGGACAAGAGGCACGTTAAGGTGGATGGAAGTGGAAGAACTAAGGGAGCGTGAATGGGTGGTAATGTGCAGGATATCTAACAGGTAAGGAGGGGCGAGGTTGTGGATAGCTTTGAAAGTGAACAACAAGATTTTAAATTGAATTCTGAATGTGACTGGAAGCCAGTGAAGTTGCTGTAAAACTGGGGTGATGTGGTGAAATGAGGGGGTTTTGGTGATGATGCGGGCAGCTGAATTTTGAACCATTTGAAGCTTATGGATTAATTTGTGAGGCAGACCAAAGAGGAGAGAGTTACAGTAATCGATTCGAGAAATGACCAGACTGTGGACCAGGATGGAAGCAGAGTGTGGAGAGAGGGATGGACGGAGAAGGTTGATATTTCGAAGGTGGAAATATGCAGACCGGGTAATACTATTGATGTGAGAGTGGAAAGAGAGAGTGCTGTCAAGAATGACACCCAGACTCTTGACGTGATGAGAGGGAGAAACTAAGGAGTTGTCGATGGTGAATGAGAAACTGTTAACTTTAGATAAGGTGGATTTAGTGCCAATGAGTAGAAACTCTGTTTTATCGCTGTTTAATTTCAGGAAGTTAGACGTGAACCAGGATTTAATTTCAGCTAAGCAGGAAGTGAGGGAGGAGGGAGGAAGTGAAGAGTTAGGTGCAGTGGATAAAAAGAGCTGGGTGTCATCGGCAAAACAGTGGAAATGGATGTTAAATTTACGAAAGATATTACCAAGGGGGAGAAGGTAGATGATGAAAAGAAGGGGCCCCAGGACAGAGCCTTGGGGCACACCTGAAGTCACAGGAGAGGAATGGGATCTGAATGATTTCAGTTGGATGAACTGAGTGCGGCCAGAGAGATATGACTGAAACCAAGCAAGGGGTGTGTGGGTGATGCCAATGAATGAAAGACTGTAGAGGAGGATGTTGTGGGAGATGGTATCAAAAGCCGCACTGAGATCGAGGAGGATAAGGAGAGAAAGTAATCCAGAATCTGCTGCTATGAGAAAAGAGTTGGTGATAGTGAGGAGAGCAGATTCTGTGCTATGACCGGGACGGAAGGGGGGGGGGGGG
>NC_056512.1:6180368-6201772 GCF_014905685.2 Nematolebias whitei
GGGGGGGGGGGGGGGGGGCAAAGGGGATGCAATGTGGGATGGGTGGTGGCCGAGGGCGGGGACCCTGGCGGTCTGATCCTCGGCTACAGAAGCTGGCTATTGGGACGTGGAATGTCACCTCACTGGTGGGGAAGGAGACGGAGCTGGTGTGTGAGGCTGAGAGGTTCCGGCTAGAAATAGTTGGACTCACCTCTATGCATGGCTTGGGCTCTGGAACCAGTTTCCTTGAGAGGGGCTGGACACTCTTCCACTCTGGAGTTGCCCCTAGTGAGAGGCGCCGAGCAGGCGTGGGCGTACTTATTGCCCCCCAACTTGGTGCCTGTGTATTGGGGTTCACCCCGGTGAATGAGAGGGTGGCCTCCCTCAGCCTACGTGTGGGGGGATGGGTTCTGACTGTCGTTTGTGCTTATGCACCAAACGGCAGTTCAGATTATCCACCCTTTCTGGAGTCCTTGGAGGGGGTACTGGAAAGTGCACCTTCTGGGGACTCCCTTGTTCTGCTGGGGGACTTCAATGCTCATGTGGGCAATGACAGTGAGACCTGGAGGGGTGTGGTTGGGAGGAACGGCCCCCCTGATCTGAACCAGAGTGGTGTTCTGTTGTTGGACTTCTGTGCTCGTCATGGATTGTCAATAACGAACACCTTGTTCAAGCATAAGGGTGTCCATATGTGCTCTTGGCACCAGGACACCCTAGGCTGCAGTTCGATGATCGACTTTGTCATCGTCTCATCTGATCTGCGGCCACATGTCTTGGACACTCGGGTGAAGAGAGGGGCGGAGCTGTCAACTGATCACTACCTGGTGGTGAGTTGGCTCCGATGGTGGGGGAGGATGCCGGTCAGACCTGGCAGACCCAAACGTATTGTGAGGGTTTGCTGGGAATGTCTGGCAGAGTCTCCTGTGAGACAGAGTTTCAACTCCCACCTCCGGGAGAACTTTGAACATGTTCCAAGGGAGGTGGGGGACATTGAGTCTGAGTGGACCATGTTTCGTGCCTCTATTGTCGAGGCGGCTTACTAGAGCTACGGCCGCAAGGTTGTCGGTGCCTGTCGTGGCGGCAACCCTCAAACCCGATGGTGGACACCGTCGGTGAGGGATGCCGTCAGGCTTGTTATGGCCCAGGGCGTTGTCAGTGTGCTTCTCTAATATCTCTGTTTCAGAGCTCCTAATTGGTGTTGATTGGAAGTGGAGGCAGCTGGCCAGTGTCTCCAGAAGAGCTTCAGATCCAGCTCAAGATCCACCACTTACTCTCATTCCTCCTCCCTTCTTGACCTGTCTTCTCCAGCCAGCCATTATTTTTGATAAATAAATCTAATCTTAAGTTTTCCCACGCGTTGCTTCCCCTTTATTTGTTATGGTCCTTGAGCCAGGCCGTAACAAATTGGGGGCTCGTCCTAACTTAAGTTATAGTTTGCGCGACAATTTTTTCTGTTTGAGATGTGAGTAAGTATTTTTTGTTGTTGTTAAATTTAGTTGGGAAGCTAGTGTGGGATTCTTGGGTTTTGTTTGTTTTGTTCTGGCTGGTGGTAAGTTGTTTGCTTTCAACTTCATTTGATGGATCCAATGGTAAGTGTTGATTGTTGACTAATTTGTACAATTAAATGTTTCTAATCTGAACTAACTCCCCTGTAGGCTTTAGCGTGTCTCCCCTTTGGGATTCATGAGCTCAAAACAAACTGAATTGGCAAGATTAAACTTGGAAAGTGAGAAATTGAATCTGATGAGAGAAGGTAAACTGTCTGATGAATCTTGTATGGTGGACTCTAAGAGTAAATGCTCTGATATTTTGAATGACTTGCGCTTGGTGCCCAAGTTTAGTGAAAAGGATGTTGAAACTTTTTTCACTTTGTTTGAGAGGGTTGCAGAGACAAGGGGCTGGTCTGATTCAGACCGTACAGTTTTGCTTCAATGTGTTTTGGTTGGTCGTGCTCAAGAAGCTTTCTCTATGTTAAGTTTAAATGATTGTCAGAATTATGCCAAGGTTAAAGCTGTTATACTAAAGGCATATGAGTTGGTACCTGAGGCATACAGACAGAAGTTTAGAAACTGGAGAAAGGGTGACAAAACCTATGTAGAGTTTGCAAGAGATTTGGAGATGCATTTTCATCGGTGGTGCACGTCCTCTCAGGTCAAAACATTCAATGACCTTTGTTATCTAATGGTTCTGGAACAATTTAAGAACTCTGTTTATGAACGTATTGCAGTATATATTAATGACCAAAAGGTGAAAACTGTGTCAGAAGCTGCAGTGTTGGCTGATGACTTTGTTTTGACACATAAGGATACTAGGGAAGAACATACAGGGTGGATGAGTGCTCCAAAATGGCATTTAGCACATTCTGCTGGTTCCTTTTCAGACCACAGTAACCATAATCTGGACAAAATTTGTAATTATTGTCACAGAAAAGGTCATTGGAAGAAGAACTGTGCTATGCTGAAATCGAGAAACACAAATGAGTCTCACGTTAAACCAGTAGCATTTGCGGCATCACTTTCTTTAAATGTAACAAAAAAGAAACCTGATTTGAGTGCCTATGGACCATTTATTATGAAAGGACAAGTTTCTTTAGTGGGGAGTGAAATGAAGGTGCCAGTTACAATCTTGAGAGACACTGGTGCATATGATTCATTCATCCAGGCATCAGTGTTGCCTTTTTCAGATGAATCCAACACTGGATTATCTATACCTGTGTTGGGTATGGGCATGTCTGTGTTTTGTGTTCCGGTGCATAAGCTCATGCTCCATTCAGAGTTGTTTGACGGGGTAGTAAAAATGGGTGTTCGACCTGCTTTACCAGTGGATGGTGTCACAGTGATATTGGGAAACAATATAGCTGGAGGAAGAGTTTGGCCTGGTCAAACAGAGTGTCCAGTTGTTGTTTCAGTACCTTTGATCAGCAGTGGCCCTGATGGAAATGAAGAATCTCACCCTGAAGTTTTTCAATCATGTGCTGTAACGCGAGCAATGAAAACTTCCAGTGCTGTAAATCTGAATGAAGACTTGGGAAAAGATAAACAGCTGTCATATTTTTGTTGGTCTAACATCCCTTTGTCTATTTCACAGACTGACCTGGTGCAGTATCAGAGATCTGACCCTACATTGCAGGACTTGCTTCAGTCTGCTTTACCTGCTGAGGAGATGCAGAATCGTGCTCATGGATACTTTGTTGAAGAAGAGATATTGCTAAGGAAATGGGTGCCATGTAGTGACAGTAGTATTGGGGAGCCAGTTTATCAGGTAGTTGTGCCTTTGAAATTGCGTGACTTAGTTTTGCTTGTATCTCATGATGAGTCCGGACACATGGGAGTCTGAAAAACCTATAACCGCATTTTGAGAATTTTTTTTGGCCCCAAATGAAAAAAGATGTTGCTTCCTATATTAAGACATGTCACACCTGCCAGTTGATTGGTAAACCCAATCAAACTATTAACCGGGCGCCACTATATCCTATTCCAGCTATTGGTCAACCATTTGAGCACTTAATCATTGATTGTGTGGGTCCTCTTCCACCTGCACATTCAGGTGCCAGGTACCTTTTGACTGTTATGTGCCAAAGTACCAGGTATCCAGCAGCATATCCATTGCACACACTTACTGCAAAGTCTGTGGTGCGAGCACTTACGCAGTTTATTGCCATTTTTGGGATACCTAAAGTTATTCAGAGTGACCAGGGATCTAATTTCTCCTCTCATTTGTTTGCGCAGGTTTTGAAGCAGCTGCACATTAAGCACAACCAATCTACAGCTTACCATGCACAGAGCCAAGGCGCACTGGAGCGATTTCATCAGACATTAAAATCTTTACTCCGTGCTTACTGTGTTCAGATGAATACTGACTGGGAGGCTGGTCTGCCTTGGTTGTTGCTTGCAGCAAGGGAAGTAACTCAGGAGAGTACAGGCTTCAGCCCTAATGAATTAGTTTTTGGTCATACTGTGCGTGGCCCCTTAACTGTGTTGCGGGATGAGTGGAGGGATACTAAACCACCACAAAATCTGCTCCATTATGTTAATGGATTTAAGCAAAGGCTATATACTGCTACACAGTTGGCAAAGGAGAAATTATCAGCTGCACAGGTAAAGATGAAGCACATGTATGATAAGAAAGCCGAACATCGTGTCTTTCTTTCAGGGGACCAAGTACTGGCCTTACTTCCTCTGGTTAGTTCACCATTTCAGGCCAAGTTTGCTGGGCCTTATACAGTTGTGAAACAGCTGTCGGAACAAAACTATGTCATTGCTACTCCTGAACGGCGGAAAAAACAGCAAACCATTCACGTTAACCTCTTAAAACCATATCATGTTCGTGCTGAGAATGTATTGATAGATGAAGTTCACCCTATGTGTGTTGGTGAAACGGTGACGTCTGCTGGCCATGAATGGAATGGAGATGGGTTGCCTGCTCCAGATTCAGCAATGTTAACTGGTCGACTCAGGAACTCTGCAGTATTGAAAAACTTGGATGTTGTGCTGGATTATTTACCAGAGTCACAACGCTTTGAGTTGATTCAATTGATAAACTCTCATTCTGTTTTATTTGCAGATGTTCCATCCTGCACGCACATGATAGAACACGACATTGAAGTTGGTGATGCACAACCTATAAAACAACGGTTTTATAGAGTTAACCCAGACAAACGCAAACATTTGGATGCTGAGGTTGACTATATGTTAAAGAATGGCATTGCTCAGGCATCATCTTCAAGCTGGGCTTCACCTGCTTTGTTGGTTACAAAATCAGACAAAACTTTTTGGTTTTGTTCAGATTTCAGAAAAATCAATAACATAACTAAACCTGATTCATACCCTCTGCCTCGTATGGATGATTGCATTGACCAAATTGGTAAGGCTAAATTCATTAGTAAGATAGATTTACTAAAGGGCTATTGGCAGGTGCCGTTATCTAAAAGGGCGCAAGAAATCTCTGCCTTGATTACACCTAATGGTTTATACTCCTACAATGTTATGCCTTTTGGCTTAAGGAACGCACCGGCAACTTTTCAACGCTTGATGAATGGAGTTGTTGGGTGTCTAGAGGGTTGTGCTGTGTATTTGGATGATGTTGTTGTGTATTCAAATACATGGTCGTCTCACCTGGAACAACTCAATACATTGTTTGACCGTCTGACAGATGCACATCTTACAGTGAATCTAGCTAAATGTGAGTTTGCTCGAGCAACTGTTACGTATCTGGGTCACCAAGTGGGTCAAGGCAAAGTATGTCCTCTTAGTGCGAAAGTGGAGGCTATTGAAACGTATCCACCACCAACAACTAAAAAGGAACTCATGAAATTCTTGGGTTTAGTTGGATACTACAGGGCCTTTTGCAGGAACTTTTCAACCGTGGTTGCACCTCTGACAGATCTTTTGAAAAGTAATGTGAAATATATTTGGTCCCCTGTCTGTCAGTAAGCTTTTGAAGACGTGAGGAAGATGTTATGTAGTTCTCCTGTTTTAATGGCACCTGATATGAGTAAGCCATTTGAACTCCAAGTGGATGCCAGCCATGTTGGTGCAGGGGGAGTTCTTCTGCAAAAGGATGAGTTTTCAATTAAAAGACCTATAAGTTTCTTTTCTAAGAAATTTAATAGGCACCAGCTGAATTATTCAGTTATCGAAAAAGAGACCCTTGCTCTCATTTGGTCTTTACAGCACTTTGAAGTCTATGTGGGTTCAGGGCCTTTAACTGTTTACACAGATCACAATCCTTTGACTTTCTTGAACTCTTTTCGCTGCCCAAACCAGAGACTGGTGAGATGGTCTCTGTTTCTTCAATCTTTCTCCTTGGATATTTGTCATATCAAGGGAAAGGATAATGTTATTGCAGATGCTCTGTCCAGAGCACCAAGCCAGTAGTTTTTTTTTCCCCCTCACTTGTCTCTCGTCTCTAACAAGGTCTCTTCAAGGTACCGGTTATTGACTTTGGGATGGAACTTGAAGGAATATAAGGTTCTGTTACTCAATCTTTACAGGACTGGGAAATTGTAAGTACATGTAATTTTTTTTTTCTCTCCAGACTTTGACATGATTCAATCTGCCATGGTGTCATGACATGACATAATTTGACATGATTCAGGTGGAGACCCTGTTTTGAAGAGGGGGGGTGTTATGGCCCAGGGCGTTGTCAGTGTGCTTCTCTAATATCTCTGTTTCAGAGCTCCTAATGGGTGTTGATTGGAAGTGGAGGCAGCTGGCCAGTGTCTCCAGAAGAGCTTCAGATCCAGCTCAAGATCCACCACTTGCTCTCATTCCTCCTCCCTTCTTGACCTGTCTTCTCCAGCCAGCCATTATTTTTGATAAATAAATCTAATCTTAAGTTTTCCCACGCGTTGCTTCCCCTTTATTTGTTATGGTCCTTGAGCCAGGCCGTAACAGGCTGAAGAAGGAGTTTTATCGGGCCTTTTTGGCCTGTGGGACCCCGGAAGCAGCTGATGGGTACCGGCAGTCCAAGCGACATGCGGCTCGGGTGGTTGCTGAGGCAAAAACTCGGGCATGGGAGGAGTTCGGAGAGGCCATGGAGAACGACTTCCGCACGGCTTCGAGACGATTCTGGTCCACCATCCGGCGTCTCAGGGGGGAAAAGCGGTACGCCACCTACACTGTTTATAGTGGGAGTGGTGTGCTGTTGACCTCAACTCGGGATATTGTGGGTCGGTGGGCGGAATACTTTGAAGACTTCCTCAATCCCACCGGCACATCTTCCACTGATGAAGCGGAGCCTGGGGACTCTGGGTCGGGCCCTTCAATCTCTGGTGCTGAGGTCACCGAGGTGGTAAAAAAGCTCCTCGGTGGCAGGGCCCCAGGGGTGGATGAGATTCGCCCAGAGTTCCTTAAGAATCTGGATGTTGTAGGGTTGTGTTGGCTTACGCGACTCTGCAATATTGCGAGGACATCGGGGTAAGTTCCCCTGGATTGGCAGACCGGGGTGGTGGTCCCCCTATTCAAAAAGGGGGACCGTAGAGTGTGTTCCAACTACAGTGGAATCACGCTCTTAAGCCTCCCTGGTAAGGTTTATTCGGGGGTTCTGGAGAGGAGGGTCCGTCGGATAGTCGAACCTCGGATTCAGGAGGAACAGTGCTGTTTTTGTCCTGGCCGTGGAACACTGGACCAGCTCTACACTCTCAGCAGGGTCCTGGAGGGTGCGTGGGAGTTTGCCCAACCAGTCTACATGTGCTTTGTGGACTTGGAGAAGGCGTTCGACCGCTTCCCTTGGGGGGCCCTGTGGGGGATACTCTGGGAGTATGGGGTACCGGGCCCTTTGATACGGGCTGTTAGGTCCCTGTATGACCGGTGTCAGAGCCTGGTCCGCATCGCCTGGTCCGCATCGCCTGGTCCACATCGCCGGCAGTAAGTCGGGCTTGTTCCCGGTGAGAGTTGGACTCCGCCAAGGTTGCCCTTTGTCACCGATTCTGTTCATAACTTTTATGGACAGAATTTTTAGGCGCAGCCAAGGTGTTGAGGGGATCCGTTTTGGTGACCTTAGGATTGCGTCTCTGCTTTTTGCAGATGATGTGGTCTTATTGGCTTCATCAGATCGAGATCTACAGCTTTCCCTGGAGCGGTTTGCAGCCAAATGCGATGCGGCCGGGATGAAGATCAGTTCCTCCAAATCCGAGGCCATGGTCTTGAGCCAGAAGAGGGTAGAGTGCCCTCTCCGGGTCAGGGAGGAGGTCCTACCCCAAGTGGAGGAGTTCAAGTATCTTGGGGTCTTGTTCACGAATGAGGGAAAAATGGAGCGTGAGATCAATAGGCGGATAGGTGCAGCGTCTGCAGTGAAGCGGGCGCTGTACAGGTCCGTCGTGGTGAAGAGAGAGCTGAGTCAAAAGGCGAAGCTCTCAATTTACCGATCGATCTACATTCCCACCCTCATCTATGGTCACGAGCTTTGGGTTGTGACCGAAAGAATGAGATCTCGGATACAAGCGGCCAAAATGAGTTTTCTCCGCAGAGTGTCTGGGCTCTCCCTTAGAGACAGGGTGAGAAGCTCTATCATCCGGGAGGGACTCGGAGTAGAACCGCTGCTTCTTCACGTCGAGAAGAGCCAGTTGAGGTGGCTTGGGCATCTGTTTAGGATGCCTTCTGGACGCCTCCCTGGTGAGGTGTTCTGGACACGTCCCACCGGAAGGAGGCCCAGAGGAAGACCCAGGACACGCTAGAGGGACTATGTTTCTCGGCTGGCCTGGGAACGCCTCGGGATTCCCCCGGAAGAGCTGGCCCAAGTGGCTGGGGAGAGGGAAGTCTGGGCCTCCCTACTTAGGCTGCTACCCCCGTGACCCGACCCCGGATAAGCGGAAGAAAATGGATGGATGGATGGATGGATGAGGCAGATTGTAGTTTTTTGAACTAAGTGGTATCACCAGTGGAATGTCCATGGCCCTAGGAGACTTTAGAGCAATCCTGGAACGGTGTGTGATGCCCCTGGTGGCCAGAGAATTAGAAACAGTAGCACACATCAGTAAACTGGGCAACGAGGTCCCACTGAGTCGAGTAATAACAGAGTTAGGACATGCAATCAGAGACCAGTACCCATTATCCCCTCCCGCAGCTATCCCCAAGTTAGAGCGGGAACCTCAAGTTCATCCCAAAGATTATATTACCCTGGCAGCTGAAAAGTGGATGAGACACACAACAGTAAATCCTAAAGGAACGCCCTCTAATTTAACTGAATTATTTAGAGAGGCAGTCCTGAAGGGAGTGCCCACATCTGTGGCAGAACTGATGAGACAGAATCCAGACCTCCCTGGGTGCGACTACAATAAGTGGGAAAGACATCTAATACACCACCAACAAACAATACGAGAACAAAAAAAGAAAAATAATGAGAAAGCTAAATTAGAAAATCAATTGCTTAAATTACAGCTGCAGGACGCTAGTCAAAAAGCAACAAAGAAGAAGGAGAGGACAGAGAATGTGATGGTTGCAGCAGCTCCACAGCCGACGCCTTCTCCTGCTGGGGCACACTACACTAATCAATATCCTGGAGGAGTAGCCCCTCCTCCTTTTCCCTATCTTGCACACCCTCTCCCTCCTCCTCCTTTTTTTTCAAAATTAATACAGGTGAGCTGGCTTCAGTCGCAGTGGAGGCTGGCGTGCTGGTGGTGGCCGAGGACGGAGGGGCATGGGGCGGGGACAAAGGAGAAGAGGTGGATATGGAGGAGCCACTCCTGACATCTGCTACAACTGTGGAAGACCAGGCCATTGGGCCAGAGGTTGTCGTGCTCCACCACAAGGACGAGCGCCACCCAGTGGACAACCAGGTATGCTGCCACACAACTCAGTAGCAATACCCACTCTGAACACAGGAGGGCAGTATCCGTAGTGAGAAGACTTTCCCACTCCTGGTACTTACTGACATATCCCTGAGAACCAACAGGGTAGCATGGGCACAGCATACCCTATGCTACCGGCGAGAGTGGGAGGACAAGAAATTAACTTCTTGACACAGGTGCCACTTACTCTACAATTACCACAGTTCCTGTCAACTACCTATCCACAAAGACTGTGTCATTAATGGGGTTCTCAAGGATAGGACAGAGCAACATCTGCCCTTGACTGTACCACTGCCATTTCAGATAGGAACATAAAAATTGCAACATCCATTTGTCTGTTCACCTGCAACACCAGTCAACTTGATGGGAAGAGACTTACTGATAAAGTTGGGGGCAACTGTACTCTGTGGGGCACAAGGGGTGAGAGTTCAATTCCCAGATGGCTCCTATTTGCGATGTTTTGAATTGTGCACAGATGGACAGTACTTGATACAACCAGTGGCTCCTGAACATGCTGGTATTTACTGGGGCCGCATGACTGCTGAAGGGTCTAGTCCACTACTGAAGCTGTTCCAACAATGGAAGCCTTGGAACCTGAGTCTACATGCCTGTGTCTCTCCTCCCGACCCCCCGCAATGCACGCTCTTCTATGACAGGAGCTACGCAGACTGGTATCAAGAGAAGTTTACAGCTCAATTGGAGGGTAAGATTCGGACAATTCACACACAAAACATTTATGTGGCCCCGGCTGGGGTGTCAATGGCGGTGGCGTTAACTCATGAACAATTACTGTGGTATCAAATGAGTGATTAAGCTGTGCCTCACATATCTCTCTCTCTCCATGTCAAACACGAAGCAAAGGAGCTGGGACGAATGGTTAAACGTTCCCTGGCAGCTACGGACTGGGTTCCCACCTCAGTACCAGGTCTGTGCTTTTCAAATTAGTGTGACACATACAGAATCTCCTCTCACACAGAACAGGTGATGCTGGAACACAAGTTGTTGGCTCGTTACCACGGGAGAGGGAAGACTGGTCATCATTTTGCCGCAGCAATGTTGGCCTCCATACCTGAAGGATTATGGGCCATCTCCCCCACAGACGTGGGTAAGACACAGTGCAACCCAATCACCTTTCAGGTAAACACAGATGCACCGATTTGGGTCCCACAATACCCACATAAACAACAAGCAGAAGAAGGAATTACAGACTGCAGGAGTTTTAGAACCCTTGCAGTCTGAGTGGAACACACCCATCTTGCCTGTAGAGAAAAAAAGGAACCGGTAAATATCGAATGGCACACGATCTACGAGCCATTAATGCAATATTAAAAACCCCCACAGTACCTGTTCCAAATCCTTATGTCTCTATCTCATCTCTGGACCCTACAGACCACTGGTATAAAACACGTGACTCCCACAAGGATTTGCTCTGTCTACAGGTATCTTTAATCAGGTGTTAAAATATCTACTGCAGTCTTGCCCTCTCCCCAGAGACACCAGACTGATCCAATATGTGGATGACCTGTTGTTGGCAGCACCCACGCCTGACACCGGCATAGAAGAAACTAGGTTGGTGTTGGAACAACTACACAAAAATGGCTTTAAGGTTAGTAAAAATAAATTACAGATTGGCAGAAGACAGGTCTCCTTACTGAGACGACTAATCTCTGCAGGAACCTCTAGCATGTCCAAAACTCATAAACAGAGTATCTTGACACACCCCAAACCGACACGTGTAAAATACATGCTTTCCTTTTTTGGGGTGCCCAACAGGGTACAGCAGAGGGTATATTCCTGAATAGACAGATTTGACACAACCCCTGAGGGATTTGGTCAAAGAGCAAGGCATGAGAAACTTGAACAACATTATAATATGGACACAAGAAGCTGTAGAAGCCTTCATAAAATTCAAACAGCACGTCATCTGCAGCAGAACTGACATTACCTGATTACAACCTACCCTTCTTTTTAGATGTTTCTGTAACAAAACTAGCCATGGGGTTTTGTTTCAGAAAAAAGTGGGTGAGAGAAAGGTACTACAGTACTTATCGACAATGATGGATAATATGGAAAAACGGCACCCCCCCATGCACACAACACGCAGCAGGGATTGCAAAATTAATTTAAAAAACAGAACACATTGTTATGGGACACGCCCTAGTGGTATTAACCACACACAGTGTAGTGGCATATGTAAATACTCAATGCTTTACTGTGACCGCTTTAAGACAACACAGGTTATCTAAAATACTAGAAGCCCCCAACATCACCTTCACACATGAAGGAATAAACATGGTGGACTGCATCTCCGAAGGAGAACCGCACCCATGTGAAAAGCTTGTGACCACACTGGAAAAAGTAAGACCGGACCTGTAAGCTGACTAACTAATTTTTCTCAAAAATTTAAGCTTCGTCCAGTTGATTTAAATGCCTGTATATAAATTGTTGTTTGTTTGTCGATGACATGCGAAGGATCCGACGTGGCTGAAGGTTTAAAGCCCCATGTAAAAATTGTGATGTCATTTTTGCTGATGTTAAAATCTTTACAAGAAGCGTGTTCAGTCCGAAAGATGTTCCGGGTGTAATTGCCCGTCGCTGTTTACTAGGAACGCGTTAAAACTTGGACGTCTGGAAAGCATCAAGAGGTGTGGTCATGTGACAGTTCGAAGAAAACTCTACTGGGTTTTTGGGTGCCTGTGGGGAGTTTTTGCTAAGTCCTCGAAAGGAGTTGATGACCTCGGGTTTCTGTTTATTATAGCCTCTTTAGGTCTGTAGTTGAAAACAGACTGGTCAGCAATACATCCCTGAGCAACTTTTTTTTTCTCTCATGCTCGAGGCTGTGCTTCTGATACGGCAGAATCCTTAAAATAAACACCTATATTTGGATGATTCCTAGAAAGAATCTAGAAGAAGAATACCTGCAGATGACCATATGGAGCTGTTATGGTTAAAGACAGGGATTGATATCTTTTTAGAATAGGCAGTGTCTCCCTCCAAAGGGGGCAACTGATTGGCAAACTTAACTAGAGATGCTATAGAGGGTCTGGCTGAGAAATTAGGACCTACCTTTCTGATGGCCATACAAAACTGCATGGCACTGGACATGGTATTAGCCAAAAAGGGGGGAGCCTGTGCTATGATTGGAGAAAAATTTTGTACTTTCATCCCTAACAATATTGTACCGGACAGATCAGTGACCAGAGCACTGGAGGGACTGAGAAGACTGAGTAAGACCATGTACAAACACTCAGGTAGTGAGAACCCCTTAGAAGAATGGTTTTCAAACATGTTTGGTAAATGGAAAACATTAGTAATCTTTCTGTTAGTGTCTGTGGCTACATTTTTAGGGATCATGGTGGTCTGTGGCTGTTGCTGTGTGCCCTGCTGTCGTTCACTGGCGGTCAGATTCATCACCTCTACAATTGAGAAAGGTGGCAGTGAGCGCCCTCCTACTTACCAAATGTACAGCCAAGGACGAAACATGGAACTATCCTTAGTGGTCATCACACCACTACTGGAAGAGGCTGACTGCTCCCGCCAGCTTTAAAGTTGCCTGTTTCGCAAAATGCTGCATTGTGTGTTTACCAAGAAAGATGAGGGAAAGTTTATTTTCCTGTACAGGTGGGGTCTGGGTCAAAAATGACCACCATCACAGAGGCGTGAGGTGATGTCCTGCTTTCCTCCTTAAAATGAACAGCTGCCTCAGGGGGGTTTCCAGGACATGCAGAGCTACACCTATTCAGGGATGGCTAGTTGGGAGTAATGGTCACGTTCAGAGACCAAAAGGGGGAAAATGTAAAGACGCTCTTATCTGCTGTGCTGTATTGCTCGATGTATCACAAATGTATCTTGTCCTTTAACTGTATCTGCTTGGCTTTTGGATCTGCCTGTCATTTGATATCAACAAGTACAGAATGAACTAAGTCAGAGAATGTATTTGAGTTTTTGTGTATGGGACCTGAACTAACAGAGAGCTGCTGGTATGTGTCCCACCTGATGACAAGATCACTAGTAAACTGGAACGGCAGAAGAAAATAATAAAACAACTCCATAAAAAAACTTCCAGGAAATGATGGCATCAGTTTGAACTAGTTTAGACAAAGAACTGTAAGAATATGTGACACATTTCTGGGTGGAGCTTGTGTTTAAATACAGAGGAACCTGAAAGCTCCGGTCAGATGGCGTGTCTTAGGTTTTGTTGTATCTCTTTTGATTTGGGATAAGAGCTAGTCCTTTCAGCTGAAAGTTTTAATAAATGTTGGTAATACTTTTAAATTTGAATGTCTCTGACTGATTATTGTGTCTTTTCTCCATGTATCTCCAAACCAATGAGAGGAACAGGTGAATAGGCTGAAAAGTCTGAGTTGTTGTGTTGATTTTTCCTCGACAGTGGCCAAAGGGGTCCGATGCAATGCAGGATGGGTGGTGGCTGAGGGCGGGTACCTTGGTTGTCTGATCCTCGGCTACAGAAGGTGGCTCCCAGTACGTGGAATGTCACCTCTCTGGTGGGAAAGGGGCCTGAGCCGGTGTGTGATGTTAAGAGGTTCTGGCTAGAAATAGTTGGATTCACCTCAACACATGGCTTTGGCTCTGGAACCAGTCTCCTTGACAGTGGTTGGACACTCTTCCACTCTGGAGTTGCCCATGGTGAAATGCCCCGAGCAGGAGTGGGTATACTTGTTGCTCCCTATCCTGATGCCTGTACATTGGGTTTCACCCCGATGAATGAGAGGGTAGCCTCCCTCTGCCTACTTGTGGGGGGACAGGTTCTGACTGTTGTTTGTGCAAATGTGCCAAATGGTAGTTCAGATTACCCACCCTTTTTGGAGTTCTTGGAGGGGGTACTGGAGTGTGCCCCTCCTGGGGACATGGGCAATGACAGTGAGACCTGAAGGGTGTGGTTGGGAGGAACAGCACCACCTGATCTGAACCCGAGTGGTGTTCTGTTATTGGACTTCTGTGCTCGTCATGGATTGTCCATAATAAACACAATGTTCAAGCATGAGTGTCCATGTGTGCTCTTGGCACCAGGACACCCTAGACCACAGTTTGATGATTGACTTTGTTGCTGTCTCATCTGATCTGCAGGCCACATGTCTTGGACAATCGGGTGAAGAGAGTGGCAGAGCTGTCCAATGACCACTACCTGGTGGTGAATTGGCTCTGATGGTGGGGGAGGATGCCGGTCAGACCTGGCAGGCCCAAACGTATTGTGAGAGTCTGTTGGGAACGTCTGGCAGAGTCTCCTGTGAGACGGACCTTTAATTCCCACCTCCAGGAGAACTCTGAACACGTTCCAGGGGAGGTGGGGGACATTGAGTCTGAGTGGGCCATGTTTCACGCCTCCATTGTCGAGGCAGCTTATCGGAGCTGTGGCTGCAAGGTTGTTGCCTGTTGTGGTTGCAACCCTCAAACCCGTTGGTGGATGCTGTCAGTCTGAAGAAGGAGTCCTATCGGGCCGTTTTGGCCTGTGGGACCCCGGAATCAGCTGATGGGTACTGGCAGTCCAGGCGGCATGCAGCTTAGGTGGTCACTGAGGCAAAAAACTCGAGTGTGAGAGGAGTTTGGGGAGGTCATGGAGAATGACTTCCTGTCAAGGCAAGCTGGACTGGGAAGCTCAGTCCTCACCTCCTTCTACAGGTGTGCAGTGGAGATCATCCTGTGCTCAAGCATCAACGTGTGGCACATAGGCTGCACAGCTGCAGAAAGAAAAGCTTTGCAGAGATTGGTGAAGGTTGCACAGAAGACCGTTCAAGTCAGCCTCCCCATCATTACAGACATCTACACCTCCAGGTGCAGGAAGAGGGCCACCTGCATTATGAAAGACCCCCCTCACCCAGCACACATAATTTTTGCCCCGCTCCCCTCAAGCAAAAGGTTACGGAGCATTAAGTGCAGAACCACTAGACTGAGGAACAGCTTCTACCCTGAGGCTGTTAGACTCATGAATCTCTAATCAGGATTATCACAGTGAAAAAAAAATCACTGTTATGTCACTTTGACTGTTGATATGTGCTGCTAATTATCCATGCTGCTGATCTCATGCTGCAGATTTATTTCATTCGTACTCATCTACATACACAGATGCACACTCATGCTGCTGTTATTCGGCGAGTTGTTTTGCACTATTAAATATTTAGCGTATTTCTTAGTTTAGTGTATTTTTTTGTTTATATCTTAGATCCTTATTATATATATATATATATATATATATATATATATATATATATATATATATATATATTTTTTTTATTTTTTTTATTTTTTTATTTTGCTATTTTTGGATGTAATTGGAAACCCGTGTACAATTTCGTTCCACATCATATACCACATGCGATTCAAATGACAATAAAGTACCTTGAACTTGAAATACAGTGACTGACACAGAAGAAGCGAGAAAGGTACGCAAAGAGTAAAACACAAGAAAGATAAAAACTGAATTGATAAGAACAATAGAACTATTGTATTTATATAGCACTTTTCTATCTTATCACGATACTCAAAGCGCTTTACAACACAATCTGTGCCCTCATTTACCCATTCATACAGCACTCTACTAGATCTTTACAAAGAATAATCAGTGCTTTATCACATTCATACACCGATGCGGCACACAGCAGGGGTAGTGAGGGGTTCAGTGTCTTGCCCAGAAACACTTTGGCATGTGACTGTTGGAGGAATCGAACCCCCAAAAATCGACTTGGCACCACAGATTGTAGAGACTATATCTGTGTCTGAAGAAAAGCTTTTAGTGGAAACTTAAGTTGATTCATAACAATTTTTGTCCCCCGTCACAGAGCGAAGAGAGGAGACTGGAAATACCCTCGATCCATCTGTACATGTGAGCATGATAACTTGAAAAAAGTGAGGTTTCCACTTCCATTTTGGATTGCGGTTACTTATAGGAGTAAAAAAATCATGACAGAAAATTGGGTTTCCATGTCAAAATCCAACATGGCCACTGCCATATACAAACCGTCCACCCCTATAAATTGAGGAAACTGATTCTTAGCTTTCATATTGTTTAGAAGTATAGTTTTCTCAAATGATTGGGATGGCTGAAGATTAGTCTTTGGTGGCCAAGGCCACCTTTGCCCATGGCTCCACCACTGAGCCTAGCCATGGATAAATCTGCTCCCTCAACTCAAAAGTTCCCAAACTCTAAATGTGGCACAGCTCACATTTAGATTTTCATTGTTTTTATTTGATTTTACACAACAATTTTAGATTAGGATTTGTTTGTTTTGTTTAGATTTTAAACACTTGTTTAACTTAAAAGTGATAATATACTATTTGGGTTTTGTGCTGTTTAAAGTTTTTGAATGTTTTTGCCTTATCTTTATCTCAAACTAATTTAACTTTGTTAATAGATTATTGCAAATCTCAGTTGGGAATTTAATACTGATGGTTTTTTTTTTCTACAAATGAAAAACAACAAAATGTAAAATTATTTTAAAAAGAAACAAATGTAGTCATGCATGTTTTTCAGTGTTTAATCACTTTTATGGCCCTTCAGTTGCACAAAAGGAACTGCCGGGACAAAAAAAAACATATACCGTCTCACTTGAAATGAAGAAACCGTGAATTATCAAGTGTGTCTCACATTCCTGAACAGAGCTAACATAGCAGTCAGCTTTGGTAGAAAACATCAATAAGTGGAGAGAGAGAAATGTAAAATATCAGCAACGTAAAAACTTCCCTTGAGGAAAAACAAGTCGGCAATCTGTCCGAGGATTTAGATTTTTTGTGGACAGAAAATCAAACTCAGTAAAGTCCTTTCCTGCAAATCGATCATCGGAGGGAACAGTGAGGAGGTGATAGCAGCTGATGTTCCTGTCAAGAAAGACGAGGCAGGTTCTCTATAGAGTTTGACAAAAATAAATTAAACAGATCTAGGAGAGAAAATAAGCTGATGGATACAAGTCAGAGCAAGAATATAAGAATTTTACCAGTATGTCTGGTCAATAAAAGGCAATCATCATTGATTCATCTATATCATACTTGCATTTTGCCATGGTTTGTTAAAAAAAAAAGAAATCCAAGACGAAATTGTTCTGGGAATTTGAACAAAATGTTCAATATGTTCCACGATGTTCCGGTTCAAGATGGCGGCGCCAGTGTGTTTGGCTTGCCTCTCTCTGCAAACCTTGATTGTTTCTGTGTTGTTTTTCACTTTTATCATTCAGGGTGCCAACTCTCTGCTGGTGTATAATCGCCAAACGCTTTTAAATCTTCGACCCTGTTTTAACAACTTTGCTTCGTTTGTGCAAGAGGGCCAGAAAACTTTTTTCCCTCCATTTCTGTCGGACGTGCCGTCCTACATGTGCCGCACCCCCATTCCACCTGCACGGAGAGGGCGCAGACGCAGCGGGAAACGCAGCGGCCGGCTGGTCAGACTGAAAGCCTGTTAGGCGTTGGCCGCTCTCTCTCATGGGTTTGGAGCTGCATCTAATAGTTTCATCCTGTGGCGCTCCTCGGATCCTATCAGCTCCTCTCAGGTTCCTGCTGTCGGCCTGGATGAGGGACAATCTGTGCGCTGCCTCTCCCTCCCCCACCTCCGCTCGCGTGGAGTGAATCATCACAACCTTGCTGAACTGAGCTCCTCGGATGGATTACATCTCGGCTCTGGTACCTGTTGTCAGCCTGGGAGGGGGGCAGCCGGTGCGCTGCCTCACCCTCCCCCACTTACATGCGCGCGGGGTGAATCATCACAACCTGCGGCTGCTGGACAGTGCTCCTCGGATGAATTACGTCACCCCCCACTCCATCTCATGTTCACATGGCCCTGGTTAATGCTAGATCGCTAACTAACAAGACCTTTATTCTGAAGGATTTCTTCACCTCCAGTGGTCTGGATTTTTTATTCTTCACTGAAACATGGGTAACTTCCGGTGAGTCCAGTGCTTTTTGTGAACTCTTGCTACTGAACTGTACTTCCTTCAGCTCGCCCAGGAGGACAGGTCATGGAGGAGGAATAGCAACTGGATACAGGAAGAGCTATCTCTATAAACAAATCACACCTTTAACATTTTATTCCAGCTTTGAGTTCAACTTATTTGAGCTCGGATCTTCATACCGGGTGCTGTGTGCTGTTTTATACAGACCTCCAAAATACAACAAGGACTTTCTGACTAACTTTGCAGATTTGTTGGCAGGAGTCCTGCCTAAATATGACAGATTATTGAGAATTGGAGATTTTAATATCCACGTGTGTTGTGCTGACAAACCGTTGGTCAAAGATTTTTTACAGCTGATCGATTCTTTTAATTTTGTTCAGTTTGTGTCTGGTCCAACACAAGAATGTGGCCACACATTAGATCTTGTCTTAGCTCATGGTTTCAATGTTTCTAATCTGGAAGTGTGTGATGCTGCTTTCTCAGATCACATGCCTGTGGTGTTTGACATGCCACTTGTCTGTCACTCAGTCAAACCTCACGTTCCTGCACAGCCCTGTCGGGTCATTAACTCCTCCACTGCTGCTCAGTTCTCTGCAGCTTTTAGTTCTGTCATCAGCTCCAGAGATCCTGTGGGTCCTAGTTCAGATGTTGAGGCTCTCTCCTCTCATTTTAACTCAGCTTGTCCGACTGTTTTAGATGCTGTGGCTCCATTAAAGATAAGAACATCCAGACCGAAGCCTGACCCCTGGACTGATGATGTCACACGTGCTGCCAGATGCCAGTGCAGGAGAGCAGAGCGAAAATGGAAGGACAAGTTACAGGTGTCTTTCCAAGCACTGAGGGATAGCTGACATTTCTATCAGTCCACTGTTAGAGCTGCAAAAAACAAATATTTCTCTGACATCATTTCCACCAACTCTAACAATCCACGTGTGCTTTTTAAAACCATCAGCTGTTCTTAATGCCCCACAATCAGCCAGCCTGGAGAACTCCACTGAAGTGTGTGAGAACTTCCTAAGCTTTTTCACCAACAAAGTTGCAAACAGAGCTCTCATAAGCCCTCCTTCTTTTGACCCCTCCATCTCTGTCACACGCTCTGCTGTTTTCAGTCAGTTTGAGCTCATCACCCTGCCTTTTTTAAAAGACATCACTGGTCGTATGAAATCTGCTGGATCTCCAAACGATCCCATCCCACCTTGTCTTTTTAAAGAGGTTTTTCACACGGTGGCTCCTTTTGTGTCCCAAATCATAAATGATAGCTTGGCAAGTGGACAGGTACCTGCGAGTTTTAAACATGCAGTTGTGACACCACTGATTTAAAAAACCCAGTCTTGACTCTACAGACATGTCCAATTTTAGGCCTATTTCTAAACTGCCCTTTGTGTCGAAGATCTTGGAGAAAATAGTTTACAGTCAGTTAACATCTTACTTAAACAACCACAACCTTCTTGAACTTTTTCAATCCAGTTTTAAAACTCACCATGGTACTGAGTCGGCACTGTTGAAAGTTTTTAACGACATTCTCTTAGCCACAGACTCTGGTCACTGTGTACTTTTGATGCTGCTGGACCTAACTGCTGCCTTCAACACAATGGACCATCAGATACTCCTGTCTTGTCTGGAGAACTGGGTGGGCATTCAGGGTCCTGCTCTACAGTGGTTTAGATCCTATCTAACTGAGAGAAGCTTTTGTGTGCACTTTGGTTCTGTGGAGTCCTCTGTAGCACCTCTCACATGTGGAGTACCTCAGGGATCTGTACTTGGTCCCCTTCTGTTTACCCTTTATTTACTACCTCTGGGATATATTCTCCGGAAACATGGTATTTTTTTTTCATTTTTACGCCGATGACAGCCAAATCTATATTCCTTTGAAACAAGATAAACAGTACGCCTTGAACCCAATCCTGGAATGTATGGCGGAAGTCAGAGCATGGATGTCACCAAACTTTTTACACTTTATTGAAAAAAAGACAGAGGTCTTGTTGGTTAAGCCCAGTGATGGTTCTAAAGTCCATGTTGATCTGGGTCATTTAACCAAACATCCGACTGAGACAGCAACCAACCTGGGTGTGAGGCTGGACAATGATTTTAAACTGGATGCTCAGATTAAATCTGTGGTCAAGTCCAGCTTTTATCACCTGAGACAACTGGCCAAGGTGAAACCATTCCTGTCACAAAATCATTTTGAGATTTTAATCCATGCTTTCATCACAACTCATCTGGACTATTGTAATTCACTTTATGTGGGTCTGAGCCAGTCATTACTGACTCAACTTCAGCTGGTTCAGAATGCTGCTGCTCGTCTTTTAACTGGCACCAGAAAAGGAGAGCACATCACCCCTGTCTTAAAATCACTACACTGGCTCCCAGTTTGTTTCCGGATTAATTTTAAGGTTCTTTTGTTTGTATTCAAATGTCTTCATGGCCTCGCCCCACAGTACCTGTCCGACCTTCTCCAGCCATACATTCCCTCACGCTCTCTTAGGTCAGCTGATCAGCTGCTGTTGGCCGTCCCAAAGTCCATCAGGAGCTGAGAGGTGACCGAGCGTTCTCAGTCGCTGCTCCTAAACTGTGGAACGAGCTGGCTCTGCACGTCAGACAAGCTGACTCACTACCCATTTTTAAATCTGCCCTGAAGACAAATTTTTTCTCTGTGGCTTTTAACGCAGCTTGAAATGTTGGCTTTACTGTTTTATGTTATTTGTTTTATTGTTGTTACTGTTTGCTGTTTTATGATTTGGTGGTTCATTACTTTTATGGAGCTAAGGAGAGTGATTTCCCTATAATTGGAGTACACTATATATTTTTTGAAGAGGGGAACCGCCACCCCGGTCTGCCAATCCTGTGGCACTGCCCCCGATGTCCATGCAAATTTGCAAAGATGTTTCAACCAAGATAGTCACACAACATATCCTGATGCATGCTCAATAATCCAGGTAGAAAAATCTAAAAAAGTTAAATCTGGTCCTCTGGACATTCAAAAAACAAAACAAAGGAAAACAACAAAAAAATGTAGAAATCTTTCGTCTTTCATCCGAAAGACGTCCTCATTCTGAGGTGCTGGATTCAGCTCAGTTTTATAAATAGCACCTTCTCATAGTGGATCAACCAGTTTGCTGCTGACAACCAAAACCAGCTGCTCACATGATCAAGAAGGACTATCAGCCTAATGATGGATCATTAGCACCCTGATGTCATAGCTCTGCTCTCTGTCAGCTCCTCTGTCATGCTGCACACTC
>NC_056512.1:6201782-6225870 GCF_014905685.2 Nematolebias whitei
TCAGTGGTTGTTGTTGTTGTTTGCGATCCGGCCTCTGGTTCATGACACCTGATGGCTGTTTACTATTCACAGGGGGCTGAGTGAAACTAGCAATAACAGCATTGTAAGGGGCGTTTACACGGCGCGTATTTTGAGTGCATCCACAGCTTTCTCTCTGCGTATCTGCTGATCATTTACATGACACCGGTGGCCCCCCTCTTTGAATCCGGAGGTTTCTGAATCCACCTTCCAGAGTGGAGATTTTTCGCTGACCCCCCGCTGATACTGTAAACATCTCCCGCTGAGGCTTTGTGTTAAACCACATGCGCACGCGCGGACAGACGCTATATTTCTATCAACATGGCGGCGGATACACTGCTTTCTGAACTACGACTGATGGAATATATTTTTAATTTCGTAGTTAATCTACGTCAGATTCCAGGTGCTGTGACCAACATCTGTGTTGGAAGAGACACAGTCTGATCCAGTTCTAATGTCGCTGTTTATAGAACGAGGCACGCGCACACGTCGCGCTGCACTATAACATACTAAATGTGCTAAATAATAGTTTAATAATAATAAACAGTATTTATCTTAAGTTTGAGATATATAATGAAGCTCTCTGAGCTAAATGAAGCTATCGGGACATTATGTAATTCAAATTATGTGATTAAAATGATGCTAAACATATTACATTCTATTAACGTTGAAAATGAAGACATCAGGTTTAATTTTTATATTATTTATTTATTCAACACCACAAACTGATAATTAAACTGAACATTGAATGGATTAAATAAAAGAACTGAGGGGAATTTTAAATAAATAGTTCATCCATCATCTCGCTCTTTGACGTCCTGCTGCCGAGCCCCATTCAGAACCGGTCTGCCTGAAGCTCCTTCTTCTTTCAGGAAAAAATAAAAATAAAAACTCAGTTGGTTGTTTTGTAACCGAAGTAAACACAAGCTAACATTATTACGAACATTTGATTTACCTTCTGTAAACCAGCTACTGATTATCATGGAGTAAAGTCCAACAATGTCAACTCGTTTCTGGTCCACTCAGAAAACGAGTGGACCAGTGGACGGTGTGGAGCTGTTAGATGAAGCGGTCCCGCTTGGTGTCAAATCTGTCGACTCTTTTATCCAAAATCCAGCCTGAATCCAGCTTTAACTTGTTGTTAAGATATTGTTAGCAGAGCTTTTTAGCTCACAGGACACAGCGTGTTGAGGCAGCACGCATGCGCATTAGGTGAAGGTACAAAATTCACAGCGCCATCTAATGACACGGCATGGTAACTACAGCGGATTCGGGAGGGCGGGGGAAATCTTGCGGATGCATGTAAACCCAAAATACGACCGTGTCAACGCGGATCTTTTCCCTCTAATTAACATACAAAAAAACCTACGTTTCCCCCCATCGTGTCGGTGTAAATAGGGCCTAAGAGGGGGACAGTTGAACACAGAGGCCTCCACCCCGTTTAATGATGGACGATTTCTTTTCACAAAGATGGCCTCCTTTACTCCTCTTTCAAACCATCGTTCCTCTCTATCCAGGATGTGAACATCTTCATCCCTGAAAGAGTGACTGCTGGCCTGGAGATGAATGTAGACCACAGAGTCCTGGCCTGATGATGTTGATCTTCTGTGCTGGGCCATCCTTTTGGCCAGAACCATAGCAACAATGGCCCAACACAGAAGATCAACATCATCAGGCCAGAAGAATTGCCGGAAAAAGACCATACAGAACCCCCCAATCTTTTCTCTAGATGCCGCTTTGCCTCCGTAAACGCCACTCATGCCCTCACTACTCCTGGGGTGTAGTCAGCCGCGATGAATATGGTTGATTCTTTGAAGTGGATCGGGCCACTGCTGCGCGCCTGCCGTAGTATTTCTACACATTCTTGATTGTAGTGAAGCCTGGCCACAAAAACTCTGGATCCTCCATTTGAGCCTCTTCTGCCTGGTGTCCAGTACAGGTAATCAATCAGCAGCAGTTTATCCAATTTTAGACTTCCATTAGCATTTTACAATCATAGTGGGTGAGCAATCACCTGCCAACTCAGGAAGTCCAATAAGTCTAATATTATCATTAGGGATGGGGCCGATCCAGTATACAGCATAATTTACGTATTGAATTTTTCCGATTCAACCTGCCGATCTTTCCGATCCATGATGCATGTCTGTGTCTGATGACCTGCTCTGCAGGTTGGCTTCAAACTATGGACTGGATTTCCTGAACGGAGGCGTGTTCCATGAAACCCAGAGTAATAAGACCCGCCTCACATTCAGGAAATCCATTTCATCGTTTGCAGCAGCTACAACGTGAGTAAATATTATTTTGAGGACTGAGCACTGAGCAGCACTGTTGCTAACGGCTAACCAACTTTTCATCATAACGTTCGCTGTGTGGAAGTATTTTACACTAAACACCGCAAGACAGCAACGTGCAATGTCTGTAGAGCCGCTGAACCGAAAGGGGGAAGCTCGGTCGCGACCTACAATACAACAAACTTAATACACGTTTGAAAAAGCACCATATTAAAGCGCACGAGGATTGTTTAGCCAGGCACCGCGGGAAAGTTACTTTTACGTTGGACTTTCAAGCTCCATGGCTTCAGCGATGTGTTTCTCTTGTTCAATCCAGAGCAGACAGTCTGATTTCAGTCAGCCGCGCTCAGTCTGCCCGTCTCGGAGGAGCAGACTGAGCGCGGCTGACTGAAATCAGACTGTCTGCTTCGCAGTTTGATTGAATATTTGCAGCCAAGATATAGTTTATATTTACCCTCCAGGATATATTTATCAGCTCAAGATGAGAGTTCTGTGATGGAGTTAAATTCAAAGCAGTCTGCTCAGATAAATAGTTTTAAATTAATATTTTTAGATATGAATGTTTCTGTTAACTTATTTTAATGTTTCTGTACAGTGCCCTGAAATGACCTCTGTTGTGACTTGGCGCGATATAAATAAACTGAATTGAATAGACAATCATAAAAGAGTATGAACTGAAAAATAAAAGAAAATTATATATGTATATTAAAAAAAGAAACTAAAACAGCTACATTATAAAGCGATGTAAAATGCTAAAAACAGGAAGATGTCTGTGTTTGTTTATGCCATGAACTTAGCAGATGTTTGAAGCCATTTAATCCCTTTAACATCCACTTTAAAGATAGGAATAAAACAACCAGTATGTTTTGTGTTAGCAGAATTTAATTCTAACTTTGAAACTTGTCCAAAATTAATAAAACTTACCTCAAGTTGCCTTTTTGGACATGCATGCATATATTTGTACAAACTGTACTTGAGAGGAGATTATTACAGCCTCATAAAATCAATTATGATTATGATATCGGAATAGTATCGGTATCGGCCGATATCCAGATGTAGGTATCAGGATCGGATCGGATCGGAAGCAAAAAAAAAAGTGGATTGATGCATCCCTAATTATCATATCTGGTATGCCTCTCCACGGATTCAAACTGTTTTTTAAGCCCATCAACTTTACTCTTTAACTCCACCATCGTTCCACGCAGTCTTTCCATCTCATCTGAGTATAAAGACAGACCATTTTCAGTCTCTGAAACAGCAAGCTTAACTCTGTCCATCTCCGCTCTGAGGCCCGCGGTGGTTTTAGCCAGTTCAGCGCGGACCACCTGCAATTCACTCTTGATAAAATTTAAATCCTCCATCAGAGCCAGTCTTAGTTCCATCCTAATCATTGCTATACTTTCGGTTGTAATTGAGGCCAGGATGTCTGACCTGAGAGCAGACTCGTCTGTCCCTCCAGAGCTTGACGAAGGTGGAGCCAATGCATCTGCAGATCCACCCATTCCTTCATCACTGCGGGCCGAGGCTGTACCAGTGACAATAGACCGAGGGGGAAAAGCGACAGAAGATCTAGACTTTTTCTACTTTGAGGTCATATTATCAGTTTGTTGACTCAGTTATATGACATCACCAGTCTCAGAGACAAAATCCAGCTCAAAGACAGTGAGGGTACAATCATAAATAAACAGTTTTTTAGCGGGGCCGACAGGAGCTCAGCCAAAATGCAGCTCACATGTCCGCCCCATGCTCTCCCCTCTTTTTTATTATATTTTTTAAAGCAGATATCAATTTCTATAAAACAATGAGGTCAGAATCAAGAGCAAACCAGAGAAGTTTGATTTTTGGATACATTTTTTATTAAAAACCTATTGAGAAATATCGAATAGACAAAACCAAATCAAAATGTAGAATAAAACTAGGGCTGCAATAAAGAATCGATAAAATTAATAAAAATTGATTATTGAAAGTGTTGGCAATGAATTTCATTATTGATTCATTGTGTCACGTGATTATGCGTCTCTCAGCATGTTGCGGAGCCATTTTGTTCACCTGCAGTGCATTGTCAATGCTGGCTGACTAAATAAAGTTAAAAAACAAACAAACTGCAGAGTGAGCTGGATGGAGCGAGGCGGAAGGCAGAAGCAGAGCAGAGGCGGTGTTTTCAAAGGAAATTAAGTAAATTTTACAAATGCCCGACGCCGAGAAAATGGTTTGACCCAAGTCCTCAAAAGTGTGGGAGGACTTGACGCTTCCCAAAGCTAAAATATTAGTAACATGCAGCTTTGCAAAAGTGACGACATGGGATGGGAGCACTACGGTGAAACGTAAACATGTCGGAGTCATTGATGAGGATGAAGGAGCTCAACAGCAGGTATGTCTCTACAATATTCTGCATTTGTTCAGTTTCCAAGTGAGAAAACGTAACGTCAGTCTCTCTGGTAGCTGAAGCTGCTGGTTGGTTGTTAGCTGTTTACAGTGACAGTGATGGAGTAAGTGTGTGTTACGTTTTATTTAATTTAATTTGTACCAGCAGTGTTTAAAGGGAAAATGGTGGTTAATCTAACTCTGTAAGTGAAACAAGGCATTTCTTGAGTGGCTGTAAATGATACTATAATACATACCGTCTTTCTCATTCCAGGAAACAACAACCAACAATGACAGCCTTCATGATGGGAAAGATATCATGCACACCACAGCAAGTAGCTGTCTTGACTGAAAGCATGATCGTCACTGACATGAGGCCTCTGTCGATGGTTGAAGACGAAGGCTTCACTACAATAATCCACATTTTTAATCCAGGTTACACTCTTCTCTCAAGGACACATTTTGCAAAGTAGCCTACATATTGTGCAGATATAAAGCATACATTTATATATATATTTGTGTACATTTATTTTGTTATTGCAACTATTTGACAAACTTTTGTATTTTTTATTATTCGGTATTTTACCAACAGAATAGTCAAGTAGCGACCTGTTTTCTGTGCGATTTGCCCTGTCAGTCAAATGTTCAATTTTGGATAAAGAGGTGGAAATTAAAACATTTTGTTGTTGTTGTTTGCAGATGCTTTGATTAATCGAAAAAATTAATAAAAATAATAATAATAAAAAAATTGACAATTAATCGATTATTTAAGTAATTGTTAGTTGCAGCCCTGATAAAAACTGTTTACATTAATGTTTAACTGGAAGAGAATGGAGAGCAATTTGATCAGCTTTACTAAATATTTATCAGGTTCTTATTTGAGTAGTATTTGATTATAAATATGACAGCAGAAGAAAGTAATTTAAAGCATTTGGATGTGGAACAAGCATATTCGCTGAGAAAATGCAGTGTTTTTTTTTTAGAACAACACAAACTTTACAAGTTGAAATGGGATAAATGTCTTTGTGTATAGAAAGACTGAAGTTCGTGTTGATGAACTGGATTAATAGTTAGGGTCACGATCAAGTCCGTCCAACAAAACCCATCCCCAGCTCCATCTTCTGCTACTTATCTGTAGTTGGGTTGTGAAGTCAACAGGTTCAGGAGAGAAGCCTAGACATTCTTCTCCCTAGCATCACTTTCCAGCTCTCTCTGGGGGATCCCGAGATGTTCCCAGGTCAGAGAAGATACACAGTCCCTCCAGCAAGTTCTGGGTCTTCTCCAAGTCCTACCAGTGGGATGTGCCTCTAAAGGGAGGCCTCTTAGGAGGCATTTTAATCAGATGCCCAAACCTCCTTAAATTATGTCTTCTGATGCAAATAAGCAGTGGGTCCACTCGGAGCTTCCAATGGATGACTGAGCTTCTCACCCTATCTCTAAGGTTCAACCCAGCTACCCTGCAAAGGAAGTTAATTTTGGCCACTTGTATTCGGGATCTCATTCTTTTGATCATGTACCAAACCTCATGACTCCCAGATACTTGAACTCCTCCAACTGAGGCAGACTCATCCCCATCTGCAGGGGGGAATTCCACCCATTTATGTCCAAGAACCATGGTCTCTAGAGGAACTGACTCTCAATCCAGTCTTTTCATACTTGACTGTGAATCTCCCCAGTGCACGCTGAAGGCCTTGGGCCAAAGACACAAGCAGAACTACATCAGCCACATAAAGCCTAGATGAAACTCTAAGGTTCGCAAACCAGACACCCTCCTTTCCATGACTGCACCTTGAGATCCTGTCAATGAATGCCACAAACAGAATCAAAGAAAAAGGACAGTCCTGTCAGAGTCAAACCTGCATCGAAAATGAGTTTGACTATGTCCCAAGAATGTGGACACAACTCCTGTCTTGGTTATACAGGGACCGGGCCTCAGGGATAACCCTTCAAAGAAACACAAACACCCCATACTCTCACTATATCCCCCACAAACTGCCTCATAATACACAATTATAATCTTTCTTCATATCTACAAAATACATGTAGACTGGAAAGGAAAGCTCCCAGGATCCTTTTAGCAACTCCACAATGGTAAAGATCTGGTTCACTGTTGCATGGCCAGGAAAGACGCCACATTGCTGCTCTTTAATCCAACGTTTGACAATCAGTCAGACCCTCACTTCCAACACTCTGGTCTAAGCTTTCCCATAGGAGGGTGAGAAGTGTGATCCACGATAGTTGGAACATACTCTCTGGTCTCACTTTTTAAAAATGCGAAGCATCACCTTGGTCTGCCGCTCTACAGGTAGTCCCTGTCCTCCATATACAAAGTAAGTCAAGTCAAGTCAACTTTATTTATAGAGCACATTTAATATATAATTGAATATAACATTAAAGAGACGTGTCCATCATGTCAGCCCTACAACATCCAGAGCCTTCTGCATCTTGGAGTAAATCTCATCTACACAAGGCACCAACGAGGAGCTTTTTGATGACCTCAGTGACTTCTGCCGTGATCTTCTTCTTCTTCTTTTGGCTTTTCCCTCTTCTGGGGTCACGACAGCGAGTCATCCTCCTCCACCTCACTCTGTCCTCTGCATCCTCTGTTCTCACTCCAACTATCTTCATGTCTTCTCTAACTGCATCCATATATCTCCTCTTTGGCCTTCCTCTGTCTTTTTCCTGGCAGCTACATTTCTAACATCCTTCTACCAATATTCCCACGGTCCCTCCTCTTGACATGTCCAAACCATCTCAGTCTGGCCTCCCCAACTTTATCTCCCAGTTGTTCAACCTGTGCTGTACCTCTGATGATCTCATTCCTAATCTTATCCAGCCTCGTCACTCCTAAAAAAAACCTTAGCATCGTCATTTCTGCCACTTCCAGTTCTTTCTCCTGTCTTTTTGTCAGTGTCTGTCTCCAGACCATACAATATAGCTGGTCTCACCACTGTCTTGTAAACTTTCCTTTGATCTTTGCTGACACCTTTTTGTCACAAATCACTCCTGAAACTTTTCTCCATCCACTCCATCCTGCCTGGACTCTCTTTTTCACTTCTTTACCCCATTCTCCATTTTCCTGGACAGTGGACCCCAAGTACTTGAAGTTCTGCACCTTTGTGACCTCTGCTCTTTGTAGCCTCACTGTTCCACTGGCCTCCCTCTCATTCACACACATGTACTCTGTCTTACTGCGGCTGACTTTCATTCCTCTTCTTTCAAGTGCATACCTCCACCTCTCCAAGTTCTCTTCCACCTGTTCCCTTTTCTCACCACAGATCACAATGTCATCTGCAAACATCATCATCCATGGGGATTTTTGCCTGACCTCATCTGTTAGTCAGTCTATCACCAGAGCAAACAAGAAGGGGCTCAGAGCCGATCCTTGATGCAATCCCACCTCCACCTTGAAGCTATCTGTCACTCCTACAGCACATCTCACCCACCACTGTCCTGCTGTCCTCATACATGTCCTGTACCAGTCTAACATACTTTTCTGCCACTCCAGATTTCCTCATGCGATACCACACCTCTTCTCTTGGCTCTCTGTCATATGCTTTTTCTAAATCCACAAAGACACAATGGAGTTATTTCTGACCATCTCTGTACTTCTCCATCAGCATTCTCAAAGCAAATATGGCATCTGTGGTGCTCTTTCTGACTTTGGCCATGATAATGGACTCGTTTTCCTTTGAGTCCTCAGACTCTGTCTTCTCAAAGGTGGATGTGGTGTCATGATCACATCCTATGTCCCCTTCACAGCTCTCCATGTCCTGTTTCTACTGTTTAGTCACTCTGTCACAACCCCTCTGCACTTTGAGCTCATCAGCCCCAATTCACTGTACCTGTTACCCGTACTATTTAAGAGCTCCTTTCACTCTAGTCCCATGCCAGATCATCTTACCGTTCTTGGTTCCTGATATCCAGCCCATCTTGTTTTCTTCTTTCATGTCCGATGTCTTGTCTCGACCTCAAGCCTAGCTTCTTGTATTCAACCTCATGACACATATTTTGGAATTACCACTCTGCACACTCTCTGTCTGATTTTGCTCTGCTCATCTGACCCTGGTATGTCTTCATTTTCTGCCTTTCAGATTTTGGGTTTACGGATTGCCCATTGGACTTGTTTTCTGGACTTCTGACTACCTGTGCATGATCCCCGCTTCGTTTCTTGGACCCCGCACTTGGATTACCCCACAGACCACATTATCACAGCACTCCTCCACAGCTGCCCTGCAACTATTGACAGTGCCGTCATCACTGCATGATCTGACAAGTGACTCTCACCCCAGCTGCCTGTGAAGACTCGTTCCCACAGTTGGACCCTGACTCCCTCCTGCAGCTACAAAATTAATAAAATTGTTTTCTTGTTTTTCATGCTATTGAAGTCTGGCTATATTCAGAATCCAAAATCGCCATTCCTGACATGTGGTGGGTGGGTTAAGGAAATCCTTGAAGTACTTCTTCCACCACTCAACAATGTCCTCATTCTGGATCAGCAATTTCCAACCACAGGGCCCGCTTTTCTTATCGGAGTCACCTAATGGTTTGCTAGAAGCTCCTCAAGTTCAACCAAAAGTTATTCAACATGGCCTTCCCAAATCCCACCCATGCCTGAGTTTGTGCATTTGTAACCACCAAAGCACCACAGTCCTTCTAGATATCCTCTGTCTGTCAGCTGCTTCAGGAGACATCTGGGATAGCTAAGTCCTTAAAGGGTCTTTCAGCTTGATGGTCTCCATCACTTCTAGTGTCCATAAGCTGGTTCTTTGATTTCCACCACAACAGGCACCAATAACATTTAGGACACAGTTCCTGGAATACCCATTTGTAGAGGTCCTGAACATGGTCCAATCTGATTCCATGTCTCTGACCTACCCCAGAACATGTGAAACACTCTCTAAGGGGTGTGAGTTGAAGGTTGCATGGACAAAGGGCTCTAACAGATGTTGCCAGTTCACGTCACCACGCATTTGGGTTTATCAGGTCTGTCCATCTTCCTTTCCCACCACCAGATCCAACTCACCACCAGGTAATGATCAGTTGACAGCTCTGTCCCTCTCTTCACCTCTGTCCAACATGTAGGGCTGCAAATGTGACAATACAATTACAAAATCAATCATCCATCATACTTTGAAGACCTCCTCAATCCCACTGGCACGTCTTCCACTGAGGAAGTGGAGCCTGGGGACTCTGGGTCGGGCCCTCCAATCTCTGGTGCTGAGATCACTGAGGTGGTTAAAAAGCTTCTCAGTGGCAGGGCCCCAGGGGTGGTTGAGATTCACCCGAAGTCCCTTAAGGCTCTGGATGTTGTAGGGTTGTGTTGGCTTACACGACTCTTCAATATTGCGTGGACATCGGGGTAAGTTCCCCTGGATTGGCAGACCGGGGTGGTGGTCCCCCTATTCAAAAAGGGGAACCGTAGAGTGTGTTCTAACTACATGGGGGATCATGCTCTTAAGCCTCCATGGTAAGGTCTATTTGGGGATTCTAGAGAAGAAGGTCTGACAGATAGTCGAACCTCGGATTCAGGAGGAGCAGTGTGGTTTTCATCCTGGTCGTGGAACAGTGGACTGGCTCTACACTCAACAGGGTCCTGGAGGGCGCGTGAGAGTTTGCCCAACCGGTCTACATGTGCTTTGTGGACTTGGAGAAGGCGTTCAACCGCATCCCTGAGGGAACCCTGTTGGGGGTACTCTGGGAGTATGGGGTACTAGGCCCTTTGATACGGGCTGTTAGGTCCCTGTGTGACCGGTCTCAGAGCCTGGTTTGCATTGCTGGCAGTAAGTCGGGCTCGTTCCCGGTGAGAGTTGGACTCCGCCAAGGTTGCCCTTTGTCACTGATTCTGTTCATAACTTTTATGGACAGAATTTCTAGGCGCAGCCAAGGTGTTGAGGGGATCCATTTTGGTGGCCTTAGGATCATGTCTCTGCTTTTTGCAGATGATGTGGTCCTATTGGCTTCATCAGATCATGATCTACAGCTTTCGCTGGAGCGGTTCGCAGCCAAGTGCAACACAGCTGGGATGAAGATCACTTCCTCCAAGTCCAAGTCCATGGTCTTGAGCCAGAAAAGGGTAGAGTGCCCTCTCTGGGTCAGGGAGGAGGTCCTGCCCCAAGTGGAGGAGTTCAAGTATCTTGGGGTCTTGTTCACGAATGAGGGAAAATTGATTGTGAGATCGATAGGCGGATAGGTGTAGCATCTGCAGTGAAGCGGGCACTGTACAGGTCTGTCGTGATGAAGAGAGAGCTGAGTCAAAAGGCAAAGCTCTCAATTTACTGACCGATCTATGTTCCTACCCTCATTTATGGTCATGAGCTTTAGGTTGTGACCGAAAGAACGAGATCTCGGATACAAGCGGCCGAAATGAGTTTTCTCCGCAGGGTGTCTGGGCTCTCCCTTAGAGATAGGGTGAGAAGCTCGATCGTCTGGGAGGGACTCCGAGTAGAGCCGCTGCTTCTCCACGTCAAGAGGAGCCAGTTGACTTGGCTCGGGCATCTGGTTAGGATGCCTCCCTGGTGAGGTGTTCTGGACACGTCCCACCGGGAGGAGACCCAGAGGAAGACCCAGGACACGCTGGAGGGACTATGTTTCTCGGCTGGCCTGGGAACGCCTCAGGATTCCCCCAGAGGAGCTGTCCCAAGTGGCTGGGGAAAACGAAGTCTGGGCCTCCCTACTTAAGTTGCTACCCCCGCGACCCGACCCCAGATAAGTGGAAGAAAATGGATGGATGGATGGATGGATCATCCATCTTTGGCCTAAGGTGGCCTAGTACCTAGTAAATATATAAACCACCCTATGCATAGACATGGTGTTTGTTATGGACAACTCGTTCCTTGAAAAGCAGCCCAATAAGTGAAGACCATTTGATTTCAGATTCAGGGAAGGCTGTTCCTCTCAATCACCACTTTCCCAATGACTTTATTGTTGCCTACAGGGTAAATGGTCTACTAATATAATGCCTTTCTGTCTAGTCAAGGTACTCAAAGCATTTTACAATACAAGCTGTGCCCTCATTTACCCATTCACACTCACATTTATACAGTAGTCTACAAGATCTCACAAAGTTAACTGAACAAATCATTCTAAAGAGACGTTTTTATGTTTAGATCACATTCATACACCGATGGGACACACATCAGAGGCAATGAGGGCTTCTGTGTCTTGCCCAGGGCCACTTCAGCGTGTGACTTCTTGTGGAATCTAACCCATTCCCTGTTCCTAGAGCTGGGGGCTAGAGCCCAGCTCTAGGGGGCTAGCTAGAGCTATGTCATCAGGAATCAGTATGGCTAGGGACCTTCCCTCGACTGTCGTATGGCATTCACAGCACCCAACCGTGATGGTCCTCCTCACAGGTGGTGGGTCCATATGGAGGTGGCGTCCAATTATTCTTTTGCGCTTGGCATTGCTGAGCTCCAGGGAGCCAAAGCTTGACCACAGTGGCTCCTTATGTGTCCCAAATTATAAATAGTAGCTTGGCAAGTAGACAGGTACCAGCACGTTTTAAACATGCAGTCGTGACACCACTGATTAAAAAGCCTGGCCTGGACCTCACACAAATGTCAAATTTTAGGCCCATTTCAAAACTGCCCTTCGGGTCAAAGATCTTGAGAGAATTGTGTACAGCCAGTTAACTTTTTTTTTTTTTTTATTGATTTTTTATCTTATAAAACAAGCAAATGATAATAGTACAATTAACATTATTTTCCAATAAACAACATAATCCCCAAAGTAAACAAATATAACAAAAATAAATAAAAAAATAATAAAAAAAATAAATGAATGTATGTGACTAAATTAAAATAAAAAAAAATAAAATAAAAAAAAATAAAATAAAAAACAGCATATATCTATATAATAAAATAAGATAAGATAAAGCTCAGCTCCAAGCATCCTTTTCTGAATTATTTTCCCTTGTAATGTCTCAGAAATTCAGTTAACGGTGACCATATTTCTTCAAAGTCTAATCCTTTACCTCTGACGATATAAGTAAGTCGTTCCAGTACAATACAAGATGCCATCTCCTTCACCCACACATGATTTGAGGGTACATCCATTTTCTTCCAGTACAAAGATATTAACCTCCTGGCCTGCAGGAGTCCAAAGTCAATCAATTTTAACTGTCTGGAAGTAAAAACACAATCCTCTGGGTATATACCTAACACACACATTTTTACATCAACAGGTATATTTACTCTAACAATCTTAGACAAAGTTTGTATAACTGATTCCCAGTAGTGCTGTATCTTTGGACAGCTCCATACACAATGCAGCAGAGTACCCTTTTCATCTAAACATTTAGTACAGCTGTCTGGAATGTCAGGGGACCAGCGATTCAGCCTGACTGGGGTTATGTAGGTTCTCATCAACCATTTGTATTGAAGGAGTTTCATCCTTGTGTTAATTGATTGTTTTTGAGCTTTTAAACATGCAGCTTCCCAGTCTGCTTCCTCTATCTCATCTTGGATGTCCGATTTCCATGCATCCAATTTATCGGTGGTAGACTCCTTATCATGTGTTAGTAGAGCTGTATAAAGTAAAGAAATATGACCTCTCCTCTCCAAATTTTGCAGTATAATATTCTCCAAGTATGATAATGGTGGTTCAGAGACAATCTGTTTATATTTTGACTTAATGAAATGTTTAATTTGTAAGTATTTAAAAAAATGTTTCTTTGGAATGTTGTATATTTGGCATAACTGATCAAATGTGAGAAGGGTACCATCTTTATAAAGGTCTGCCACCTTCTGTACTCCTTTATCTGCCCAGATTTTAAAACCCCCATCCGCTCTTCCTGCCTTAAAACAAGAGTTGCCCCAAAGAGGTGAAAAACGAGAGATGGGAGAATTATCTCCCACATATTGATGGGTCTTGTACCAGATACTTATTGTGTTTTTTAAAAAAGGGTTATTGGTCATTTTTCCCAGATTTTTTGGGCTTGCAGAATATAAATACAGATTTAATTTAAGATTTGTTACTGATGTTTGTTCAATTTTTACCCAGGCTGGAGGTGTCCCAGAAGAAAAGTAGAACATGGCTGAACGCAACTGTGCAGACCAGTAATACAATTTAAAATTAGGGAGTTGTAACCCCCCTCTTTCATATGGCAGGTACAGCAGGCGAAGTCTTAATCTAGGTTTTTTGTTATTCCAAATGAATCTGTTAAATATACTATTTAACTCTTCAAAGAATAATTTGGGAAGAGATAAAGGAAGTGATTAAAACAGATATAAAAATTTTGGTAATATGTTCATTTTGATCATGTTTATACGGCCAATCATTGATATGGGCATTATCATCCATTTATTTAGAGACTCCTTCACGTCATTAATCAGAGGGTCATAATTTGTTGATACAATGGTTTTTGACGTCTGGAGTGATTTTAACTCCAAGATACACAAATCCCTCCCTTGCATTAATAAACGGGGTTTGTATAGTTGGATTCATTCTTTCATCCTTGTTCAGAAGTAACATGGAGGATTTTGAGTCATTTATATTATAGCCGGAGAATCGTCCAAATAGTTCCATTTGTTGCATTAAATTTGGTATGCTAATGCTCAGCTTTGTCATAAAAACAATCAGGTCATCAGCATACAGGGCCAACCTATGCTCTTGATCTCCTACCTGGATACCGAATAGGTCTGTTCGTGTTCTGATCATCACGGCCAGGGGTTCTATAGCCAGGATAAATAACATTGGAGATAAGGGACATCCCTGGCGTGTAGAACGTTCCAATGTGATAGGTTTAGAGACCATATTGTTTGTTAAAACACTGGCTTTAGGATCTGTATACAAAAGTTTGACCCATTTCAAAAAGTTTTTTCCAAATCCATATCTCGGGAGGACGTTAAATAAATATGACCACTCTATTCTGTCAAAGGCCTGACGAGCATCAAGTGATAATAAAGCTGTATCCTTAGCATTAAATTTCTCATGAATTATATTTAGAACTCTTCTTATATTATGGAACCCCTGGCGTTTTGGTACAAAGCCATTTTGATCATTATGAACCAGAAGTGATATATAGGGGTCTAATCTTCTTGCTAAAACTTTACACAGTATTTTAGTATCAACCCCCATCAGACTTATCGGTCTGAATGATGAGCACTCTTCAGGAGGTTTACCAGGTTTCAATATCAAAATAATCATTGCCTGTCTCAGAGTGGGCGGGAGAGACTCGTTTTGAAATGCTTCTTCATACATGTTAAAAAGCGGAATTATTAATTTTTCTTGGAAGGTTTTGTAAAATTCAATCGGGAAGCCATCTGGCCCGGGTGCCTTACCACTGTTGATGCTTTTGATGGCCTGTGATATCTCTTCAATAGTTAGATTTCTGTCTAATTCCTGCTTTGTGTCCTCTGTTAATGTTTGAAACTGAAGTTGGTCTAAAAATATGTCTCGTTCTTCTGATGTCTGTAAGCATTCTGATTTATACAAATTTTCATAAAATTCTTTAAAACTATCATTAATTTCAGATGGATCTACTGTTCCATTTCCTGAAGAGGTCTTAATACTATTAATTGCTCTTTTACTTTGCATTTTCTTAATTCTCCATGCCAAGAGTTTTCCTGCTTTCTCGCCTTGGTCATAATAAGACTGTTTTAGCCACATTAAACTTTTTGCTGCTGCATCAGAAGATAATTTATTATACTCAGTTCTCAAACGTAACAATTCACCTTGCTTTATTGCATCCTCACTAATGTTTAATTCCAACTCTAAAGATTTGACCATATGTCATCAGGAATCAGTATGGCTAGGGACCTTCCCTCGACTGTCTTATGGCATTCACAGCACCCAACCGTGATGGTCCTCCTCACAGGTGGTGGGTCCATATGGAGGTGGCGTCCAATTATTCTTCCGCGCTTAGCATTGCTGAGCTCCAGGGAGCCAAAGCTTGACCACAGTGGCTCCTTATGTGTCCCAAATTATAAATAGTAGCTTGGCAAGTAGACAGGTACCAGCACGTTTTAAACATGCAGTCGTGACACCACTGATTAAAAAGCCTGGCCTGGACCTCACACAAATGTCAAATTTTAGGCCCATTTCAAAACTGCCCTTCGGGTCAAAGATCTTGAGAGAATTGTGTACAGCCAGTTAACATTTTACTTAAACAAGCACAACCTTCTTGAACTTTTTCAATCCAGTTTTAAAACTCACTACATTACTGAGTCAGCCCTGTTGAAAGTTTTTAATGACATTCTCTTAGCAACATACTCTGGTCACTATGTAGTTTTAATGCCGTTGGACCTAAATGCTGCCTTTGACATAGTGGACCATCAGATTCTCCTGTCTCGTCTGGAGAACTGGGTGGGCATTAAGGGTCCTGCTCTACAGTGGTTTAGATCCTATTTAACAGAGAGAAGCTTCTGTGTGCGTATTAGTTCTGTGGAGTCCTCTGTAGCGCCTCTCACATGTGGAGTACCTCAGGGATCAATACATGATCCTCTTCTGTTTTCCTTTTATTTGCTCCCTCTGGAATATATTCTCCGGAAACATAGCATTACTTTTCATTTTTATGCTGATGACAACCAAATTTATGTGCCGTTAAAACAAGTTAAACAATACTCCGTGAACCAACTCCTGGAACGTATGGCATAAGTCAGAGCATGGATGTCACAGAACCTTTTACATTTTAATGAGAATAAGACCGAGGTCTTGTTGTTTAAGTCCAGTGATGGTTCTAAAGTCCATGCCTTTAACCAAACATCTGACCGAGACAGCAACTAACCTGGGTGTGAGGCTGGACAATGACTTTAAACTAGATGCACAGCTTAAATCGGTGATCAAGTCCAGCTTTTATCACTTGAGACAACTGGCCAAGGTGAAAACTTTACTGTCACAACATCATTTTGAGATTTTATTTCATGCTTTCGTCACAACTCGTCTGGACCATTGTAATTCAATTTATGTGGGTCTGAGCCAGTCATTACTGATTCAGCTGGTTCAGAATGCTGCTGCTTGCCTTTTAACTGGTACCAGATAATGAGAGCATATCATCCCTGTTTTAGAATCACTACATTGGCTCCCAGTTTGTTTCCTGATTATTTTAAGGTCCTTTTATTTGTTTTCATATGTCTCCATGGTCTCGCCCCACAGTATATGGCTTTCCTGCTCCAGATGTTGTCCCCTCACACCCTCTCAGGTCAGCAGCTCAACTGCTGTTGGTCGTTTTAAAGTCTAATGACTGAACATTCTCAGTCGCTGCCCCTAAACTGTGGAATGAGCTACCTTTGCACATCAGACAAGCTGACTAAATTCCTGTCTCTGAAGAGATGTTTTTTTCTCTTCGGCTTTAACTCAGCTTGAAATGTTGGTTTTACTGTTTTTAAGTTCTATTTCGTATAGGCTTCGCCCTTTAAGGCTATTGCTAGTGGGGTTATCCCTTCGTGCACAGCATTGAAAACTTTAGTCCACGCCCACCTGCTTTGTGGGCCTCACACCTGGTCCGTATAAATTATAGTGAGACTGGGTAATCGGCTCCCATTTTTTCCTCAGCCAGCTAGCTAGCACTGTCAGAAGAACGAATAAGGAAAAGATGTCCAGCTTTGACCGGCACAACTTAGGATTCCTGGGTCTCCGCCACATCAACCTCCTGCCATCCCGGTGAGCTCTTCCTCCCCGAGGAGAAGCAGAGATGAGCAGCCTTGTTCAAGGTAAGTGCCAATGAGTGTTTTTCCGTGGCGGGCCCCTACCCACTGGACGACGACATCACCTTTTCTAATGTTTTTTCCTCGCGGTGAATCGGATGATTCCCTCGAAAAAGGTGTTGTTGGCAGCAGCTCCGCTGAGTGTTTGTCTGGGGTGGGCCGCTACTCGCTGGACGACACCATCGCCTTTTCTAACGTTTTTTTCCTCACGGTGAATCGGATGATTCTCTCAAAAAAGGTGATGCGGGCAGCAGCTTCGCTGAGTATTTTTTTCCGTGGCGGGACGCTACGCGCGGGATGACGCCACCGCCTTTCTTTGACGCAGAGTCATGCAGTGAATCGAAAGATTCCTCCATGAAAGGCAATGCTGGAAACAACCTCGTTGCCCCTTCCCTCCTGGAGAGCGTAATGACAGAAGAAGAGTGGTCGAACGGATGCTCAGCCACCTCGGATCTTCCCACATCGGCGTCCACACTGCTCCCAGCCATCGGTGCCCTCCTCTCAGAGCTACCCGGCATAATCCAGGAGGCTGCTAACACAAAGGGACTTTCTGTTCCTCGCCTCGTTCCGTCCTGATCGGATGATCTGGCGGGACGGTTTGGCTCCGCCCCGACTCATCGCCCTGATCCCATCTGGCCTCGCTGTCCAGCTGTGACGTTACACTGGAACGAGGCTGCAGCTGGGCCCGGCAAGCTGAAGACATCCATTTCCACCATCGTCTCCATCTCCAGAGTGGAGGGTTTTACCGATCGGTGTTTTTCCCTCAGTTCTCCCCACTGGAGCCAAGCCTGGCAGAGGCGCTTGGGCAAAAGCTTCCAGGATGGACTGGCAACCTATCCCTCCAGGAAAGTATGACCAGAGGGTGACAAAGCTCTCCAACCGAGCTCACCAATGCACATCCCAGGTGGTCCTGGCGAACAATAACATTGCTCTGCTGGCCTATAGCATCTCAAAGAGGCTGGAGGAAGCAGACCTGCTGGAGGAGACAAAGAGCTCTATGCAAAGCTGCTGACGTCATCTTAAACATGTGCTCCACCTCTGCGGTCTGCCTGTCCCGCATCGTCACCCGGATGACCATGATCCAGAGGACCACCTGGCTCCGCCCCTCACCATCCTTGTCCAAGAGGCTGCAGAAAGACCTGCTGGAGGGCCCCATCACCTCAGAGGCGCTGTTTGGGGCCAACTTCAAGACCATCCTTGAGAAATCGCAGAGGTCCGAGGAGGTCTCAGAAACTGTACACCATCTGGTGATGTCACAGTCCTCCTCCCGCCCCCTCCGGCCACTGGAGTGACCGCCTTGGCCAGCAACAGCAGCAGAGGTGCTCCACAGCTGCGGCAGCGACTTCACGCTCCGCTCCTCCCCGTCCCCTCCACCAGGGAACAGCTCTTTGAGGGGAATGTGTATGTTTTTTGACTATGTATGTTTTGAAATAAAACAGAAAAATCTCTGAAAGTTAAGTTTCATCTGAGACTGTCAGATCAGCTGATCTCTCAGCTGCCTCTCTTCACACATTCCCCAGACAGAACGAGCCAGTTACCTCTAACCAGCGTTTTAAATGGCACCGTAGTTCAGTAAATATCACAAAACACTCGTCTGCCACCTCAGCTAAAATTATGTTTTTTCAGCAGACCGAGTCCGGTAAAATCTCTTGTTTTTAGCCAGAGCCTGTTTTTAATTTCTGCTGTTTTCTGCCTCACAGCGCAGCGGGAGTAAACGTGTTTCTCCACGAAAGCTGCAGCCTCCACCAAAATGGCGTCTCACTCAGAAAGCATTCACGCCTCCTCTCAGTGCGTGCTGGCTCACCTCAGCTCTAATGTGAGACTGCAGCCTGGGCTCAGCACAGAAGCACACATACAACCCTTTTTTCTGTCAGAGCCCCCCTTGGGTTCCCCCCCGGAGAATCTCCAGAGTGAGTGATGGCAGTAATGGTTTTTAGTCTGGTTGACGTTCATGAGAAACATGACACAACACAAAATGCGTGTCCGCTCTCCGAGCGTTACTCAGAGTGGCAAAGAGTGTGTTCCCTGGACAGATGGATGGACCGTCTGATCAGCAGGGGTTACACGCTGCAGTTCACAGCTCAAACTCCATCGTTCAGAGGGATTATAGAGACGGTTCTGGCTTCTCCAGAAGAGAGCTCATCTTTCCAGTCAGAAGTTCAGGAATTTCTGACAAAAAACGTGATTTCCAGAGTTCCCAATGGAGAGGAAAATATGGGGTTTCTTCCTCCCACTACTTCCTGGTTCTGATAAAAAACCGGAGGGATGAAACCCATTCTCGACCTGTTCATGTTCAGCAATTCGATCATGGGGAGACAATTCCACATGCTGACAAACAGCTGCTGGAGAACTTTACCAGAACAACTGGTTTTCACCTCCATAGATCTGAAAAGCGCATATTTTCACATTTTCCACCGATTTAAAACACCCCACGCAAATTCTCGAAATGCGTGGAGTAGGCTCTGCAGTCGTTACACATGGCAGGAATGAGAATTCTTTTTATCTGGATGATCTGCTCTAATAAGCTCTGTCCAGATAGGAAGCAGTCACACAGACCAAAATGCTAGTGTTACACCTGCTAAACCTGGGGTTTTCTATAAACTGGGAAAAAGTTCTGTTCGTCCGTCACAGATCCACCACAAACCACCATTTATCTGGAAGTGGACCTAAACTCAACCACAATGAGAGCCCGTTTAAGACAGCTGAGAGCCGAAGCTCTGTCAGCTCAGCTCCGCCGTGTCAAACTCTGCAGCATAGTGACAGTCTGCCTGTCATGCGACTCCTGGGATGACATCAGCGGCCCACACCGTGGTTCCACTGGGCCTACTTCACATGAGACGCCTTCAGAGATGGTTCGCCTGCCTGAGAATAGATCATGTGTGCCAGAAGAGGCGGATTATCTTTGTGCACCCCTCCGTGAGAACCAATCTGAATCACTGGGGAAACCCTCTCATTCTGTCAGAGGGAGTTCCCATCAGCAGGCCTACGTCACACGTCTCAGTTTTCACAGACGCGTTCCTGTCAAGCTGGTCACATGAAACCCTCAGGCTCCCCTGCTGATCCAATCTCTCCCTCACTGTTCAAACAGGTTCTACCAGCGATTGGGCCCACTGTTCTTAATATTCTTAACAGTAGCTTTGCTACAAGCGTGGTTCCACAGGCCTTTAAAAATGCAGTAGTCACTCCTTTAATCAAGAAACCTGGACTTGACCCCTCAGTGCACTCAAATTACAGACCAATCTCAAAGCTTCCCTTCCTGTCCAAAATCCTAGAAAAAATAGTTTTTACTCAGTTGAATCAATTTTTAACTGAGAACAAAATCTTTGAGGTTTTTCAGTCTGGTTTTAAGCAACTCCACAGCACAGAAACAGCTTTGGTTAGGGTTTGCAATGACATTTTAACTTCAAACGATTCTGGTCACTATGTGGTACTTGTACTCCTTGATCTTACTGCTGCTTTTGACACCGTCGACCACAGTATCCTCATCTCACGGCTCGAACACTGGGTTGGGATTACAGGAGCTGCTTTAGACTGGTTCCGTTCTTACCTCTCTGACAGGACTTTTTGTGTCAAGGTTGGTGAAAGTCTGTCCACTTCGGTGCCTCTTTCCTGCGGGGTCCCACAGGGCTCGATTCTTGGACCCCTTCTCTTCTCGCTCTATCTGCTCCCACTGGGATCCATCTTAAGAAAACATGCCATCTCATTCCATTGCTATGCCGATGACTGCCAGATCTACCTGCCACTGAAACCAGCCAGTGCTCGTTCCATCCACCCTCTCCTCAAATGTCTAGATGACATTAAGGCATGGATGACTTCAAATTTTCTCAGTTTTAACGACCAGAAAACTGAAGTCATCGTCTTTAGTCCTAGCTCAGCTGCCTCCTCAGATCCTGTAAACCTGGACTCACTTCAGCCCTATCTCAAGCACACTGTTAGAAATCTCGGGGTGGTTTTTGACTCGGATTTTAAGTTTGACAAACAGATCAGTTCAGTTCTGCAGAAAAGTTTTTTCCAACTGCGGCAGGTAGCTAAGCTCAAGCCAGTGTTATCCAGACCCAACCTTGAAACATTAGTCCATGCCTTCATCACAACCCGCCTGGACTATTGTAACTCACTTTATGCTGGGGTCAGTCAGGCGTCCATTTCACGTCTCCAGCTCGTCCAAAATGCAGCTGCTCGGCTTTTAACTGGTACACGTAGGTCTGAGCACATCACACCTGTTCTGTCCTCCCTTCACTGGCTTCCTGTGCAATCCAGAATCGACTTCAAGATTCTCCTCCTGACATATAAGTGCCTAAATGGCCTCGCACCCCTCTACCTCTCCGAGCTCCTGGAACCATATGTTCCGTCTCGGGCCCTGAGATCATCGGACCAGCTTCTTTTGGTCGTTCCAAAATCACGCCTGAAGCTCCGAGGGGATCGAGCTTTTTCAGTCAGAGGTCCCAACCTGTGGAACAACCTGCCCCTCAACATCAGGCAGGCCTCCTCCCTCCTGATGTTCAAATCCCTCCTTAAAACGCACCTGTTTGCTCTGGCGTTTAATACTGTGTGAGTTAGTTTATTTTGTTCTGTGTACCTCATTTTAAATTCTGTTGTTTTATGATTGACGTTTATTTTTACTGCCTGTTTTTCCTTAGTGTGATCATTAGTGTGTGTTATTGCTCCAGTAATTTTAATTCTGTATGATTTTTTTGTTTTGCTGCCTATGTTTTGCTACATTTCTGTTAAGCACTTTGATAACAGTTTGTCTGTTTTAAATTGTGCTCTACAAATAAAGATGACTTGACTTGACTTGACTTGGGAGGAATGTGTCTGTCCCAGGTAGTGGGAGCACAGTGGCTGGACCACATGTCGCTTCACATAAATGCGCTAGAATGTTTTCACGGTCTGAAATGTGTGACTCAGCATTTTGTCCCTGCTGCGGGATCAGTATTTTTTGATCCACATAGACAATAAAGTGACGGCAGCTTACATAAACCGTCAGGGAGGCATGCACTCAGCCCAACCGTTACGCATCGCGAAACAGCTGTTGTGTTGGGCACACAAAAACTTGCTCTCCATCAGAGCAGTGCACATTCCCAGCATCCTGAACAGGGGAGCGGATATCATGTCGAGGGGCGGTCCCCGCCACAGAGTGGAGTCTCCATCCCGAGCTGATCTCTCGGATTTGGAGCAGGTTGGGCCGAGCAGCAGTGGATCTGTCCGCCACACGGGAGAACGCCCAGTGTCGATTATGGTTCTCACTGAGCCCACGAGACAACCCACCATTAGGAGTGAACGCCATCGCTCACAGCCCGTGGCCAAAAATGGTCCTTTATGCACTTATATCAAAGTGGACAGCTTTTCAGCGCTGGTGCACGGAGAAAGGTGTAGAGGCCATCTCATGTCCACTAGGTGGCATGCTGTCCTTTCTGCAGCAGCTGATGGACAGAAATCTAGCGTTCAGCACAATTAAGACTTATGCTGCAGCTTTTTCTTCCTGTCACGAGGGCTTCGGTGACAGAACAGTTTTTAATCACCTGCTGATGAAGCATTTCCTGAAAGGTGTACGGAGACACACACCGATGTCACGCCCACTAGCTCTACAGTGGGACCTAACAATGGTTCTGCGCACTCTGATCAAAGCTCCTTTAGATCAGGTTTCACTTAAATTTCTGTCACTTAAAACAGCCCTGCTGCTGGCTTTGACATCAGCAAAGAGAGTGAGCAATTTAACTGCGCTCTCTGCTGCCCCGTCATGCCTCAGGATTCAAGCTGATGGCAGCTCAGCTGCGCTGAGACCTAACTTTGCTTTCATACCAAAAAACATCACAAGCTCATTTAAATCGAGAATGATAACCTTGGAGGGGTTTTATCCTCCGCCTCACAATTCAGAGGAGGAAGCATCATCTCACCTCCTCTGTCCCGTGCGCGCGCTTGCATGTTATATAGCACACACGGCCCCACTGCGTTATTATCAGTGTCTGTTTGTGCATCACAGGGACACCTCTGCAGGTCGCACTTTATCCACTCAGCGCCTCTCACACTGGCTGTGTCAGGCTATTTCTGAAGCTTACAGAGCATCAGAAATACCTGCGTAATACCGCTAAAATAGAAACATCTTATATAAAAATGATGCAGAAAAACTGGTCCATGCATTTGTCACGTCTAGACTGGACTATTGCAATGGTTTATTATCTAGATGTCCAAATACTTCCTTAAAACGTCTTCAGTTGATCCAAAATGCTGCTGCCAGAGTCTTAACTGGAGTTAGTAGGAGAGATCATATTTCTCCAGTTTTAGCTTCCCTCCATTGGCTCCCTGTCAAGTCCAGAATATAATTCAAAGTCTTACTTCTAACCTACAAAGCTCTCAACAACCTGGCTCCATCTTATATTACAGATCTTATTGTTCCATATTTCCTAACGGAGCACTTCGCTCTCAGGCTGCAGGTTTACTTGTGGTTCCTAGAAGTTACAAAAACAGAATGGGAGGCAGATATTTCAGTTATCAGGCTCCTCTCTTTTGGAACCAACTTCCAATCTCTGTCCGTGAGGCTGACACATTATCCAGTTTTAAAACTAAGCTTAAGTCGTTCCTTTTTGCTAAATCCTATAGTTGGGGTCGGTTTGGGTTTCCTGAGCTGTCCCTTAGTTATGCTACTATAGGCTTAGTCTGCTGGAGGACAAACTGACCACAATTTTCACTCTGCTGCTGTCTTTACTTACTGTAGTGGACTAGGCATTTGAACCAAACTATATTTTGCCATGTAAAGCTAACTTAACCCAA
>NC_056512.1:6235870-6255394 GCF_014905685.2 Nematolebias whitei
CATTTGAACCAAACTATATTTTGCCATGTAAAGCTAACTTAACCCAAGTTAGAAATGGAAAAGTAGTTTGGAACCCTTTTCTATAGGCTTAAACCCCTGTAGTTACCCCTTTTCAGCATGCTCCACCCCTTAACTGGTAGTCGTAGCTGTTCCCAACCATAATAGCGTACACACCAGGTGCATATAGTTTAAGGCCTTATGTAAAATCCCCTTCATAAGCCCACCTTAAACCACATAATTGCATGACACATTGAACCAGAACGGCACAGGCTGGACGTCGCTGGAGACAACCTTCGCTGGAGGCGACCTGCAATCCTGACGTTGGTCTCCACTCTTCATCCGGTGGCCGCTTCTTCAGTTCAATCCAAGGGTACCCCTCTGTATGCTGATTAATCAACACTTCCAATCGTTGTGGATTTACCGTTGTGGATTATATGACTTTTTCCAATGGATTACAGACTCTGTTTCCAAGGGGTTAAAGCATTGCTACAATGGAATTATCGAGACGATATGGAATTATAATCAACACAATGGAATTACCAAGAACATTGTGGGATTACCTTGACTTTTGTTTTCCTTGCTGGATTACCTTGACTTTTGTTTTCCTTGCTGGATTACCTTGACTTTTGTTTTCCTTGCTGGATTACTTTTGACTTTTGTTTTCCTTGCTGGATTACTCTTGACTCTTGTTTCTTTGCTGGATTACATCAAGCTTCAAGGACAATCGACGGCGTAAGTCCATAGTTGGAATTCATCCCCATGGACAGGTGATGATTTCCAAAGGGGGGACTGTAGTGGACTAGGCCTACGTCGAAACTAAGTCTAAGGTCAAAACTCTTGACCTTTAGAACCTTGTGGGACAGGAACTGTCATTTCATGTATTTGAATACATAAATACAGGTTCACCCATCCTGAGACTTTCTCTCTTGAAGATTCAAGTGAAAAGAACACTCTCTGTTTTATTATCATTACTATTGTTCAAATGTTGATAATCAAAGTGTCTTAGTTCAAACCATTTTAGATGTTGCAGTGAACTAATCAATTTTATTAACTGAGTAATGATTTTTATTCTCATGTCAAAGCTGTTATAGAATAATTATGCATTTTTCTGATTTCTGCTTTTGAATGAGCAAGTGTGTACGTTTACAAGGTTACAGTCAAACGAAAAACAAGTTGTTATGTTAAAACTGTCATGTTTTAGAATCCTCTCAGACGTAAGTAGAGATATTTTGCACCTGTTTCCTGAAACACGCCAAAACAAAACCCTCTCGGTCTGTGAGAACATTTCTGAGCTGTCCCATAACAATTCTCGCTGTCTCTAACCTCTTACGTCACAAAACCCACCCCGTCTGGTCGTTTCTGACCAATGAAAAATCCCCAAAAGTGAACCGGGAAAGAGTCTTTAAAATGTCGGTACTTCCTGGTCTACACAGAGTTACAGAGTTGGAGAGTTGTCAGACTTCTAGAGTTCTGGAGTTCTGAAGTTGCTGGAGTGCTGGAGAGTTTTCTGCTGGTTCTGCTCAAGTTCTGTTAGAGACGGGATGATCTTGACATGACAAAAGGCTCTTCCGAGTTCCATGGGATTATAACTTTCACTAGCCACTACTTCTGACGAGCTACAGCCCCATCAGGAGATGCTGGACAGGTAGCGTTAACGGAATTCCATATCTGCTGATAAATCTTCAGAAAGGTAATGGATCAAGTTTCCTACCAAGCAAACCGAAGGAGAGCTGGGCTTCTGATGGAGAGTGTTGGTTCTGGTGAACATTCCTCCCTTCCCATTCAATCTTACTCCCTTTAACTTCTTTCATCTTTAACTTTCTATCAAGTAGAAATTCTCCCAGATATTTAGAAATGTCTGTGTAAAGTGCTTATTCACATCCGTGTGGGTAAAAGATCATAGTTGTACAGTTTTATAAATGTTTGTGGTGCAGCAACGAAAAATCATGGCCGTATGATTTTTCCTGATTGATTGCTTATATTGTTATTTTCATAATTTGCCAAATTAATGTAAATGTTTGATGTTAAATTTGATTCTGTAAATAAATGACCGCATTCATTTTGATGGGTCAAATTTAAATGACGTCTCACGTTTGCCTTTCCTTAAATTCAATGCACGTTTTATTCAGTCCAGAAAAATGAGGAACCCGCGTTAAATGATGAATATATCCCAGCATCTGTTCATCTACACTTACCCTGCTCAACCTGTTTGTATTTGTAATTATTTTTTCTATCCTTAACGTGGTTTTTTTTTTGTCTTTCAGACACACCTGAACCTACCATTCTATGTTCGACTGTCTCTCCTTCCTGTCCTCTCAAACCAGCCGGTCAAAGCAGATGGCCGCTTGTCCTGAGCCTGGTTCTGCTGGAGGTTTCTTCCTTTTAAAAGGGAGTTTTTCCTTTCCACTGTTGCCACTGTGCTTGCTCAGGATGGTAGACTGCAACAAAGCCAAGATTCAACTTGTCTGCTGGATTCCTTAGATAGAGAACTTTACTAATTGGCTTTTATATGTATGTGAATGTTCCTGTAAAGTGCCCTGAGATAATTTTGTTGTGATTTGGCGCTATATAAATAAACTGAATTGAATTGAATTTAATTGAATCAGGACTGGACCCTCCAGAGAATCTCAGAGCTCATTCCACCAGAGGGATTTCACCTTCTACGGCTTTGCATGGAGGGATGAGAGTGGAGGACATTTGTACGGCGGCCGCTTGGTCATTGCCTTGTTAATTTATTTGCTTCTATCTACGTGATGTCACTGCCTTCTCCATGACTCATTCTGTTCTCAGCATTCTAACAGAATGATTTTTACTTGTTTCATGGAATTTTGTTTTAAGCTCACATCTGACTGCATGCAATTACAGTGTGAGACATTTATTATCAGTCACACGTTCATGACTGCTGTTTTTATTGTTACTAATCAGTTCATGACTGCTGTTACCAATCAGTTCATTTTGTTATTAATCAGTTCATATTGAAGAGCTGTTGACCTGCTCTGTTCATCGTTACATGGTTACAATTCGTAACCTCTGTATTTGCCATTCTCAGCAGCAGGACTGAGTTTCAGCCGTCCCTTTTTTCCCCATCGAAGACCTTTTCTCTCCGGGGCGCTCCTGTGCATGGAATGTGTAATTATGCAGTGCATAATTACGCACACAGAAGGCTGAGTGATTAAATGTTTTTTGGTACAAGCGGGTGCTTCATATTGTGTCTGAATGGACCCAGTGAGGCATAGACTACATCCTGCTTTGCCTTTAACCCACTAGCGATAGCATTAAAGGGAGAAGACTATACAAAATAGAACATTGGTTACGTACTGTAACCTCAGATTCTATGAGTATAGGTGCAGCCCTTTAATCTCTGGGCCTCACTGGTTCCTAAAGTTTTCAGTGCTGCGCTGCGTGCGAAGGGATAAACCCACTAGCGATAGCCTTAAAGGGCTGTGCCTATACTCATAGAATCTGGGATTATAGTACGTAACCAACGTATTTTGTTTTATTGTTTTTACTGTTTGCTGTTCTATGATTTGGTAGTTCATTACTTTTATGGTATCTATTGATTTTATGGGTTTATACTTGTTTGTGTTAGTGTACAACACTTACACAAACGGTGTTGTTTTTAAAGTGCTTTATAAATAAAGTTGTATTGTATTGTATCTATTTAAGGAAGCAGCAGATTGTGCTAAATCTTCACCTCATCATGCACAAGCAAGCACAAAGGAAACAGTGGAAAGGGAAAACTTCCTTTTAACAAGAAGAAACCTCCGAACCAGGTTCAGGACCATCGGCCATTCGACCAGTTGGATTTGAGAGGACAGGAAGGAGAGACAAATGAACACAGAATGGTAGGTCCAGGTGTACATTTTAGAGGAGGAAAGACAAAAAACACATTAAGATATAAATAATTACAAATACAAACAGGTAGAGCAAGTAAAGACAGTCACAGAGTGATGAAATGTGGTCAGTTTGTCCTCCAGCAATCTAAGCCTATAGGAGCACAACTAAGGGATAGCTCAGGAAACCCAAGCCAACCCTAACTATAGGATTTATAAAAAAGGAACGACTTAAGCCTAATCATACAAGTAGACAATGTGTCAGCCTCACAGACAGAAACTGGAAGTTGGTTCCACTTCTCCAAGTTCTCTTCCACCTGTTCCCTGTTTTCACCACAGATTACAATGTCATCTGCAAACATCATAGTCCATGGGGATTCCTGCCAAACCTCATCTGTTAGTCGGTCCATCACCAGAGCAAACAAGAAGTGGCTCAGATCTAATCCTTGATGCATTCCCACCTCCACATTGAAGCTATCTGTCACTCCTTCAGCACATCTCACCACTGTCTTGCTGTCCTCATACATACTTCTCTGCCACTCCAGATTTCCTCATGCAATACCACACCTCCTTTTTGACCCTCTCTGTACTTCTCCATCTGCACATTTGTTTTGGAAAATGCGGTTAACGGCGAATGTCCTTCCTAACACAACCATCCCCATTTACTTGGTGTAATAGCCCATAGTATACTCCTAATCCAATCTATACCTGGGGTTAAAGGGGCCTAGGCTAGATTACACCCTAGTTATACTATGGCCTAGGCCAGGGGTGCCCAGACTTTTTCAACAGACAAGCTACTTTTAAAATGACCAAGTAAAATGATCTACCTACTATTTAAACAGATAAATTACATTGAGCCTCAAAGACTCATTTACAAGTGAGACCTATTTGGACAGACAAAAACAGTGGTTAACTGGACACATGTAGGAGTTGGAGGTGAAAAAAAATTCCTATCAGACTTTTTTTTTTCCTGCCTGAGAAAAAAAACCCTCTAATATAAAAAAACACCTCGCACAAACAGCCCATAGTGACATAGACATTCTGCAGATGGAGGAGACGAAAGCAGTCAGCAATGTTCATAGATGTTCTCGAGGTCACTGTAAGAGTTCTGATAAGGATGGAAAATCAGTCAATGTCCTCCGGTGAGATCCATAAACATTCTCGAGGAATGGCCAAGAATAACGTCTATGAGAATCCAAGTGTCCTGAAATGATGACACAAAGTTTATTCAGCTGGTTCCATCTGGTTATCAGTTGGAAATTCCTCAGGGAGGGGGTGGTGAACGTCAGATCACATGTTCTCCAGGCAAATTCAGATAAGATGGCCTTCAAGGCCAGCCAAGGGAACCAAATTCAGATAAACACACAGTTGTTTTGGGGACAGGCAGAACTTAATGACATCTATCTTCAGTTAGTGTTGGTCGACTCGGTTCCGCAATGTCCAAAATACATGGCCACACTGACGGAACGTGACTGTGTAAAATCCCCAAGATCTGATCCATTCAGCCCAAAGCATTTGAGTACTCGAGACACGAACCAAGCCATCATAAATGCAAGCAGCGTGATCGGGTCCAAATTTGCTGCCGACAACTTCCTTGATTGTAGATAAAACCAGCAACCAGCCGAATCCAAAAAAGCAGGAACCAGTTATCGAAAATCCAATTAAATATGCGTCCTTGAAATCCACAGATGGCAGCAGAGATATACACATCATCAAATCTTCCAGTCGATGAGATATCCAGCTGCGTGCGTGCCAACAGGGCAAATCGGCTCGCCTAAAGTCTGTCTTCTCTTCGAAGAAATGTTGTAAATTGTGTTGAGGGACCAACCGATCAAAACAAGTCCATAATTATGGTTCGGAAGATATGCAAGAGAGTCTCACAAGCAGTTTCACAGACAGACAGAGCAGCAAAGCGGAGAGGGAGGGGAGAAGCATCCGATCTCGGCGAGAGCAAGTGGTGAAGATGAGGTGTGTGTTGTGTTTGTTGAACATGTGCACAGAAAAGGAGGGGGTAAATAAGATATTTTTAATTTATCTGGCAACCTTGAATTGCAGGGCTCTACTGCACTCATCAGGCTTACAGCGTCTGCATGATCACAGAAACATCCAAACTAGTGAAGACACTAACGTCTCTTTGGAGCCTGGATTTTATTAGTTTTGCTCCTACTTGTTGAAAATGGGTGAGTAGCACAAAAACACGCTGCTCTTTGCCGTTTATTATAGCTGTTGTTAGTGCAGAAAAACTTTGGACAGCAGCTGCCTTTAGTGCACACGTGCCACTTCATACTTCCAGAGCATTTTACACCCTCATGGGAGTTCCTCCAAAAATCTCCACTTTGAGACCTGGTTTCAGAAACCTTCAGTTTTAGAAAGAATGAGGGATGTGGTGTAAATGAACGGCCAAACGTTTCATGTCATGTAAATGGGGCCTCAGACTGGCTGTCCTGTATGTCAATCAAGTGACAAATTTAATAGTAAGGATGGATGATAGACTGATGTCTATTTTTTTTAACAACATGCCATCTACACATAATACTTTTGAGATTGATCAGTAGATCACGATCAACATATTGGCCACCCCTGGCCAAGGTCAATTTATACTCTGGGATATAAATTGACCAAGGTCTATTGATACTCCTCAGGCCAGATTATACCCCCATGATATTAGTAGTGTTGAGTCATAAACACAAGACTTATTTAATTTTTCAACATTTTACTGGGGGTTCACCTTTGTAAGGTAAGTTAAGTGAGAAAGTCAACTAGCCTAAATCTTAAACTTCTAAACATTTGGCCTGAGACCAGATTATGGGTACACGTGTATACAGATGGCCTGGAGATGTTTTGTCTGGCCTAGGATATTTTTTACCCCAGGATACAGTTTGGCCTAGGACAGTTTACCTTCTGGGGTGTACTTTGTCCTGGACCAAGCTACACCCGGGTTTAATCAGAGCAGAGGTTAATTTGGCCTGTTACATCGAGCTTGGGAAGGGTACAAGAGATACCCTGGCTAATATATTTCTGGGTCCACTTCCCAATTCTGCAACTATGACCTAATTAATCTTTTCTGTCAGTGTTTTTAAGAATCTTTGGATGCTTCCTGTACAAGCCCTTGATTAGATTTCTGTTCTGTATGGTACAGAATCAGTTTGATTTTTCTAACTGATGACAATGATGATAACACAGTAAATCTGAAATAGATTGATGTTTGTTCATTAGAGTTCAGAGGTGTTTAAAAAAAACCTCCAGCAAATATACAAAGTAAAACAATATCTGGTCTGAGGCAGTTAGTCTACCTGTTTCATCTGCATTACTGTAAAAGCTTTGGGTTTCCAACATGCAGTAAATCAGAAGGGGTAAGATAAAAGAGACAAACTATGGGTCACTGAAAAAGAGAAGTGAGATGTTAAAGCCAGGTGACTTAATGAGAGCATGTTGTTTCCTCTGTCACAGCTGGACTAAAGTGATGTTTGTTGCCACCAGAGGCCTGGATTACACAGGACAGGAGTCATGTAAATAATCTGTCAGAGTGCATCACGTCCCACCTTCAGCCACTGTCACAGCCGACGGTTAACTTCCCAGTTGATATGAAGGACAAGGGTGGCTCGCAAAACCATCAACAACTCAAAAGAATAAAGGTCTGTAATTAAATGTGTTTTAGAAAAGAGTTCAAATTAAAAATAATTTGTAAAGAACAATTTTAACATCCATCCAACCATTATCTTTTACCCGCTTCTTCCATTTTGGGTCACAGGGGTCACCGGTGCCCATGTCCAGCAGTCACTGTGCGAGGGGCGGGGTACACCCTGGACGAATCGCAAGTCCATCACAGGGACACATAGAGACAAACGAGACAAACAACCATTCACTCTCTCTCTTCCACCTAGGGACAATGTAGAGTTACCAATTGGAACAACATGGCACACTGCAATAACAATGTCTTCATGACTGTGCCATGCTGGTTAGATGAGCTGCTGCTGAGAAAGATGGACACAAGAAGAAAGTAAAAAGAGAAATTATTAATCATCAGAACATGGAAATGGTTTGACATATAGTTTTTAATTCAATATTTAAAATGCCATTCTAAACAACAGTGTTGGAAGACGTCAGAGATTTTACATTAATAGATAAAGTTAAACATTTTAATGTTACAGCACTGACAGGCAGCAGCAGTGTAGAGTTTAGCTACCTGTTGCTGCTAGCTAGCTTACTTTACAATTGGAGGCTGTTTCCTTACACAGTTACAGAATGGTAAATTGATAATGATGGATAGCGTTACCACAGCTAACTAACACACAAATACTGTTTTTTATTAACGTTAATATAGAAAGTAAGCATGCATCAGGATAGAAAGTAAATCTTTAAACATTAGAGCACTGACAGCCCGTGTTGTATATTTTAGCTACTGTGGCCAAAGTTGCTGCAATGATGGATAACGTTACCACGGCTAATGAACACGTAAATACAGATTTTATTTATCTTACCTTGCGCTATATCTTGTAATTTAACCTCTATAAATAAAGGTTGAATGAATGAAATTCCATGAAGTTTTCAAACATGTCTCCCGAGGGAGAATCGACCCGGAAGTACAGACACGCTGAGTCCAGTCAGAATGGAAGTTGTCTGACGTAATTGTGAAAAAGGCCTACTCTAGAACTTTGTCGGTTTGGTTGGTTTGTTGTTGTTTTTTGTATAATTTATTTTCTTGTTTTATTTAGCGCAAAATCACAACAGAAGTTGGCTCAGGGCACTGAACAAAAACATTCACATACATACAAAAGCCAGTTAGTAGAGTGCTCTATCTAAGGAAGGTTTTGATGCTTTTAGCTGGTGTCTCGTGTGTCTTTACCTAATCTTCCTAAATGGCTCATAATTAAATACTACTTGAGAAGAGGAAGTTCAGAATCCAAAGAGCCACTCCGTTCGTTGTCCTCCATTGCAGAGCAAAGAGGGTAGAATTGGAAATACCCTCCCTCTGTCTGTTCGTCCGTCTCTCAGTCCCTCTGTTCATCCATCCATATTGTAAGCTTGATTACATGGGCGGCTGTGGCTGAGTGGTTAGAGCAGTCATCCTCCAATGCGAGAGCTGGGGGTTCGAATCCACCAGCAGTCACATGCTGATGTGTCCCTGGGCAAGACAATGAACCCCTCATAGCCTCTGATGTGTGTCCCATCAGTGTTTGAATGTGATCTAAAAGCACTGATTAGTCTCATTAGAATGATTTGTTCAATTAGCTTTGTAGAGATCTAGTGCTGTGTGAATGGGTAAATGAGGCACAGATTGTAGTGTAAAGCGCTTTGAGTATCTTGAAATAAGATAGAAAAGCGCTATATAAATACAGTCCATTTACTTGAATACCTTTCACCAAAAACATTAGGGTTTAATTGCATTCCCTGTACAGTTCCACTCCTGGAAAACCCTCAGCTCAAAAATTATAAACATTCAATAGTCAAATCCCTCAGAGACAGGGGACATTAGCATACCACTTGTTAGAGGGAAATAACCAACTCAGTCATTGGATCCATCACTACAGTGACAGTAGATATCCAATGCCTGATTCAGGACTTGTGACACATTTGATAATTTGCCACTGTGCATCCTTGTTGTAGCTTCTATCTTACAAAATTGGACCTTTTATTGTTTTATTCAAAATAAATGTGATCATTGTCGTTTCTGTTGGTTGCCACAGTTTTACTAAACCTGGCTAGCCTATGTCAAATTCAAGGATTCAAGTATTCAGGGTTCTTTATTTGTCATGCACACCGAATGTGCTACATGTGGTGGAATGAAACTGTGTTACAGCCAACAAAAGTATTAAAATGTAAAAGAAAAACAGTAATAAGATCTAAGATATGAACTAAGAAAAATGTTAATTAAAAATATACTAAGCACTAGTTAAATGACCAGACCTGTAAGTTTGACGGCCAAGACCTAGCTTTCAGAGTTTGTGAATGAAACACTAACAAAAAAGATTTCCAATCTGGGGTCGACCTAACTTTGTAACCAGGGCTTAATTTGAGCTGGATCCTGCCTGAACAGGATCCTGGAACTCTCTCATTTTGACAGGGTGCATTCCCGCAACTGTTTGCATGGATCCGGCAACTCTCAGGCTTAGTAATAATAAAGTTATGACCAAATATAACTGCGTACAACAAATAAAATATTGGTTATGTAAACTGAAAATAATACGATAAGATAGAACTTTAAATTGTTGAATTACATAAACACTAATTTTAAACACAACAGATGACACAACACGACTTCTTAATATCACATATGATCATTTGCCCCTTCAAGTGAAGCATTTCCACCTCTACCCTTAAAAAAACTCTATGCCCCTAAAAGAGTGGTTGGGGTGAGTGCCGTGCTAACCAGGCAGGTAGTCGTACACAAGCAGGAGGTAGAGCTGTCATTTCTAACCTGAGCCTGAAATCCGGCCCGACCTTATTTTGGGCCAGGCCATAATAATGTGCTTAATGTGCAGGCCTGGCCAGTCTCAGGCTTTGATGCAGTTTTACAAATGATATAGCACAAATAAAAGTAAATAAGAATGCACTATATGAAATTGTGTTAATCTACTTGTTGAGGAGGAGGCAGTCAGTTTACTATGTTGACAGGATGAAGAAAGAAAGAAGAGTGAAGCAGTTAATCAGACTGTGAAGAGAGTAGTGCTGCTGCTGGCAAATTGCGTAATAATTGCACACATGGGCTTGGGCTTCTATGGTGCAATTTTATGAATCATACAGCACAAAAAAATAAATAAAACTAAATAAGAACACAACATAAAATTGTGTTAATCTACTTGTTGAGGAGGAGGCAGGTCCAACTGGCCGATAGAAAGTCACAAAAAAAAAGTCACGTTAATCTCAGATGGACAACCTGACCACTGGTCGTGTGTGTCCACTGACCCTATAAATAAACTTTACTTATTTACTAGAGTAGGAAAAGGCCTTTTTGCCGAGTTCAGTCCACACTTAGGGAATGCTGAAGATAATGATGACCTGAGAGAGCATGTTGTAACAGCACGGACGACGTGACAAGTGGGAGGATATATAAGAAGACAGCAGACCAAGGAGTGATTGATAGATGAAAATGAACCAGTGTGAGAGCCTATGTGATGACCAGTGATGTCAGTAATGCGTTACTCTAATCGGACCACTTTTTCAGTAACTAGTAATCTAATGTGTTGCTATGTCAAAATCTAGTAATCAGATTGAAGTTACTTAGCCAAATTACTGTGCATTACTATTTTTGTCATTTTCTTTAGTAATTTTATTTTATTTCCTCTATGCGTCTCGGGGTCGGGGAGTGACGTCAGGTCTATGCGACAATTCAGTCACATTATCATTACCTGTGATACCTGACAACATGCCGTGACAGAAACGTAAACAATGGAGCGAGGGGGAAGATACGCATTTTGTAGCTGAAACTATTTTGAGTTTCTGTCAGCGAAGGATGACAATATCAATGTTCGTTGTACCCTCTGTGCTGGCGAGAAAATGCTGTCTAGCTTCAAAAACACCACATCAAATCTGAAGAAACATTTGGAGTCACAGCACAGGACAGTCAAACTGATGGAGCAAGCCCTGCCAGGTGGTTCAAAGCAGAGCGCTGAGACAGGAGGTCCCCCACCATCCAAACAACAAAAGCTTAACTTCAGTAAAAACCAGTAAGTGAGGGAGAGTTTAAAATTTGGTCGGACGGTATCTAGTAGAAGAAATGCTGCCCTTCAACACGGTTGACTCACCTTTGTTTCGTGTCATAATAAACCGAATCCCCACTACTGTAAATGTTGAGCTGCCTCACAGAGGAGCTTTTTCTGTGTATCTGGAGAAGGAGTATGCAGAGATGGAGAGAAATCTGAAGGCTGTGCTGAGCTGAATATTCTATGCAACAAGCTGGGAGTTAAGTGCATCATAGACCGAGAGTACCAGTTCCAGCATGAGTACTGCACTATCATGAAGCCCCTGACTGCAGCTCTGGACATTTTACAAGGTCACTGTCCTTATGGGACTTTACTACCCACACTTGAAGTTCTGATGCAGAAGTCCCTGGTTGTAAAAGATTCACTGTCCAGGATGACTGCAGGCCTTCCAGATGCTATAGTGCAGATATTTTTCATCTGTAAGCTAGTTAAGATTTCTTACATCACACTATTTTGTACATTGTACAGTATATTCATCATTATCATCACAAAAAAAGATTAAAACAAATACAAATGTCAATAAGAATCCTGAAACAACATTAAATCCATAATATTGATCCCACATTAGGTATGGTTTGCAAGTAATTCAATTACATAATAAATAGTAGGCCTTGTAGACATATCAAAACATATCAATTATATTTTTCAGGCTATCCAGACTCATTTTGCCAGTATGCTGGAAAACAAAGATGCCCTTCTCGCAGTTGTCAGTTGTCCTAAATTCAAACACTTCACCACTTGCTCTTGCCAAGGTCGGATTATTTTCCCTTCCTCTCCCTCTCCGCTTTGCTTTGCTGCTCTGTCTGTCTGTGAAACTGCTTCTGAGCCTCTCTTGCATATCTTCCGAACCATAATTATGGACTTAGATTTGATCAGTTCGTCCCTCAACACAATTGATAAAATTTTATTCGAAGAGAAGACAGGCTTTAGGCGAGCCGATTGCCCTGTTGGCACACACGCAGCTGGATATCTCATTGACTTGAAGACTTGATGATGTGTCTATCTCTGCTGCCATTTGTGGATTTTAAGGACGCATATTTACTTGGATTTATGATAACTGGTTCCTGCTTTTTGGATTTGGCTGTTTGCTGGTTTTATCTACAATCAAGGAAGTCGTTAGCAGCAAATTGGGACCCAATCACACTGCTTTCCTTTATAATGGCTTGGTTCATGCCTTGAATACCCAGACTCAAATGCTTTGGGCAGAATGGATCAGATCTTGGGGGTTATTCTCAGGCACGTTCCATTGGTGTGGCCATGTAATTTGGACATTTCAGAACCATTTGGACGAATACAGACTCAAGGTAGATGTCATTAAGATCTGCCTGTCCCCAAAACAACTGTGTGTTTATCTGAATTTGGCTCCCCTGGCTGGCCTTGAAGGCCCCCTTATCTGAATTCGCCTGGAGAACATGTAATCTGATGTTCACCCCACACTCCTCCCCTCGAGGAATTTCCAACTGATCAACAAGAGGAAACCAGCTGAATAAACATTGTATCATCATTTCAGGACTTTTGGATTGCCATAAGCATTGTCCTTGGCCATTCTCCGACATCCCTCGAGAATGTTTACGGATCTCACAGAAGGGAACTGGCTGATTATTTCATCCTTATCAGAACTCTTACAGTGCCCTCGAGAGCGTCCATGGACATTGTTTACCGCTCTTGTTGTCCCCCACCCCCGCAGAATGTCTACGTCACTATGTGCTCTTTGTACAAGGTGTTTTTTAATATTAGAGTTTTTCTTCTCAGCCAAGAAAAAAGATCCTGATAGGAATTTTTTTTGCCTCCAATTCCTACATGTGTCCAGTTTCACCACTTTTTTGTCTGTCTAAACAGATCTCACTTGTAAATGAGGCTTCTAGGCTCTATGTGACTTATCTGTCTAAATAAAGGTTGAATGAAAACTCCTATGGCTAAGAGATGCAGGCAGGAGGGACCAAGTAAAAGAGCTTCTGATAGCAGAGTGCCACACAACTGCTCCTGCACCTGCACCACAGAGCACTACCACAACTGCTAGCCAAGGTGAGATGGACATGTAAACTTTTGAGGCACAGCCATAAAAGTCTGAACAGGAAGTCATGGACTACCTGAGGTCAGCCTATGACCTTCAAATTCTGCATCAATTTTCAAACATAAAGAAAATGTTCTTGAAGTATAACTCTCCAAGCCCATTGAGAGCTCCTGTGGAGTGGCTTTTTTAGTCTGGGATGTTTGATGCTCACACCTAGAAAAAACTGACTTTCTGACAGGAGGTTTGTGTCAGGAGTGATGTTTTAGAGCAGAACCCAGTGGTGCAGGCAGGACTTAGAACTAGGGAGGAAAATAAGAAGGACTTTAATAATACAAACAATAGGCTGACGTGGCAGCAAAACACTTACATGCACGAAGGAATAACCAGGGACACGAGGAGGAAAACCAGATCACTACACGATTACAAGATGATGCCCAGACAATGAGTAACACAAAGACACAGACTTATACACACACCCCCCCCCCCCCCGACACACACACACACACATAAAGTAACAATCACACACACCTGGACAGGACACGTAGGTGGAGATAATCAGGACAATTAACTGAGAGACCAGGGAGTGTAAGGATGGGGACCAGTCACCTGGCATCCCCAGAAAACCCACCCCAAAAGACTAGGGCAGGTGGAGGGAGGAACTGCAAGGATGGAGGGCACAAGGAAAACACAAAGACCAGAAACCAAAAAATGACAGGACAAGACCTGGGAACTAAACACAAAGACTGAACACAAGGAATTATAAAAAGTAAATGGAATGGTAAATGGACTGTACTTATATAATGCTTTTCAATCTTATTTCAAGATGCTCAAAGCGCTTTACACTACAATCTGTCTTCATTTACCCATTCATACAGCACTCTACTAGATCTCTACAAAGCTAATTGAACAAATCATTCTAAAGAGACTAATCAGTGCTTTAGATCACATTCATACACCGATGGGACACACATCAGAGGCTATGAGGGGTTCAGTGTCTTGCCCAAGGACACTTCGACATGTGACTGCTGGTATATTCGAACTCCCAACTCTTACATTGGAGGATGACTGCTCTAACCACTCAGCCACAGCCACCCTACAGGTTGGAGTCCGGGAGGCAGTCCAACTTGCTGGAGTGGATCGGACGGGCGGCTGGGAGGCCGTCCAGCATGTGGCAGAAGTTCAGGAGAACGGCCGGGAGGCCTTCCAGCACAAAACAGCAGGTCTTGTGAGTGGCTGACAGTGACAGTCACTCTGAGAGTCCATGAACACTCCTACAAGCTCCCTGCAGATGCTGGATGCTGCCTATCATGGCCGGAGTTCTGGTGGGCGGCTAGGAAACCATCCACTCATGGGCAGCAGTGGTGTGCCTCTGAGCCCTCCTGAACTCGGGCAGATGAAGACCTCAGCCGACGGACCACAGGCAAAGACCTCGGTGGGCAAGCCAGGAGCGAAGACGTCAAAAGACTGCCCGTGGGCGCAGCAAGGTGAGGACCCTGAGCTCTCTGCAGACCAAAGATCTTCTGTGGTAGACTCAGGAGTGAGGACCTCCGAAGATGACTCAGGAGCGAGGGCCTCCAGAGACGAGCTAGGAGTGAGGACCTCCAGAGATTAGCTGGGAGTGAGGACCTCAGTCGAAGAGCCGGGAGAGAGGACCTCAGCCAAAGATCCAGGATAGAGGACCTCGGCCGAAGAGAGGGGAGCGAGGACCTCAGCTGAAGAGCAAGAATCTTCTGCGTTGGAGTGGATCTCAGCAGAAGATCCGGGAGCGAGGACCTCAGCTGAAGGGCCAGGATCTTCTGCGTTAGAGTGGATCTCAGCAGAAGAGCCGGGAGCAGAAGAGCTGGGGGTGAGGACCTCAGCCGAAGAGCCAGAATCTTCTGAGGTAGAGTGGATCTCAGCAGAAGAGCTGGGAACGAGGACCTCAGCAGAAGAGCCAGGAGTGAAGACCTCAGATGAGCAGGGGGCCTTAGGAAGAGAGCCGGGAACCAGTTCTGCAGCGGGTGGTGGAGTCAGGGCTGCAGCACGTGGTGGCAGAGTCAGGGTTGCAGCAGGTGGACCAGGGACCCGGGTTGTAGCTAAAGAGCCAGGAACGGGAACCAGAAACAGGGCTGCCGCTGGGGAACCAGGGGCCGGGGCTGCAGCTGGGAAACCAGGGGCTGGGGCTGCAGCTGGGGAACCAGGGGACGGGGCTGCAGCTGGGGAACCAGGGACTGGAGACAGCTGCAGCTGGGGAACCAGGGACCAGAGATGGGGCTGCAGCTGGAGAACCAGAGGCAGAGCTGCAGCAGGGGAACCTGGGGGCAGAGCTGTAGTAGGAGACGGGGTCAGGGCTGCAGCAGGTGTAAGAGCTGGCACTGCAGCTGCAGAGCCAGGGAACAGAGCTACAGCAGGTGATGGGCCAGAACTACAGCAGGTGTAGGAGCCAGAGTTTCAGCAGGTGACGGGGCTGAAACTGTAGCAGGTGGTGGGACCTGGTGTCACAGGAGATGGAGCCGTGAACACCTCTGGAGGACTGGAGTGAGGAGTGTCCACCTGGGTCTCCTCTGGCAAGGGAAGGCAGGGCTGCTCCTCAGACAAATGGGAGCATGGATACCTCTCCCCCAGCGAATTCCCCCCTTGGTCCTCCAGCGAGTGAGAACTGGGTTGATCCTCTGGCGGATACGGGTACCTTCCCCCCATTGAAATTCTCCGCCATTCCTCCGATGCCTTAGAGCTGGGTCTTCTCTCCATGCGTGAAGCTCTCCCCCTCTTGCGCTAGACTCGGGGAGGACCAACGATTTGCCCCCCTCTTTCCGACGCTTGTTTGGGACAGCCAGGAGGCAGAGGAAGAGGAGGTGGGCAGCGGGGTACAGCAGCGGGGCAAGATGAGGAGGAGTGAGATGGAGAGACTGAGGACCGGGGTTTAATGCCCAGGTGGGTCCCCCAAAATGGATTATTTATTCTCTCCTCCCTTTCTCTGTCACGCTGAGTGGTCTTCTCCGCCTCACGGTCCAAAAACTCAAGCAAAGTGATCATCCTCCTGCTGGGTTCAGAATTGGTCTCCGTATTCTGCTGCGTTCTGCCGTCAGGAGTGTTGAATCCAGTTGCAGGAGGATGACAGGAGGCTCGTGGAAAAATCAAAATATTTTTTATACAATAAAAAAGCAAAGCAAAGGCTGATGGGGCAGCTTACTTACTGATAACAGTACACAGGATGGAAGGCAGAAACACGCATCATAAGGATAATCCGGAGACAAAGACAAGACACAAGGGAACTGAATTTATACACAACACTGATTGGGACAATGACAGACACTTGTGGGGATTAACATTAGACAGAGGTGAGACAAGGGCTAAACACAAGGAGGGAGGGCTGACGGGAAACATGAGAAAACAAAAACAGGACAAAATCCAAAAAACCTACAATGGGTACGGTATTTACAACCAGTTATGAATCTTAATGTGTCATGGTAGACAGCATCCAACATTTGCAAGGTGCTAGCAGGACATTCATGTAAATAATGTCACCATAGTCAATGGCCAGTAGGAAGGTAATGGTTAAAAGGCATTTTCTGGCATTCAGAGTTAAGCAAGATCTATTTCTGAAAAAGAAACCCAGTTTTGATTTCAGTTTCTTTATCAAGTTTTCGATATGTGGTTTAAAAGAGAAATGTGCATCAACAAAAATTCCCAAGTATTTGTAAGAATCCACAAACTCTATAGGAACACCATGCATGGATGAGATAGGATGACGAACTGCTGGCACAGACTTTCTGTTGGCAAACAACATCCCTTGGTTTTATCAGCATTTAGTACCAGTTTGAGATGGAATAAGTCTGATTGAATGATGTCAAATGTCAAGTCAAGGTTCTTTATTGTCATTCAGATCACATGGGGTACATGAGGTAGAATGAAACTACAGTATGTACACAGGGTCCCAGTTACATCCAACAATAGCAAAAATATAAAGTGTAAAAAGAAACAGTAAACAAGGATCTATGATATAAACTCCATCCATCCATCCATTTTCTTCTGCTTATCCGGGGTTGGGTCGCGGGGGTAGCAGCCTAAGCAGGGAGGCCCAGACTTTTATCTCCCCAGCCAATTGGGCCAGCTCTTCCGGGGGAATCCCGAGGCGTTCCCAGGCCAGCCGAGAAATATAGTCCCTCCAGCGTGTCCTGGGTCTTCCTCTGGGCCTCCTTCCGGTGGGACGTGTCCGGAACACCTCACCAGGGAGGCGTCCAGAAGGCATCCTAAACAGATGCCCAAGCCACCTCAACTGGCTCCTCTTGACGTGGAGAAGCAGCAGCTCTACTCTGAGTCCCTCCCGGATGATAGAGCTTCTCACCCTATCTCTAAGGGAGAGCCCAGACACCCTGGGCGGGCAGACTGAGCGGGGCAGATTGGGCACGGCTGGCCCGTGTTGAGTCGCCTCTTTCGGTTTGACCAAAGAGTAGTGCCCCACTGAAGCCACGGAGCTCGAATGTCCATCGTAAAACTAACTTTAACGTGGTTTAATGTGGCGCTATGGCTCTGTAGACATTGCACGTTGTCGTCTTGTTTTGTGGTGTTTCTAGTGTAAAATACTTCCACACAGTGGACATGTTTAGATGAAAAGTTGGTTAGCCGTTAGCCACAGTGCTGCTGCTCAGTCCTCACATTGTAGCTGGCTGCAAACTATGAAATGGATTTCCTGAATGTGAGGCGGGTCTTATTACTCTGGGTTCTTGAGACACGCCGCAGTTCAGGAAATCCATTCCATAGTTTGAAGCCAACATGCATCATGGATCTGAAATATCGGCAGGTGGATCGGAAAAATCCGATACGTAAATTATGCTAGTATCGGAGGCCGATACCGATACTGGATTGGATTGGCCCCATCCCTAGTTTTAAGCTTGAGTTGGATGTTAGGGCTCCAGTGGTAGATGAGATACACTCTTGTTTTTCATTCATTCAACCTTCATCCTACCCTGAGTTCCTAAAGGCTCTGGATTTTGCTGGGCTGTCTTAGTTGACATGTCTTTGCAACATTGCATGGACATCAGGGCAGTGCCACTGTGTTGGCAGTTTGGGGTGGTGGTTCCTTTCTCACAAGAGGAGGACTGGAGGGTGTGTTCCAATTACAGGGGTATCACTGTCCTTAGCCTCCCTCGTAAGGTCTATTCAGGGGTACTGGAGAAGAGAGACCAATCAACCCTCAGATTCAAGAGGAACAATGAAGGTTCCATCCTGGACATGGAACACTGTACCAACTCTTTACCCTTGCTATAGTCTTTAAGACTGCCCAACCAGTTTACATGTTCTGTGAACTTGGAGAAGGCATTTGACTGTGTTAATTGAAGTACACTGTGAGGGAATACTCCATGAGTATGGAATTGTGGACCAGTTGCTACAGACCATTAAGTCATTACACAAGTGGGGCAAGAGTTTGGTTCACATTGCCAGCAATAAATCGGACCCCTTCAGGGTGCGAGTTGAAGTAGTCTATTGTCATCGACTCTAAGCAGGGCCAGACTAGCAACCCAAGGGTTATATAAATATATATAACCCCGGCAACCCCGGGGTTTTATATATATATATATATATATATATATATATATATATATATATTTTTTTTTTTTTTTTTTTTTTTTTTCTTTTGGCTGATCCCTGCATTAGGGGTCACCACTGCGAACTAAGTCACACGAAGACTTGGCAGTTATTTTTACGCCAGATGCCCTTCCTGATACAACCACATAGCTACCACAGCCCTCTGTGTGGAGCAGAGAGCTGCTATCTAGGACACCTGGAGGAGCAGATGGTGGGGGTTAAGGGCCTTGCTCAAGGGCCCAGAGTGGGACGAATGAGGGTGGGGGCAGGTGTGGCTGCTTCACCTATCCCACCCACATTTTTGATGTTGTTGGTACAGGGGCTTGAACAGGCCATCTTCCGATCACAGGCCCACCTTCTCTAACCTCTGTGCCACCACTCCCCATATATATATATATATATATAT
>NC_056512.1:6255794-6275870 GCF_014905685.2 Nematolebias whitei
TGTGTGTAATGAATGAATATAATATACAAGTTTCACTTTTTTGAATGGAATTACTGAAATAAATCAACTTTTTCATGATATTCTAATTTTATGACCAGCGCCTGTATTATCTGCACAATCACAACAGTTTATTGGCCTACTCACTTCACAGAAAGCACAATGGCTCTTACTTTTAGAAGATTTTTCTGGTCTTTTTCTTTTTTGTAGGCAGGATACAAATTTATGAAACTCAGTGAGTGGAAACTCAGTGAGTGGAAACTCAGTGAGTACGCTAACAGCACAGCAGGTACCTGAACCCCCGTAGGACATTTTAGTAAACTTTACGTTTAAACAAAAACAAGTTTGTGCTGATAAACTGAATACAAATAATTTACCCAAAAAAACACGGTACTGATACTTCCAGTGATGGACTGGAAGGTTTCTACAGTAAAGGCAACAAAAATAAGGTGACATATGTGAATTTTATGGGGTTTTGTGTTTTAATTTGAAAACCAGAAATTCACTGCCCCAACGCAACCATTATTGTGAGTATCTTCACATCACTTCACCTCACAGTGCTGTACGGATGAGAGGAGTCAGAGTGCCCGCTTGGTTGTGGCAAAAAATAAATAAAATTCCGCCGGCAGCAGAGGGCCCCGTCTGTTCCAAGGGCCTCTGGTGCCCAGGTTGCCCATATGGTAGATCTGGGCTTGACTCTAAGGGGAAACAGTTAAGGTGGTTCAGGCATCTGGTAAGAATGCATTCTGGATTCCTTCCTGGGGAGGTTTTGCAGACATGTCCAACAGGGAAGATACCCTGGGGAAGGCCCAGGACACACTGAAGAGACTACATCTCTCAGCTGGTCTGGAAACACCTTGGAGTCCTCCCAGAGGAGCTGGAAGAGGTGGCTGAGGAAGGAGATGTCTGGGCCTTCCTGCAGCCGAGACCTGACTCCAGAACAAGCAGAAGACAATGGATGGATGGATGAATGGATGATGGATGGATGAATGTCTAGAATTAAATCTCCAATGATCCAACTGCACTTACTGCCTTGGATCAACAGGACAATGTACTGAAATAACATGAAAAACATTAATTACAGTCAGATTTACTGACACATGCAGATTTCACTAACCATACATGCTGACATCAGCAAAATGTCAGCTGATCTGATTTAAAGTGAGTGAACATGACAAGGATTAAATGTAGCTTTTTTTAATGTGATTATTTAAATTAAATACTACTGTACTTCAGTTTAATAGATACAGGGTTGGGATTCTTTTGAAAAAATATGCACATTGCCTGCTGCTTTTCATGCCAAAGTTTTAAAGGTAATCATAATTCAGATAAATGATAGACTTGTAGTTATTTTGGTCAAACAACATTAAACACAATCTTATGGAACATCTCAAGATGTCTCCCTCAAAATATGTAAATGAGTCTCAGCTGCTACTATGTCAAAAGTCAGTATTTGTATACAGTATCCAAATGCTAAGTAAAAACTAAAATTATAAAAAGAAGATATAAACAGAGCCAGTTTGCTGAAAGGGATTTCAAACAGGTAGGAAGGAATTGTTGAGATCTCAATGTATGGTATGGTATGGTATGGTATGGTATGAAGTTTATTCATTTTAAAAAAAGTACAAAACAATTCCATAACAATATATAAAAAAGATACAAAAGATTTAAAATGAAAGGCAGCAGAAAGAAGAAAAAATCTTATTATATCTGCCCCTTTTTTCAAACAATTATTTCAGACATATTAATTTTCAAGTAACAGAACAAAATGAATAACTTTCTAATTTTTCTAATTCTAATAAAAAACACACACTAAGCTACTTCATATATACTTTTTTAACAATCTAGATTTGATCTTTTTCTTAAATGTACACATTGACTTGACATTTTTTACATCACTCTCTAGACCATTCCACAATCCAACTCCTTGGATTGAGGTAGACCTTCCCTTCAGACTAGTTCTGAATTTTGGTTTGACAAATATCTCTATCCCCTTAAGATTGTAACAACTTTGTCTTTTAACAAAATTTCTTTGGATATTTAATGGTAATGTGTTATTTTGAGCCCTATACATAACTGATAAAATACTATAATCTACCAAATCATGGAACTTCAATAACTTCAGTTGATAAAATAATGTGCTTGATGGGTGACTGTAATGCTTTCTGGTGATAATTCTTACAGCTCTTTTCTGTAAAATAAAAATAGGTTTTGTAAATGTTTTACACGCTTTCCCCCAAACATCAATGCAATAGATTAAATGTGGAACAATGATTGTGTTATACAACATGTACAGAGCTTTATCATTTAATAATTCCCTGACTTTGTATAGTACTGCAATAGATTTAGATATTTTTGTTCTTACAGAATTTATGTGATTTTTCCATGTTAGCTGTTCATCAATGATTACACCCAAAAATTTCATCTCATTAACTCTACAAATCTCAACACCCTCAATTTTAAATGGATCATCAACAGTTTTCTTTTTGTTACTAAATATCATGTATTTAGTTTTATCTAAATTTAATGATAATTTATTAATTTTAAACCAAGTTTGTATTTTATCAAATTCTGTCTTCATCAGTTCCAACATCCGTTTTACATCTTTACCCAAACAAAAAAATGTGGTGTCATCTGCAAAAAGGACACATTTGAGGAGTCCTGATACATTCACTAAGTCATTCACATATAAAATAAATAACTTTGGTCCAAGTACAGAGCCTTGAGGAACTCCACAAGTGATATTGCACAAGTCAGATCTTACACCATTTATTTGTACAAACTGTTTCCTATCTTTTAAATAGCTAGATACCCAGTGTAATGCTGGTCCTCTTATACCATATTTATTTAATTTTTCAAGGAGAATAGTGTGGTCAATAGTATCGAATGCTTTTTTTAAATCAACAAAAATACTAACACAATACTGTTTTTGATCGACAGCAGTAGTTATTTGTTCCATTATTTCCATGAGAGCCATTGATGTAGAGTTTTTTGCTCTAAACCCATACTGACTGCTACTTAGAATGTTTTGTTTAGTAATAAATTTATCTAATCTGGTCACAAACAGTTTTTCTAGAATTTTTGAGAATTGTGGTAATAAGGATATTGGTCTATAATTATTGAACACACATTTATCACCATTTTTAAAGAGAGGAACTACCTTAGCTACTTTCATATTGTCTGGAAATATTCCTTTTGAAAATGATAAATTACAAATATATGTAAACGGCTCGATAACATAACTCATTATGTCCTTTACAAACATCATATCCATGTCCACCCAGTCTTTTGATCTCTTATCTGTAAGATTTTTTACTACATTCATTATTTCTTCTTTGTCAGTTCCATTAAGAAAAATACTGTTGTCACAACCTTTAACTGAATGGTTCACATTATTTTCTACTTTTGGTATTTTAGCTGCAAGGCTTGATCCAATGTTCACAAAATGACGATTAAATCCATTTACAATTTCATTTTCATCATGGATTTTATCGTCATCCTTCAAAAAATATTGTGAAATACCTGTTTTTGCTTTATGACTTTTCAGAACACTATTTATTACTCGCCATGTAGCTTTCATATCACCATTGCTTTTATTTAATAAATCACTATAATATTCCTTCTTGTGTTTCCTTATAATCGCTACTAATTTATTTTTATACTTCTTATATTTCTCTTCAGCCTCTTGTGTTCTCAATTTCAAGAAACATGTATACAAATAATTCTTTTTTTTACAAGCGTTTCTCAACCCTTTCGTCATCCATGGTTGGTCAACAACATTTCTCTTTGTATAATTATTTTGCACACAATTCTTTTCATACAGAGCTCCTAAAATATTCATAAACTCATCATATGATCTGTTCACATCATCAACATACACGTCTTTCCAGCTTTGTTTATGTAAATCATCTTTTAATTTGTCCATTGCTTTTTTTGATGTGTTTATTGTTTTTTCCTTAATTGTAATTTCTTTTGTAATGCTTTGATCATTTTTATAAATCATGAAAACTGGTAAATGATCACTCAAATCACTCGTTAAAATACCTCCCATCACATCCCCATTTGTTACATTTGTGAAAATATTATCGATTATTGTAGCACTATGAGTTGTAATTCTTGTTGGTTTTGATATTAACGGATAAAGATTTAAACTATACAATGAATTTGTAAATGTACTGATGTTATTTGAATCTGTTTTATTTCCCAGGTCAATATTAAAGTCTCCACACAAAAAAATGTTTTTATTAAAACTCTTGTCCAATAGTTGTACCATTTTATCAGTGAATATTTCTATATTTGATCCTGGAGATCGATATACACAACTTATTAATATGTTTTTATCATTCTTGTTTATTATTTCTATTGTTATTATTTCCATGATATTATCAACAACTATTGACATTTCATTAATTAATTTACATTTTATTTCATTTTTAACAAATAGAGCCACTCCACCACCTCTTTTGTTGCTTCTGTTCACATGATATAATTCATACCCTTCCATGTGAACATTAGTTGTGTTTTCATCGTTGAGCCACGTCTCCGACAGTGCTATTATTGTAAAGGTTCTGTTTAGCTGTTTTAAATAATCTGTTATTTTGGATATATTTGCATTTAAACTTCTACTGTTAAAGTGAATAATAGAGAGACCTCCATTAGTTATATTGATGTCATTAAACTGTTCTTCATTGTAATATCCACAGTCTTTTATTGCAGGGAAAAAATTTGTATCAATCACATCTTCAACATTGTATATTTTAAACTCTGAGTCTTCGTATGTTGCCATATTATAATGTATTTGTTTGTTTTATATTTTGATTATTTATTGCTTGTGAAGTTGTGTCAATGATTTATCGTCTATCATTTCCTGAGCTTATTTTAGTCTTTCCAGATCTTTCAGGTCTTTTATTATTTTAGCCTGAGATCCTTCCTGTATTTTGATCCAGATGTTTCCATTTCATGTCCAAGTTGATGCTATTTTTTTCTGTTTTTTCAACCACCTTGCTTCACGTGCAATGTTTCCATTTTTTTTAGTTAGATGTTCATTTATGTAAACATTTGTTCCCTTCAGTTTTTTTGCTTGCATTATTACATGGTTTCTTGATTTCCTGCTAATGAACTTGATGACTATGGATGGTTTGGCTTTATCTGATTTGTTGGGCAGGGTGTGACAGATTGAAATGTCCTCATGTTCGATGTCAATGTCTTTGCTTTGTAAAAAATTCACTACTTGCTCCTCCAGAGTCTGTAGTTCTTCCTGTGGTGCATCTTCTGCTGTGTTAGTACCAGCAACAACTCTTGCATACGTTCGGTTCCTAACTTCCAGTCCAGTGATCACCAAGTTGTCTATTTTTGTGTATTGTTCCATGTCGTCAACTTTCTGTTCCAGTTCAGCTATTTTTTTGTCTTTACTAGTCATCAGTTCTTTCAATTGTCTCACTTCTTCAGACAGTCCTGTTAGTAAATCACATTTAGCTGATAATTTAGTCATATTTGCACTCAATTTAGTCACTTCAGCACTCAAAAAGTTCAAAGATTTTTTAACTTCCTCCATATCTTCTGAATTACTTTCCGACACTTGTCTCTTATCTCTGTGTTTGCTCGGCATTACTCACGATACTTCTGGATTATTGGTCTCAACTCTCAGAAGCACAGGATCCAGCCACGAGGTTCACAGGCTAGTGTTGTTAGCTTATGTTGTTAGCTTGTTGTTAGCCGAGGCCTAGCCAAATCTAGTCGAGGACTAGCGACAACAACCTCCAGGTCCCACGATTCACTCGGTCCAGAAGTTCACAGCCCCAACGGTGACAGACCAGGTCCCGGTTGCAACAGCTCCCAAATCCCACAGCTGTAGTTTAGCTTCTTTGGTTTCCGCGGCTCGCAGGTCCAATCGGCAACGGACCGGGTCTCCGACGTAAACAGCTCGGTTCAGCGGCTCGCAGGTCCAGTCGGGCAGTGGCGGACCGGGTCTCCGACGTAAACAGCTCGGTTCAGCGGCTCGCAGGTCCAACAGCGGCGGACTGGGTCCCCGACGTAAACAGCTCGGTTCAGCGGCTCGCAGGTCCAATCGGCAACGGACCGGGTCTCCGACGTAAGCAGCTCGGTTCAGCGGCTCGCAGGTCCAACAGCGGCGGACCGGGTCTCCGACGTAAAGAGCTAGGTTCAGCGGCTCGCAGGTCCAACAGCGGCGGACTGGGTCCCTGACATAAACAGCTCGGTTCAGCGGCTCGCAGGTCCAGACAGTGGCAGACCGGGTCCCCGACGTGGCGGACCGGGTCCCCGACGTAAACAGCTCGGTTCAGCGGTTCGCAGGTCCAACAGCGGCGGACTGGGTCTCCGCAGGCCTCACTAGCCGAAGCAGCTCTCTGGCCAGCTCGTTAGCCAAACGTTAGCTAAACTCGTGGCTCAGCTTCCACGGTTCAGAGCGCGCGGATTTCCTTCTTCCACCTGTTCTGTATATATATATATCCACATATGTATTATCTATATAGACATATATATTATCTATATAGACATATACATACACATATACAGTTGGAGTCAGTTTTGTAAAGTTGGCAAAGTTAGCTAGAGATCGGAGGGAGCATCAGTCAACACCTCCTACTCCATGGGCGCCATCTTGTATCTTGTATCTTGTGATTCTATAGGGAAAATATTTTTACATCAAGTAAAAATTTATTGAAAAGCATAAAGGTTTTAAAAACTAAAAGTCATACCACTCATCTCTTCAGTGAGATGATTGTTTTGACTTATGAATGGCTAAAATAGCACATAGTGTGCAAAAGTATTCAAGTCCCAGGTCTACGTCTTTGCAGTCAGAGTTAAACTCTAGGGCCCCTGAGACGTAAATAAGAAAGTAGTCCCAGAGTTCTGGTAACTTCTGGGAGGAGAGAATCATCGGGCTGTATGGGGGAAAAAGCAGCAAAACAATAGTGTGAATACTGAACCATCATTCACACAATTACACTGAATATACAAAACATGTTCAGAGTCATAGGCGTCGCAACCATTATATGTGAAGGGGACAAGTCCCCCCCCCCCCCACATTCCAAAAATGTTCATTTGGACACCCCCCCCCCACACACACACACACACACACACACACACACACACACACACATTTATTATAAAACATTAGTTCAGATGGCGCAGTTTCTCTTTCTTCGTGAATGAATCCATTCCACTTGATTAATAGGAGAATACTCAAACCACTAAAACTCCACTCCAGGTTTTCCTGGTTACCTCCAACTCTAAACACAGCAGCCTGTTGCAACGGTCACAATATACGGTGGTCACAGAATATGGTGTAACACCTGCAGTGTTTCTGTGCGTCTCCTCCTGCTTCGGTAGAAAACGCGCACAGGTGGAGGAGATGGAGACACCTCTGTGTTACTCGCTCACCAGTTTAGCAGCTTTGTGCGGACAGTTGTTGACCGGGGGGGGGGGGGGGGGGGGTGATCATAAACATGTATTCATGTTAGGAGGATGTTTGAGAGGAGCTACGTCTGTAGCATCTTATCTTAGAAGTAACTGTGACGCTGTAAGACGCTGCAGGTGTAAGAGACGCTGTGTGTTCAGGTGCATTAAAGTTGAAATGTCTTTAAAATCCCACACCTTATTGCCCTCAATCTTCACGAAAAACATCATTTAGATGAGTCGTGTTGAACACAAGTAAAAATGTCTAGTGGTGATTTTTTTTATTTCTCTAAAGACAAATGGTGCAGATTTGATGCTCTGTATTAAAGTTAAAATGTCTCCCACACAAACTTGCTGAGAAACATGTTTTAAATGTGTGGAATTAAAGGAGATCTAGGTGAAATGTTGCTTTTTTTGTTCACTAGTGAACATCTTTTTTTAACGCGCATGCACGCGCACACATGCGCGTGCACACCCACCCACCCCTACACACATCATTGTGTCCCCCCCACACATTATGGATGCTTCTGACGCCCTTGTTCAGAGTAATTGTGTGAATGGTGGTTCAATATTCATGCTATCTGTTTATTTATTTATTTATTTTTGTGTTTAACTTTTTTGGAATTACAAAAGTGAAACACTCTAAGATGATCCTGTATGTGCAAACTCAACTTCTCATCGACAAACGAGAGGAAAGCACTTCTAGCTACAATAAACGCAAAGCACCAATCAAACACTTCATATCTAAGAAGGTTGAGCCAGGTCCTCTGGACGGGTTGGCTCAACCTTCGTACATATATCTACCTGGATTATTGAGCATGCATCAGGATAAACCTCAACCTTCTTACATATATCTACCTGGATTATTGAGCATGCATCAAGATAAACACTCCATATGTTTGGACATCATGTGTATAACGTACTCGTACACGATTTACTGAAACCTAACAAACTTCTAACAGTCACGTTGAACATTCTTTGACGCTACAAGCACCAACTCTGTCCTGACATCAGTTTAAAGAAAGCTGTGTAAAAACTCTCCCAGCATCACACCTACCTGGTCTTAATGGTGGGGTTCATCCTCAGGGGGAAAAGTCCCAGGTCTACGTCTTTGCAGTCAGGGTTAAACTCTAGGGCCCCAGAGACGTAAATCAGAAAGTAGTCCCAGAGTTCTGGTAACTTCTGGGAGGAGAGAATCATCGGGCTGACCTTAGTGGTGGTTCTGTTTGTCAGGCAGAGAATGCTGGAGAGAGACCGGAGTCACGCAGTGATGGGGTGTCACCCAGCAGTAACATCCCATCCCTTCAGCCTGCCTTTAAGCACTCCTGGCTGACCCAGCATCAACCGTCCACTCAGCACCTACATTTAGCTGACGGACTCCTCCCCTGGGGACAGCACACAAGCACAAACTCATCCCTCCAACCTGCCCTGCTCCCACCATCAATCACATCAAATCTCATTGAACTGACTGTGTTCAGAAACTCCGTGTGCGGCCCACAGGAACACTGCTGCGGCTCCGGAGGCCTCACCACAGACATGTTGGCTCAAAACGCAGGGTCAGCAGGACCCCCCGAATCTACCGCTTAACATTTTAATACTGTGCTAGAAGTGTCTTAATCAATGTTAATCAACAAAATGTTTAAAGGGATATTCCAACTATTTTCAAATGGTGTATTGGAAAGTAAGGAATAATTAAAAACATTAGTATTTTGTTTTACACAAAATAATCTGAAATGCTGAATAACTTTGTAAAACTGTGTTTAAAAAGCAGAAGTGTAGATTAAAAAATACAACTTAAAAGGAAATATAAAAAATAAACTGAGCAGAACAGTAAAAAGGAACATCAAGAATATAAGTTAAAAGATCAAACAAATAGAACATAACTAAATATAAAATTTGCAAAACAGGAGCTAAAGTTTAAAACAAAATAGAAGCAAAAGCTAAAATTAGCAAAGACAACAAAAACAAAAATAAGTGAAACCATAGCTAAAACCCAGTGGTGGGCACAGTTAACTAAAAGTTAGCTTCACTAACCAATTTTACAGTCAATAAAAATGAGCTTTACTAATGCTAAACTTTTAAATGGTTTTTAAAAATAGTGGAAGGTAATGCTAACTGCTTAGACGACTGTCAGCTGCGTCACACGTATTCATCTCCTTCCAGTTGATGCATTGACCAATAAAATCACCTAGTGTATGTACACCTAGTCAGCCAATAGTGTGCATTCAGCTACGCCACAGCATCGACCAATCACATCTTGTCACATGTACATGCAGTAGAGGTTGAATAAACCAGTTGACTAGTTGATTCTAGGACATCTTGGGATCTCGGGAGTTTTTATATTTCAAGTCGAATAGCTGCAGTCACCACCGCCCGCCCCGCTGTTCCCAACCCTATTCCACCAATCCACGTGGTGGATTAAATAAAATTAAAGTAAAAACAACAGCGAGGTGGGCAGTGATGAACTCCACCTCCGCCCGCCCCACTTTTCTTAGCCTTGTTTTTTACGTGCCGCACATTTCTTTCACTTTTGCTTCTTAATAATAGTTGGATTTCCTGTGACTTATTTGCAGTATGATAAATGGTAAAAGCATAAATATACGCCAGATGTTTTGTTGTTTGGTTCTTTTGTAAATAATAAATGACTTTTTAGCAATTTTTTTGTTGCAAATATGATATAGCATCTTGAGTTTCTATTACGTCGTCGACTAGTCAACATTGACTCGACTTTTTTCATGTTAAAGTCGACTTTTAAAAGTATGTACTCGTTCAACCCCTAACATGCAGTAAGCGAATAGCATGTCTTCAGCTAACTGCCGCTGCATCGACCAATCACATCTTGTCATAAGTGCATGCAGTAACCTAATAGCATGCCTAACGGACTCTTCAAGACACACCCACAACAGACAGGAACAAGCTTGTGAATTTTGTTAACGAACTTAAAGTTGGTGAAATGTAATTTAGCGAAAACTAATTCTGCTAATGGTTTCCAAAGTTAGCAAAAATGCTAATCTGCTAAACATAAAATTAGTTCAGCTATTGACCTTATTCCTACTTTCCATGATGCTTTGCGTGAATTATGTGTGCGACTTCCGGCAGAGTGAAAACTGTGTTGTTTATGTGTGAACAGTGCAAGCAAAGTTTTTTTTTAATATTATTATTTTTTTTTAGATGGCCTCCCTTCTCCCTTACAGCCATCCTCTCCACACCATTATTGTGAAATATTTATTCTAGTGATGATCTAGTGTAGGTTTTTTTTTTTTTTTTTTTAATAGGATAGAAAGAAAGAAAAAACAAAGTAAGACTCCAAAATATAAGAAATATACACAAAGAGAGCACTCGGCAAAACACCCGGCCACTGTCTGTTCACCTGCAAAGAACATGACAAAACACAGCAACAAAATACATATGTATAAAGAACTTAAAATATTCATGGCTTTGCAGTAAGTTTCCATAAATATATATACCCATACCTACGCCTATATACATACATACATACACATGAATATACATTCATATACATATCTATATATCTATATATATATATATACATATAAAGCCTACATAAGCATCCCTGCATCTATTTGTGTGTGGTTGTGAGCATGCATAAGTGTATAAGGCTTCTCTAATAGAACATTTAATAGTAACTGTGAAGCAGCAGAGACCCGACCCCCAAGACCAGAGGCAGACAAAAAAGGGGGGACCAGAGCCCAAGACCCTAGGAGGGACCCCGACCGCGGAGCCACCAGGGCCATCCACACAGGACGAACCACTCACCCACCCCCCAGATCGGACAACAGGGGAAACCGGAAGATCCCCACCAGCGACCACATGCAGTGACCCCCCGGGGCCAACAGCGACAAACTCATAGGCCCCCGCCGGAACCCGCCGCACCGATGCAGTTCCAGGCCCAGGCACTGAGGCCTGGGCACCAAGGACGCACACCACCCAGGCCAAGGCCTGACAGGGCCAGAGGAACCGAGCCCCACCAGGCAGACACCAGGCCGAGCCGACACACGCCCAAGCGCCCAGCCCCCGACACCAAGGGCCCCAAGCGCGCCGGCAGGCAAGGGCACACCCCACCAGGGGGCCGCGCGATAGGGGCGCGATGCCAAGCACCCCCAGTTGTATCAAAGAGGGGGCAGTCCGAGTCTCGGCCTAACAAATACCCATTCATACACAGACACAATCACACAGTCCCAGCCTCATTCTCACACTTACTCACTCAAAGACATACAATAATGATACATTTCATTCTCATTCCCGATACGCACTCTATACCCCCCAGGTCCAAGACATGTACCCGCCCTCTACAGGGGGCAGCCCATGCCCAAACCCAGGAGGTAGACCCATTCATTCTCGAGCGGAGAGGAGCCAATATCCCAGACCCAGCCCAGGCCATGCCCAGCCGACAGGACACCCCCCGGCACGAAGAGGTCACGCAACCGACCACCCCCACACACCGCCAACAACCAAGCATGCACCCCCAGCCGACCGCCCGCCAGGCCCCGGCAGCCACTCCGACCAGCGGGCCAACCATGGCACCCAAGAGCCAAGCTCAGGAGGTCCAAACAACCCCAGGGAGAGCACAGCGCCAGCACTGCCCATGGCAATCCCCCAGACCCCGAACCCCCACATAGTCCTGGTCAACACCCGACAGCCTGCCCTTCTCCCGGACCCCACCCCCGGAATGGCTGTTAGGGAACCAGGGGGGTGAGGGAAAAAAAAAGGAGAATAAGACCCCGACACATACACCCCCGCCCCTAGATGTGCTGTTGATGTGTGTTGTTGTATAGTGCCATTAAAAAGGAAAGAAGAAGGAGCAAAGGCTGGCATGATGCCAGTTTCCCCTCCACCCCAACTCTATCCAAACCCTAGTGTCTAAATGCAACCACTGTAAGTGAGCACAGGCACAGGGGGCAAGGACAAAGTCATCCCACCACCCATAGCCATAGTGCCCACCTCAAGTTCCTATATGTGAATGTCATGAGGATGTTATGAGTGAATGTCTAAGGTGTACAATAAAATGGAGTCCCAGGTGGCTATGGTCAACAGAGATGTAAAATTGTTGCAGCACACCCGAGCCCAAACAACCCTAAATGTGTGGAATTGAAATGAAGAGGGTGGAGGTGCATGGTGAGGGATGGGGAGAAATATAACTGTAAGAGCAAATGCTCCCACAGGGAGTCAGCTCCCCCACTGACCCAACAGGCCCCCCCAGTTCCCCAAGGTCCACCCAGGGATTGAGGCCAAGACACCTCTCCATCTGGACCGACCGCCAGGCCCGCTGAGCTCCAGACCAGAGACGGACAGAGCCCTGAGGGCTGCCAGAAGCAGTACCAGCGGCCCACACACCCGAGGACCACCAAGACCCCCACAAACCGCAGTCAGCCCGCCACCAGATGAAGCCAAACCCCACCAGGACGACCCGGCCAAGAGCGCCTGCCCAACCGCCGACAGAGCCAGGAAGCACCGGGAGCGAGCCCCCACCACAGGAAAGGGGCCAGCCAGTTGGCCATGCACAGTCCCGGGCCGCCCCCAAGGACATCCACCCAGTCCACACCCCAGAAGAAATACTACACCCACCCCTCATTCGGACATATCTCAAAACACATAGCACACTAGACACCTAGGCTGGGTCAAACTACCCCCTCTTAGGGGCCACTGGTCACACCCCAAACACCCAATCCCCCAGCCCATGAACCCACAACCTACCAGCGAGCCGAAGGCCCCTGCCCAGAACCGGGCACCAGAGCGCAAGCCGGCCCAGAGCCCGGCAACCCGCCCACCAGAGCCCAAGATCCCCGATCCCCACAGGCACAAGCCCGGGGGCGACAAGCCCCCAGAACCCCAGAGATTGATCCAATGTGTCGGCAGATGCTGTTTCAAGACTAATATGATCTAACAGAAGATTTTTATACTGATTAATGCTAAGATTATTTTTATTTTTCCAATTCAGGAGTATGGTTTTCTTTGCGATGCATAAGGCAGTAAAAATCATGCGACATGTATTTTTTTCCAGGGTAACATCTTCCAAGATAGCCAATAAGCAAACAGACGGAGAGAGTGGAATATTACATTTCAGACATTTAGACAAGTCTTCACAAACCTGTACCCAGAACCTCTGAACGGGTGGGCAGAACCAGAGTGCATGGATATAATCATCAGGAATATTGCCTGTGCACTGTGAGCAGTTGTTAGATGATGTAAATCCCATCCGAAACATTCGCTGACCTGTATAATGTACTCTATAAAGAACTTTATACTGTATTAATTGTAAGTTGGAGATTCTAGTCATTTTAAATGTTTTTAAACATATTTGAGACCAGGTGTTTTGGTCAAAATTGATTGATAAATCTGACTCCCATTTTGCAACAGGCAGCATTATGGAGTCATTGATTCTAGACAATTTCTTGTATATTTTAGATAATAATTTGGGGGATTTAAGATTAAGGAACTCTAACACACATATTGGTGTTTCTAACAAAGTTTTATTAAGCTTAAATTTCTTTTTTATGATAGACTTAATTTGTTGATATTCTAAGAAGTATTTATTTTCAATGTCAAATTGTATTATTAAATTATTAAATGGAATAAAGTCTACACCTTCATATATGTGTTCCAGACGTTCAATTCCCTTGACTCTCCAACCTGGGAAATTTAACATATTATTTTCTTGTAGGATGTCAGGATTGTTCCAGATGGGTGTATGTCTACAGGGGAGTAGTGAAGATTTTGTCATTTTCAAATACTCCCACCATGCTGTCAGAGAAGAGCTAATACTGATGCTTTTAAAGCAAACATGTCTTTTTATATTTGTGCTAATAAACGGTAGATCTGAAATCTTAATATTATTGCATAAAGTTTGTTCTATGTCTATCCAGGTTTCATCTAATGTATTTGGATTTAACCACTTTGAGATATATTGTAACCTATTGGCTAAATAGTAGTGATAGAAGTTGGGAAGTTCTAATCCTCTGGTATCTTTAGATTTCTGTAATGCTTTTAAGCCAATACGTGGAGTTTTGTTTTTCCAAAGGAATTTAGATATCAAAGAGTCCAGTGACTTAAACCATTCAGTTGAAGGTTTATTTGGAATCATTGAGAATAAATAGTTTATTCTCGGCAGGACCATCATTTTTACTGAGGCAACTCTTCCCATAAGTGATATGGGCAGAGATTTCCATCTGGTAAGATCATCTTCAATGTTCTTTAAAATTTGGATATGATTCAATTTTATTAAGTCTTCCAATCTAGGAGAAATATTAATGCCCAAGTATGTAATGTTACCTGATTGTAGTCGTTCATTGAGAGAAGTATTAAACACGCAGTTTATTGGAAGAGCTGTAGATTTTGACCAATTTATAGAATAATCAGAAACTTTTGAGAACGAGTTTATTAATTCGATAACATTAGATATTGAGTTTTCTGTGTTCTGAAGAAAAAGTAAAACATCTTCAGCATAAAGACTAATTTTATGTTCTATATTTCTACACAGTATACCTTTAATATCAGCAGTTTGTCTTATTGCTGCTGCTAAAGGTTCAATAAAAATAGCAAATAGCGCAGGTGAAAGTGGACATCCCTGCCTGGTCCCCCTCTGTAAACAGAAGCTTGAAGATATTTGATTATTTGTCCTGACACATGCTCTTGGTGAGTTATATAATATTTTTAACCAATTAATGAAATGGTCCCCAAAACCAAATTTACCCAAGGTAGCAAATAAAAATTTCCAGTTTACCCTATCAAATGCTTTTTCTGCGTCCAAAGACAAAATAGCTGTTTCAATATTTTTACTATATGAATACTCTATTAAATTATATAATCTGCGTGTGTTTGTGGTTGAGTGTCTTCCTTTTATGAATCCAGTTTGGTCAGGATGAATAATGAGAGGAATTATTTTCTCTAATCTTTTAGAGAGGACTTTACTAATTATTTTAACATCCACATTAATAAGAGAGATGGGGCGATAACTGGTAGGTAGTACTGGGTCTTTGCCTGGTTTTAATAGTAGACTAATGTTGGCTGAGTTCATATGTGTTGGAAATCTGCCATTTTCTTCAGACTCAAGTAGCATTCTGTGAAAAATTGGTTCCAGGATGTTCCAGAACTCTTTATAAAATTCTGCTGGATATCCATCTGGGCCTGGAGATTTCTTATTAGGCATGTTTTTAATGGCTTCACGGAGCTCATCTGATGTTAATGGTGAGTCTAGTTCTGAAGATTGACTACTGTCTAGTTTTGGAAGTATTACCCTCTCCAAGAATTGATTAATATCTTCATCTGTTGGATTTATTTGTGGAGTGTATAGAGTTTTATAGAAATCTCTAAAAACACTATTTACTTTTTCCTCGTCATAAGTTATGTTACCATTTGTGTCTTTAATACCATATATAGACGTTTTTTCTTTATTTAATTTGAGTTGATTAGCTAAAAAGCTACCTGATTTATTACTGTGTTCAAAATGTTCTAAGCGAAGTCTTTGTACCAAGAATGTGTTTTTTTTGTCAATACATTCATTTAGTTCTAATTTTATCTTGCATAGTTTTTTCTGTGTTTCCTCTCCTTGTAAACTTTCTAATATTTTGATAGATTTCTCTAATTCCTCAATACGTTTATTTTCTTTTTTCTTTTTGTTTGTTGCGTAGGATATTATTTTCCCTCTCATAACTGTTTTCCCAGCCTCCCAGAGTGTACACGCTGATGTACCTGGCAAGTCATTAAACTCTAAATACGATGTCCATTCATTTTTAAAGTATTGTATAAATTCTTCATCCATAAGCAGTGAGGTATTTAATCTCCAGTTTATACTTTTTGGGATTTCTTTCTTATTATCTAAATTTAAAGTAACTGGTGCATGATCGCTGACAGCGATAGGGTGTATCTTAGTGTCTGAAATGTTGGTCAGCAATGAGTTGCTGATTATAAAATAATCCAGACGAGAGTAAGAGTGATGCACATGTGAAGAAAGAATACTCTTTACTATTAGGGTGAAGAGATCGCCACGCATCACAGAGTCCATAATCACTCATGTACTGTTTAACTACATTTATGGATTGCCAACTGCGTTGAGCTCCAGTGCAAGCAAAGTTAGTGCGAACTTTGTGAATTTAATTTAAACAGGACACTAAAATCATTCTACTGCCTGCTACAGATGAGGGATGAAGGACAAGCTGAAGAAGTGGCTGCAGATTACATCTACTAGCATATTTAGCTACTTTATTGACTCAGTTCTTCTAACAGTGAAGTGATGAACAACCTGAAAAGCTCTGAGGCGTATTAGTATCTACAAAGTAATAAGGTCGGTGGCGTTTTGTTAAAAGAGGTGGGACACAGTCTTATTTATCTCAAAGCAGAGACAGAGCCCAGCTAAAACATTAAAGTCCTCCATCATTGTGCCTGGGTGTTAGTTTCAACATCAGGTGTAATACAAGCAGGTTGTTCATGCATTGCAGGGCAAGGCAGGTCTTGCAGCCATGCTGCTGCAATACTGTGGAAGGTAAATGCTGATTATTATTTTATTTTTATGAATTACTTTAATTGCATTTGTAATGACAGTGTGCACCTACTGTTTTTGGTTTGGAGCAAGCCCAAATGGAATTTTGGACTCATTGCAGCTCCTAGAGATCAAGTGTCTACTAAAGAGCCCCGTGCCACTTTCAGAATTTTTGTATCGGCCAAATTGTGACAGCAGATGTTTAGAAGATAGGAAGTATCTCGTTCTTCCCAGTGGGCAAAGAGGATACTACATCCAGAGCTGCATACTGGTTATCTAGACACCAACAGGACACCTGGAGTTGGACATTTCATTTGACAAAGACTTTACAGATACACATGAAATACCTCCAGAATTTTTACTTTACACAAAGTCTTTCAACATTGGTAGATGAATTTGTTGCAAAGAAGATTCAGCTCTTTCACAACAATCTCTTTAAAATTGATTGAATTCTTGTTATATTACTTATAGATGATTATTGTTTGAATTGATTGTTTGAATTGATTTTGTTTTAAACAAGGGCAGATATGATAAGATTTTTTCTTCTTCTGCTACCTTTCATTTTATGACGTTTTTTTTTTCTCATTTGGTTTCTAAATTGTTTTTGTGTTTTAAATATGAAATGAATAAAAATGACAAACAAACAAACAAACAAAAAATGCAGTAATGAGATAAATGTTCTGTGTACTACATTTATTTATTTATTTATTTATTTAATTTATTCATTTCATTGCATTAAAACCATAACAACTCAAAAATAATAATAAAAAAATGTATACAGTCAAAATAAAATGAAAGGCAGCAGAAGAAGAATGAATCTTATAATATCTGCCCCTTTTTTTCCCTTACTGTCTTGTTACCAAACAAAAACAAAAAGCAAGATGTGCAACAACTTCAGTGATTTAAAAACAAGATCAACTAAAGAACAACATCATCAACTCAAACAATAACTTTAGTGGATTCAATTTGGAGTTTTTTGTATTCTGTCAAATAACTCTCCTTTAACATTCTCTTAAATATATGTTGAGATCTGGCATTTTTAAATGTATCGTCCAGACCATTCCATAATCCTATCCCCTGGATTACAGAGGATCGTTCTTTTAAACTAGTGCTAAAATAAGGCTTCACAAACATTTCTATCCCTTTAAGAAAATAAACACTCTCCCTTTTAATAAAATGTACTTGAATATTGACGGGCAATACGATTTTATGAGCCCTATACATAATCTGCAAAATGCTGTGATTGACCAAATCATAGAATTTCAATATCTGGAGTTGACAAAACAATACATTTGATGGATGTCTTAATTTTTGTCTGGTGATAACTCGTACTGCTCTTTTCTGTAAAATAAAAAGTGGGTTTGTAATTGTTTTACATGCTTTACCCCAGACTTCGATACAGTAATTTAAATGAGGAACAATTAGTGCATTATACAACATAAATAGTGCTTTTTCATTAAATAACTCCTTTACTTTGTACAGAATTGCTATCTATTTTGCTACTTTTGTTCTTAAGTTATTTATATGAGATTTCCATGTCAATTTTTCATCAATAATAACACCCAAGAACTTCACCTCAACTCTAAGAATCTCAGTTCCTTCTACCATAAATGGAGCATCAACTTTTCTTTTACTATTACTGAATATCATATAATATGTTTTATCTAGATTTAATGATAATTTATTAAGATGAAACCAATTTTGAATTTTCACAAATTCTATTTGTGTCATTTTCAGCGTTTGTTCTATATCTTTACCCTGACAAAAAAAAGTTGTATCATCTGCAAATAAAATACATCTAAAAAGACCTGACACATTTACTAAGTCGTTTACATATAAATTAAATAACTTAGGTACATACACAACACATCAAGAAAACTGTGTGAAGCAAGGGAGAAAATACCAGTCTTAACTGTTGTTTTTATCAGTTTTATTAAAAACATAAAACTTCAAAACATAATATCCCCTTCAGACATATTAAAAAATATAGTCAAATATACAGAAAACAATAAAAACTTTTATTTGCAAGTTACATTTTTGTTTAGGTGTTGCTTAGCATGTAATTTATGGGGTACCAATTGTAAAGTTACACAGTCAAAAATTAACAGCAATATTTTGTTTTAATTAACTTTTCATAAAAAAAATTAAAAAGGGAGTTATTTTTCAAAGTCATATTTTCACCATGTTATTCATGCATTTATACATGTCATAGTTCCTAACTAAATTTTTAATTTACAATCTAAATATTTAGTTTACAAACAAAATACTTAACTTGCAAGTTAAATATTTAGTTAGCAAGCTAAATATTTAGCTCCACGTTAAATATTTAGTTTACAAACTAAATGTTTATGTCCAGGATAAGTGTTTAATTTCCAAACTAAAAATTTAACTTGCAAGTTAAATATTTAGATAGGAGCTAAATATTTAGGTGAAAGTTAAACATTTAATTTCCAAACTAAACATTTATTGTCCAAACTAAATATTTAATTTCCAAATTAAACATTTAATTTCTAAGCAAACACATAATTCCTGAACTAAATATTTAATTTGTTAACTAAATATTAAGCTTGGATCTAAATATTTATTTTACAAGCTAAACATGTAATTTATAAACTAAACATTTAATTCCTAAACTAAATATTTTATGTCGATTATTCAATATTTAGCTCTGACCTAAATATTTAGCTTGCTAGCTTAACTTTATTTTGAAAATAAATATTCAGGACCTGCTACAAACACCTGAGCAGCAGCTACAAAACAACTGAGCTGCTGCTACAAACACTTGAGCTGCTGCTACAAACATCAGACCTGCTGCTACAAACACTTAAGCTGCTGGTACAAACATTAGACCTGCTGCTACAAAAACCTGAGCAGCTAAACACATGAGCTGTTGCTACAAACACCTGAGCTGCTGCGTCGAACACCTGAACTTCTTCTACAAACACCTGAGCTGCTGCTACAAACGCCCGAGCTGCTGCTACAAACACCTCAGCAGCTGTTACAAAGAGCTGAGCTTCTGCTACAAACACCTGAGCTACTGCTACAAACACCTGAGCTGCTGTGTCAAACACCTGAACTTCTTCTACAAACACCTGAGCTGCTGCTATAAATACCTGAGCAGCTGCTACAAACACCTGAGCTGCTGCTACAAACACCTGAGCTGCTGC
>NC_056512.1:6275880-6288011 GCF_014905685.2 Nematolebias whitei
GAGCTGCTGCTACAAACACCTGAGCTGCTGCTACAAACACCTGAGCTACTGCTACAAACACCTGAGCTGCTGCTACAAACACCTGAGCAGCTGCTACAAACACCTGAGCTGCTGCTACAAACACCTGAGCAGCTACTACAAACACCTGAGCTGCTGCTACAAACATTTGAGCTGGTGCTTCAATCATCTGAGCTGTTTCTGCCAACACATCTGCTTCACCTGTCACCCTGGTGCTGTATGGAAGGCCAAGGCTCAGAAGAATGGCTGTGTAAAAATCAGCTCTTCACTGAGTTTTAAAACAAAGAAATATTGAATTTGGAACTTTGGTGCGGAGCTGGAAACTTTTTGAAGGATGGCCATCTGCTGGGGTGCTCGCAGGTTCTAACAGTCTGTGAGGCAGTTATGGTACCTTTGACTGGACTTTCGGCCGTCCAGCAGACTCCTTGTATGGCTATGACCTTCATCTTGTACATTTTCATGAGCTCCTTGCTATCTGGTTTTACTCATCGGCCTCCTCTTGGTATGTTTTCAACTCGAGAGCTGAGCCCTGTGCTGGCACAAGCTTCACAGAGCTGCCCTGCTCTGCCTCAACTCCCTGTGGACTCAGCAGCTGCCATCCTTTACATCGTGGCTCTGATTTTATGTTTACCTATCACTTTTCATCTTAAAAAGACATCCCTTCTCTCTGGTCTCACCGTTCATCCATTTCTGCTGTACGTCATCACAACAAACCGCATGTGAAACGAACCAGTCTTCGTCCTCTTTCTCATTGCTTACGTCACACAATGAACTCACGTCATATGAAAGTGTCTCTCTTCAACACCCGCTCACTAAGTAACAAGGGCCTCATTCTAATTGAATACATCACTGACAATTAACTGGATTTTCTCTGTCTGACTGAAACATGGCACAAACCATTAGACTATTTATCCTTAAATCAGACCGCAACTCCTGGATTACCATCCATTCATCCATTTTCTTCCGCTTATCTGGGGTCGGGTCGCGGGGGTAGCAGCCTAAGTAGGGATGCCCAGACTTCCCTCTCTCCGGCCACTTGGTCCAACTCCTCCGGGGAAATCCCAAGGCATTCCCACAGCCGAGAAACATAGTCCCTCCAGCGTGTCCTGGGTCTTCCCCTGGGTCTCCTCCCAGTCCCTCACCAGGGAGGCGTCCAGGAGTCATCCTAAACAGATGCCCGAGCCACCTCAACTGGCTCCTTTCGATGTGAAGAAGCAGCGGCTCTACTCTGAGTCCCTCCCGGATGATCGAGCTTGTCACCCTATCCCTAAGGGAGAGCCCAGACACCCTGCAGAGAAAACACATTTCAGCCGCTTGTATCCAAGATCTCGTTCTTTCGGTCACAACCCAAAGCTCATGTCCATAGATGAGGGTAGGAACATAGATGATCGGTAAATTGAGAGCTTCGCCTTTTGACTCAGCTCTCTCTTCACCACGACAGACCTATACAGCGCCCGCTTCACTGCAGATGCTGCACCTATCCGCCTATCAAGTCAAGTCAAGTCAAGTCATCTTTATTTGTAGAGCACAATTTAAAACAGATAAACTGTTATCAAAGTGCTTAACAGAAATGTAGCAAAACATAGGCAGCAAAACAAAAACATCATACAGAATTAAAATTACTGGAGCAATAACACACACTAATGATCACACTAAGGAAAAACAAGCAGTAAAAATAAACGTCAATCATAAAACAACAGAATTTAAAATGAGGTACACAGAACAAAATAAACTAACTCACACAGTATTAAACGCCAGAGCAAACAGGTGCGTTTTAAGGAGGGATTTGAACATCAGGAGGGAGGAGGCCTGCCTGATGTTGAGGGGCAGGTTGTTCCACAGGTTGGGACCTCTGACTGAAAAAGCTCGATCCCCTCGGAGCTTCAGGCGTGATTTTGGAATGACCAAAAGAAGCTGGTCCGATGATCTCAGGGCCCGAGACGGAACATATGGTTCCAGGAGCTCAGAGAGGTAGAGGGGTGCGAGGCCATTTAGGCACTTATATGTCAGGAGGAGAATCTTGAAGTCGATTCTGGATCGCACAGGAAGCCAGTGAAGGGAGGACAGAACAGGTGTGATGTGCTCAGACCTACGTGTACCAGTTAAAAGCCGAGCAGCTGCATTTTGGACGAGCTGGAGACGTGAAATGGACGCCTGACTGACCCCAGCATAAAGTGAGTTACAATAGTCCAGGCGGGTTGTGATGAAGGCATGGACTAATGTTTCAAGGTTGGGTCTGGATAACACTGGCTTGAGCTTAGCTACCTGCCGCAGTTGGAAAAAACTTTTCTGCAGAACTGAACTGATCTGTTTGTCAAACTTAAAATACGAGTCAAAAACCACCCCGAGATTTCTAACAGTGTGCTTGAGATAGGGCTGAAGTGAGTCCAGGTTTGCAGGATCTGAGGAGGCAGCTGAGCTAGGACTAAAGACGATGACTTCAGTTTTCTGGTCGTTAAAACTGAGAAAATTTGAAGTCATCCATGCCTTAATGTCATCTAGACATTTGAGGAGAGGGTGGATGGAACGAGCACTGGCTGGTTTCAGTGGCAGGTAGATCTGGCAGTCATCGGCATAGCAATGGAATGAGATGGCATGTTTTCTTAAGATGGATCCCAGTGGGAGCAGATAGAGCGAGAAGAGAAGGGGTCCAAGGATCGAGCCCTGTGGGACCCCGCAGGAAAGAGGCACCGAAGTGGACAGACTTTCACCAACCTTGACACAAAAAGTCCTGTCAGAGAGGTAAGAACGGAACCAGTCTAAAGCAGCTCCTGTAATCCCAACCCAGTGTTCGAGCCGTGAGATGAGGATACTGTGGTCGACGGTGTCAAAAGCAGCAGTAAGATCAAGGAGTACAAGTACCACATAATGACCAGAATCGTTTGAAGTTAAAATGTCATTGCAAACCCTAACCAAAGCTGTTTCTGTGCTGTGGAGTTGCTTAAAACCAGACTGAAAGACCTCAAAGATTTTGTTCTCAGTTAAAAATTGATTCAACTGAGTAAAAACTATTTTTTCTAGGATTTTGGACAGGAAGGGAAGCTTTGAGATTGGTCTGTAATTTGAGTGCACTGAGGGGTCAAGTCCAGGTTTCTTGATTAAAGGAGTGACTACTGCATTTTTAAAGGCCTATCAATCCTATGTTCCATTTTTCCCTCATTCGTGAACAAGACCCTAAGATACTTGAACTCCTCCACTTGGGGCAGGACCTCCTCCCTGACCCAGAGAGGGCACTCTACCCTTTTCCGGCTCAAGACCATGGCCTCGGATTTGGAGGAACTGATCCTCATCCCGGCCGGGTCGCACTCGGCTGCGAACCACTCCAGCGAAAGCTGTAGATCAGGGTCTGATGAAGCCAATAGGACCACATCATCTGCAAAAAGCAGAGAAGCAATCTTAAGGCCACCAAAATAGATCCCCTCAACACCTTGGCTGCGCCTAGAAATTCTGTCCATAAAAGTTATGAACAGGATCGGTGACAAAGGGCAACCTTGGCGGAGTCCAACTCTCACTGGGAACAAGCCCGACACTGCTGGCAATGCGGACCAGGCTCTGACACCAGTCATACAGGGACCTAACAGCCCGTATCAAAGGGCCTGGTACCCCATACTCCCAGAGTACCCCCAACAGGGTTTCCCGAGGGATGTGGTCGAACGCCTTCTCCAAGTCCACAAAGCACATGTAGACCGGTTGGGCAAACTCCCATGCACCCTCCAGGACACTGCTGTGAGTGTAGAGCTGGTCCAGTGTTCCACGACCAGGACGAAAACCGCACTGCTCCTCCTGAATCTGAGTTTGACTATCCGACGGAGCCTCCTCTCCAGAACCCCTGAATAGACCTTACCAGGGAGGCTTAAGAGCGTGATCCCCCTGTAGTTGAAACACACTCTACGGTCCCCCTTTTTGAATAGGGGGACCACCACCCCAGTCTGCCAATCCAAGGGACCTTCCCCCGATGTCCACACAATATTGCAGAGTCGCGTAAGCCAACACAACCCTATAACATCCAGAACCATAATGAACTCTGGGCAAATCTCATCCACCCCTGGGGCCCTGCCACTGAGGAACTTTTTAATCACCTCGGTGACCTCAGCACCAGAGATCGGCGGGCCCAACCCAGAGTCCCCAGGCTCCGCTTTCCCAGTGGAAGACGTGCCACTGGGATTGAGGAGGTTTTCAAATGTATTCTGCCCACCGACCCATGACATCCCGAGTTGAAGTCAGTAGCACACAACCTCCACTATAAACAGTGTTGGTGGTGTACCGCTTTCCTCCCCTAAGACGCTGGATGGTGGACCAGAATTGCCTCGAAGCTGTGCAGAAGTCATTCTCTATGGCCTCTCCAAACTCCTCCCTTGCCCGAGTTTTTGCCTCAGCAACCACCTGAGCCGCATGTCGCTTAGACTGCCAGTACTCATCAGCTGCTTCTGGGGGACCACAGGCCAAAAAGGCCCAATAGGACTCCTTCTTCAGCCTGACAGCATCCCTCACCGATGATGTCCACCACCGGGTTCAAGGGTTGCCGCCGTGACAGGCACCGACAACCTTGCGGCCGCAGCTCCTGTAGGCCGCCTCGACAATAGAGGCATGGAACATGGCCCACTTGGACTCAATGTCCCCCACCTCCCCCAGAACATGTTCAAAGTTCTCCCGGAGGTGGGAGTTAAAGCTCCGTCTCACAGGAGACTCTGCATGACGTTCCCAGCAAACCCTCACAATACGTTTGGGTCTGCCAGGTCTGACCGGCATCCTCACCCAGCATCGGAGCCAACTCACCACCAGTTAATGATCAGTGGAGAGCTCCGCCCCTCTCTTCACCCGAGTGTCCAAGACATGTGGCCGCAGATCAGATGAGACAATGACAAAGTCGATCATCAAACTGCGGCCTAGGGTGTCCTGGTGCCAAGAGCACATATGGACACCCTTATGCTTGAACATGGTGTTCGTTATGGACAATCCATGACGAGCACAGAAGTCCAACAACAGAACACCACTCGGGTTCAGACCAGGGGGGCCGTTCCTCCCAACCACACCCCTCCAGGTCTCACTGTCATTGCCCACGCGAGCATTGAAGTCCCCCAGCAGAACAAGGGAGTCCCCAAGAGGTGCACTTTCCAGTACCCCGTCCAATGACTCCAAAAAGGGTGCATAATCTGAACTGCTGTTTGGTGCATAAGCACAAACGACAAGTCAGAGCTCGTCTCACCACACGTAGGCGGAAGGAGGCCCCCCTCTCATTCAGTGGGGTGAACCCCAACACACAGGCACCAAGTTGGGGGGCAATAATTATGCCCACTCCTGCTCGGCGCCTCTCACCAGGGGCAACTCCAGAGTGGAAGAGTGTCCAACCCCTCTCAAGGAAACTGGTTCTAGAGCCAGAGCCATGCGTAGAGGTGAGTTCGACTATTCTAGCCGGAACCTCTCAACCTCACACACCAGCTCAGGCTCCTTCCTCACCAGTGAGGTGACATTCCACGTCCCAATAGCCAGCTTCTAGCACCTCAGACTGAGGAAGTCTTTCGGATGAAAGACGAAACGTTTCTACATTATGTACCACCTGCTCCTTTGAACCCATTCCCTCTCCTCTCATCAAAAGTTGTCTCCCCATTGTATCTTTTCGGATCAAAAGAATCATCAACTCCTCACTCATTTCTGGATTTGTTTCACTGTTCCAAGTTGGCAGCCATCACCCCAATACTAAATAAACCTGGTCTTGACTCTGATAACTTCATAAATTTCTGGCCTACATCCAATCTTCCCTTTCTGTCTAAAATTTTAAAGTAAGTCATAGCTGATCTACTTCAGACCCACCTCAAATCCAATAGCTTGTTAGAACCATTCCAGTCTGGTTTTCGTCCAAAACACAGCATCGAAACAGCTCTTCTCAAAGTTGCCAACAATCTCTTCCTTTCTTCTGATTCTGGCCAGCTCATTCTCCTCATTTTTCTGGACCTCACTGCAGCTTTTGACACCGTCAGTCATTCCATCCTCCTGTCCCGTCTCAAGTCCAATCTAACATCACAGGCTCTGCTCTGTCCTGGTTTCAGCCCTACCTCACCTACCAGCAACAGTTTATTCACATCATCTGCTGCTCCTCCTCCATAACCCCTCTATACATAGTTCCCACACACGTGAACGGTATTGCGCAATACCGGGTTTTCTGCCATATGTTTAGGCGCATGTGAAGAAGATGGCTTACAGACAGACCAGAGCTCACTATATTGATACTCTTGACCAAGAGCTAGATATATGCATAAAATAGCTGCAGTCGGAGTTGACACGTATTCAATTCAATTAAATTCAAAAATACTTTATTAATCCCAAAGGGAAATTATTTGTTGTTGTAACTCATTATTCTAATTTCATTAAGAGATGTTACAGATACTGATGGCTGTAGACAGGAAGGATCTCTTGTAAGGTTCATTCTACAGTGGATCCTAAGAAACTGGCTGCAGATGCCGTCCGATCCATCCACCAAGACTTGGCTGGCCTCTCGGTTCCCCTGGGCTGTAGAACCGCCCAAATGCAGGGCAGAACTCCTCCCAGTGCGATGGCCACTCCCAGCAGTCTGCCGATCTCCTCGTCGCTGTAGGTGCCGAGGGACGATCCTGTCCTTCTGCTGTCATGAGCCATGTTTCCTGCTAGTTCCAGGATTTCAGTGGTCAGGCACTCGAGCACAGCTGGCAGGTAGATGAGAATGTGTCCACAGAACATTCTTTTCAAATCATTTGAGATTTGGGGCTGTAGTTGAGATATTATTTGAGCTTTTGAGATGTTAATCAGCTGCTGTTGGTTGTAGAAAACTGCCTTGTTGCCATGGTTACGCATCATAACAAATGTCCAAAACTAAAAAAGTTTCAGTAAAAATCCTTCCAGCTGCACAGCATCTGATACCAGAGGAAACAATCATCCAAAAAAATGTGATTTACATCCAGAAAGAGAGGAATTAAAGTTTCCAAAAGCAAAATCTCAGAATGAAAGTAACAGAGCTTCTCCAACATGCAGCCACCTTGAGCGGCGCAATTCTAGAACCTGAGGTGGAGAAAGAAATTATGTCAGACGAAACAGACAAGATGTCACCGAGAAGTTACTCTGATATTGTTCATTATTTAGTGAACACGAGGAGTGCTACAACGGAGGAGCTTCACAGCTTTAATCCATGGATGCTTATAATCAACGATGGATTTGTGAAGGACGTCCGAACTCATGTTAATAAAGTTCTGGTGACTGTTAAAGTAGTTGCAATAATATACACGTAGATGTCCCTTATAGCTTGCTACATGCTACATCAGCTAAGCTAATCTGTGCTACATTAAAGATTGCTGATATTTACTGTTGTAAAGATTAGCTTAGCTGATGTAGCTTGTGCTTCAGTAAAGAGCTACTTGATGTAGCTTATGGCACATAAATATCACTGATTATTTCTCACATTATTACATTATTTATTTTGCCTATGATTACCATCCATCCATCCATTATCTTTACCCGCTTGTTCCATTTTGGGTCACGGGGGTCGCTGGTGCCCATGTCCAGCAATCACTGTGCGAGGGGCGGGGTACACCCTGGACGGGTCGCAAGTCCATCACAGGGCCACATAGAGACAAACAAGACAAACAACCATTCTCTCTCTCACTCTCACCTAGGGACAATTTAGAGTTACCAATCAGCCTATGTGGAAAATAAATAATTGTTCTAAACTTTAAAAAAAACTCTTAATAAAAGAAAACCAGAGACATTTCTCTTTTAGCTCAAAACGGAGCGCGAGGTTTATTCTTTCTGCAGAAAGGAGTTGCTGCCTGCGTGAAGTCAGAACACAACACAGCACACTGGATTCTTAAAGAGACAGTACATATTATTTATACATGTTTCGTGCGTCACAATAAAATTCTATCATAATGGGAGGATAAGTTCCTCAGGTTGACACTATACACAAGTTCTTGTTATCAGTACGAGATGATGTTATTCTTCTTGTTGAAGCCGTGTTCTGTAACAAGTCTTCTGTCCATGTGACTAGAACATTCTGAAAAACATTGTGGAGCTGGTATTTTTTAATTAGATTTGTAACAGTCTTTTTTCATGAGCTAGAACATTCTGAAAAAGAAAAACATTTTGATACGAAAAGCGTAAAGTTCTGTATCTTTGCCTCTTCTGCGGGTGGTGGAATACAAGGACGTTTGCAGGAGCAGAGGACAAAAGTTCACATTTACAAGAGTTTACCAGAGTTCACATACACACACCAACTTTGAAAGTCTGCAGAATGAGCATGGATTAAATAATATTTAAACAATACATGTTAGTTTATTAATTTTTTCACACCTAACATGCATGTTTTTGGTCTGTGGGAGGAAACCGGAGCACCTGGAGAAAACCCACGCATGCACGGAGAGAACATGCAAACTCCACCCAGAAAGGCCCCTGGACTGGGGTTTGAACCAAGGACCTGCTCACTGAGAGGCAGCAGCTCTGCCAGTTGCGTCACCATGCTGCCCGCCTATGATTACCTTTCATAATTAAATTAGTGTTAACAAAATAAATCATTTGTAATTATTGTTCAGTCATAGTATTTAACATGCTACAGTAAATGTCACTGATATTATTTATTTTCCATTATGACTGCCTTTGTTAATAAAGTTAAACAGATCCTCTGTTTAATCTCTAGTACTGAGAAATAGTTTCATTGTATTGTCACCTCTACTAGACATTATTCTACTGCACATGAATAAAACCTGGGTGTAGTGATTGTTCTTTGGCAACTTACCAGTTTAGTGTTTTATTGACATGTACAAAACATAAAAACATGGGTGTTGTTGTGGTGGACTGGTCGGTCCTTTTGTGGGGGTGGGGGTGCGCTCTCGGTCATCGTGGTGCGCTGTCTATGGCTGTTCCGGCACTCTTGGCTGATTGTCGCTGCTGGAGTTTGGTGGCTTCTTTGGTTGCGGGGCTGGGTGTTGAGCTGGGGATCGGGTTGGGGGTCTGGACGATCTCGGGGGGCTTGGGTCGCTGGCCCGGGTTCTGGTCGGTCCTCGGGGCTATGTGCCGGTCCGTGGCCTGGGTCCCTGGTGGTGCGGCTGCCTCCTGCTCCTGGATGGATGCACTGGAGCCTCCCTCCCCTGGTGGATCTCAGAGAATGGGGGTGCCTATTGGAGTCAGTGGGGGAGCTGGCCCCCTGGGAGGGCATTGCCACCTCAGTTGTTCCTCCCCATCCCGACATCTTCCTCCACCCACTCCATCACACCACCACTCAAGCAGGGCCTTGGGGTTCAGGTGCACTACTGAGCTGCGGGGAGGACCCTCCATCTCCATGGTTCGTGGAGACCTGGGCCCCAATTTTATCAAACAACCTAGACATTCGCATATAACATACTCACGACACATGCATATATAGGGTCTGGAGTGGGCACATGGTGGCATATAGGGGGTGGAATATGTAATCATTCTCACCTCCGGGACCTGTGCCCACTCTCATATGTAGCATGTAGACATTTAGGGTTCTGGGCAGGGGTTGGGGAGGTGAACGGGCACTGCCTGGTTGGGGTCTGGGCTGTGGGTGGGTATTGGGCCTTTGGGGGCGATTGGGGGTGGGGCTGGTGCTCCGGTTCTCCCTGGATTGTTTGTATCCTTTGATCAGGGTTCCTGGTTCCGATGGCCAGCCCTTTGGCTGGGGTGGCTGGAGGTTGGTTGTGGTTGTGTGCGTGTGGTTGTTGGTAGTGCGTGGCGGCGGTCGGGGGCGTGGCTTCACTTCGACGGAGTGCTGGCTGGTCGGCCTGATGTGATCTTTACGGTGCGGGGTGCTGTGTGCATGTGTGTGTGTGTGTGTGTGTGTGGTTGGGGGGGGGGGGGGCATGGGTGGCATGCCGGGGCTTCTCCGGGCCTGTGGTGTGGGACTTTAGGGATGCATTGGTGCGCTGGGCCGGCCTTCCTCAGCTGCTGCTCCCTGCTGCTCTGGCCCCCGGCCTTGGGCCGGCTTGCGATCACTGTTGGGCAGGTGGGGCGTATGGACGGCCCAACAGAGGCTCTGTCGGGCTGTCTCTGTGTGCCTGTTTGTCTCAGGTTGGGTTTTGGGTGGCCCCCCTCTCTTGGATCAGTTTTGTCCCCCCCATTTGATGGGTTGTGCTCCCCTCTTGTGGTGGGCCCCCCTGCCGCCGGTGCATTGGTGGCTGTCAGCAGCTGGGGCTGGGTGGTGGGGTGTGTGCAGGCCCGCCCTGGTGGCTGCCTGCGGGGGCCTGGGTGCCCTGGCTCTGTCAGGCCTCTGTTGGGGGGTGGTATGACCTCAGGACTTGGGGCTTGCTGTCCATGGCCAGATCCAATCTGGAGGGGCGGGTTGCCGGCGGGGCCTGTTGACTCGTCGCTACAGCCTCCTGGGGGTTTCTGCATTGTGGTTGCTGGGGATCGCCCGGGGCTTCCCTTTGCTTCTCTCTCTGGGGGGTGCGGGTGTCCCTGTTGGGGGACTACCGGAGTTCTGGGCTTGGGGGCCGCTGTGTGTCTGTGGTTCCGGTCTTCCCTGTGTTACCATTGTGTCCTGTGGGGACAGGTCTGTGGGTCCCCACATCCACTATTGAACATTTTTATGAGAAACCTTATAGTGACATCATGCTCACACAGGTGTTTAGATTCAGGTGTTGATCAGATACACACTCAGTTGGGTTGTGGTGGCCATCAAATATATATTGTATTACCATGTACTGTATAATATACTTTCTAATGATGTAATAAGTATCATTATATAAGTTGTTTGTTGTTGTGGTTTCTCGGTTTTGTCGTTTTTTTTTTTTTTCTCCACAGGTCTAGAGTCAGACTTCAATGATGTTGATTTGTGTTCTCTTTATCCCTCTCTCTCTCTCCTCTATTCCTATCCCCTTCTTTACATTTTAACTCTTCTCTCACTTTTCTGCTTTGTTATCTTTTTTGTTTTCCGTCCCTGTGTCCACTACATCTTAGTGGACACATACAAATGGACAAATACAAAGCGTATTCTAATAAAATTTTATATATATATATATATATATATATATATATATATATATATATATATTAATTCTAAGTGTCACAATCCGGACAGGACAGTCCGGACAGGACAAGGGAAAAAAAAAACAAAAAAAAAAAAAACATGCATGTTGCTGTATGTTCCTCCTCCAGGAGGAGACTGACACAGTTCTAAGTCAAAGCCTATAATTAGGAATTCAAAACAGTTGAAACTGAATACAATATGAGGACTGTGGGTGATTTGATGTCTTTTAATGAAAATGACTCCATGCAGCTGATCATAGTGGACTACAGAATAAATACCAGATCAACAACACTCTTCAACAAGGAATGATGGAGACCAGTGTAGTTTCTGACTTTAAACAAACTGGAACAGATTCCTCGTCATGTGGGACCGCCCGATTGGAGCAGCCAACCCCTCAGGATCCAAGACTGGACCCAGGTCTAGGATCTGAGACTGGACCCAGGTCTAGGAGAGTCCTCGCACTGGAGCTTTTCTTTGGATCGAACTCGGCCCTTCACTCGTCTGTACCTTAAAAAAAAAAAGATTAGTAAACATTGTTATGTTTGCATCACAAACTCTAAAATAAGACGCCCTAAGTTTGCTACTCAAAGTAGAAAAAAAAATAAACAGTTGTTCCTAACATTTTTACTCATTCACAAAGATATATGTTCAGTTTTATATTGATTTTAGTAATTTTTTTAATCTTAGATTTACTTTAATATTTTTGAATTATTGTGCCGGTTGCTTGTGTCATTACCTGCTGTTCCTCTGCTGCTGACGTTCTCAGAGTGTCTGTCAACTTCAGTGTACGAGACCATTCTGTGTTTGACTTGTGTGCAGGCCTTCCTGAAAAAAACTAATAATTCAATAGAACAAATGTTGTAATACACAAAAGATGAACTTATGTTATGGAATATTTTCAGTACAGATGCATCCCATTGCTTTATTCACACATGAGTGTAAAGATGGACTCAGAATCAGAACAAACTGATAGTTCTAGTCTGACTATGTTGCAGTGTTCAAATATTATGTATATTAAATACAATGTGTGTGTTATGCATATACTGTACAGTAATACAATATATATATATATATATATATATATATATATATATATATATATATA
>NC_056512.1:6288021-6288310 GCF_014905685.2 Nematolebias whitei
ATATATATATATATATATATATATATATATATATATATATATATATACACATACACATATATATACACATACACATATATATATACACATATATATACACAGTATACAGTATGTGCATCACACACAGTGTGTACTGTATAACACACACATAGATTTATATTAATTATTGACAGATTTGTTAATAAATGCTTTAACTGATATTCACTCACATTTTAGTACAATTTTAGCTTCATGCGTGTTTTTCTCTTCTTTTATTCACCATCAATATTTTAAGTGTGCTTTAAATCCT
>NC_056512.1:6288410-6290140 GCF_014905685.2 Nematolebias whitei
TCTCTTCTTTTATTCACCATCAATATTTTAAGTGTGCTTTAAATCCTCGAGGCTCAATGGGATTAACCTGTCTAAATAAAGGTTGAATGAGTAATGCCATTCTTGACCCGGTCTATCTTGAAAATAATATATGTAAACTGTCTCAATCAGATCTAACAAGCTAAATAAAGGTTTAAATAAAATAACATGCAGCCTCCTGACAACAAGCAGTCCAGGCTCAACACGGGACCAGAACCAGAACTTTGTTGCTGTGAGTGTTACAGTGTGGAGGTTAGCATGTAACATAGCATTCTAAGCTAACTACAGTAGTAGAGACGCTAAATCATGAAAAAAAAAAACAGTTCCAACACACACACAGTTATACGCTGACATTGTTCTGACATTGTTTCACAAAATTATTTATATAAAATATTTTGTTTACCGGACAAAAAGTGATCGGAGCATGACGTCTTGGAGGACAGATCCTTAGCCAGACTCAACGATGTTCTGAGGTGAGCTCCTCTGATGGAGGTCCTTCACATTTCCTTATTTTTGGGATTAAGTGAAAACTGTGTTTTGCCCAAATGTCTACTCGGTTGTAACATCCTCTCACCCAGCACGAAACAACCACTGCAATTTACTTAAAGAAAAAAAACTCGAGAAAATTAACTACCGGTAAACTGCACTGTACCTGCTGCTAGAGGAAGCCTTCCAACATGGAGGACGTACCAGAAATGCCCCTGATGTTAAGTCACATGGGAACTATGTATCCCAGGGAGTTCCGCAAGGTTCAGTGCTTGGTCCTCTCCTTTTCATTCTTTACATCCTCCCCTTTGGTAATATCATCTGTTGTCATGGCCTCCATTTTCACCACTATACTGATGACATACAGATTTACATTTCTACTACATCCATAAACCCCAATATCCACTCAACCCTCACCCATTGCTTAACTGACATCAAAATCTGGATGAAGCACAATTTTCTCAAATTAAATACCGACAAAACTGACATACTCGTCATTGGTCCAATTAGTGTTACCAAGTCCACTCAAAACTTCTGCCTCAACTTTGACAATATCACTCTCACTCCATCCCCACTCATTTGGCAGCTGTGGCTTGTGATGATTTCTAGGCAGGAGACCCATTTGGTGCAGGCAGGTAGGCAAGACTCCAAGAATATAAATCAATAATTTATTATTTACAAAATAAAGATGGCTGACGGGGCAGCAAACTTACATAAATCATGGGGCAGGACACAAGGTGCAGGACACGAGGAGCACAACAGGCATCACAGTGAGACACAATGACCAGACAATGAGGGACGCAGGCAAACAGACTTAAATACACACACACTAACAAGACTAACACAGAACACCTGTGAAACATCACAGGTGCAGACATCAGAGGGGGAACAGACAAATATGGAACACTAGAGGAAGACAGAGACCAGATTTTTGGGCGGAGATGAGCAAGATGAGTCAGCGATCTGGTAAGGCGGTTGGCAGCGACTGGGCTGTGAATGAGCAGGAGGTTACAGAGGGTAATTTTGGATCAGGAAGTGAGTCTGAAGAAATGGAAGAAGATAGTGGTCGAAATGTAGAAGATTGGAGTAAGGTAGCCGCTCCAAAAAGCAGGAAAAGGCGGAAAAAGCAGACATCAGCGGAAGATATGTCAAACCCAGAAAATGATGAGGAAAATGAAATAGTAACTGAGAAACAAAAAGATGAGTATAAAGTTATTATTAAATTA
>NC_056512.1:6290240-6295546 GCF_014905685.2 Nematolebias whitei
TTTGTAAACTAAATATTTAACGTGGAGCTAAATATTTAGCTTGCTAATTAAATATTTAACTTGCAAGTTAAGTATTTTGTTTGTAAACTAAATATTTAGATTGTAAATTAAAAATTTAGTTAGGAACTATGACATGTATAAATGTATGAATAACATGGTGAAAATGTGACTTTGAAAAATAACCCCCTTTTTAATTTTGTTATGAAAAGTTAATTAAAACAAAATATTGCTGTTAATTTTTGACTGTGTAACTTTACAATTGGTACCCCATAAATTACATGCTAAGCAACACCTAAACAAAAATGTAACTTGCAAATAAAAGTTTTTATTGTTTTCTGTATATTTCACTATATTTTTTAATATGTCTGAAGGGGATATTATGTTTTGATATTTTATGTTTTTTTTTTTTTTTAGCTCAGTTTAAGTGTAGAAACATTGTGAAGTGTTTCAAAGAATTTAACATCATCGCTCAATTTATTTTTATTTTTATTTTTTATTTTTTTATTTTTATTTTTTTTGTTAAAGAAAGAGAAGAAAGAAGAATAAATAAATAAAAGAGAACTAGATAAAACGAGAGACCACCACGACAAAACAACATGCACAGCACAATGCCACCCACAATATCACCATGAAACATTCGACATCGCACAAGGAATCATCTAGCTTCCACCACTACCCAACCTAGCGTGCATCTGTCAAAGCATCTGAATCCAAACACCCGCGCAAGCACGCCCGCCACCAGCAGATTTCTCCAAAAGAATGCCCAATAGTGGACACGGGGGGCCACAGACCCGCCCCCCCAGGACACAATGGCAACATAGGGAGGACCGGAGCCACAGACACACAGCGGCCCACAGGCCCGGAGCCCCAGGAGTCTCCCAACAGGGAGAACCGCACCCCCCCAGAGAGGAGCAGAGGAAAGTACCGGGTGACCCCAGCCACCACAATGCAGAGCCTCCAGGAAGCTGCAGCGACGAGCCCACAGATCCGGCCGGCAACCCATGCCCCCCCCCCCCCCCCCCAAGTAGATCCGGCCATGGACACCGAGCCCCAAGCCCCAAGGCCATACCACCCCCCAGCAGAGCCCTGACAGAGCCAGGGCACCCAGGCCCCGCCAGGCAGCAACCAGGGCGGACCGACGTGCACCCCACCACCCAGCCCAGACGCCGAGAGCCACCAATGCACCGGTGGCAAGGGGGTCCCCCGCCAAAGGGGGGCACGACTTGGGGAGTGGGCCCCACACCAAACGTGGGGCCCAAATTGATCCAAGAGAGGGGGGACCGCCAAAAACCCAACCTGAGCAACCAACAGGCACACACAGATAGCCCGACAGAATCTCTGTTGGGCCGACCGCATGCACCATCTACCTGACAGCGACCACAGGCTGGCCCCAGCCCAAGGGGCAGAGCAGCAGGGAGCCGCAGCTGAGGAGGGCCGGCTCTCACATCAAGAGCTCCGCACCATAGGCCCGGAGACGCCCCAGCATGCTACCTATGCACCCCACACACAGCACCCCCACCGCAAATGCCACACAGGAAGACCAGCCAGTGCCCTGATGAGGCAAAGCCACGCCCCCAACCGCCGCCTTACACCACCAATGACCACACGTACACAACCATAGCTGACCCCCCGCCAAAAGCCGGCAGCCACCCCGGTCAAAGTGCCGGCTATCGCAACCAGGAACCTAGATTAAAAGAATCGGAACAGCCCAGGAGGAACCGAAGCACCGGCCCCATCACTAACCGCCCCCAAGGCCCAAAGCCCACCCACAGCCCAGACCCCAACAATGCGCCCCCCCCCCCATCCCAGACCCCTAGTGTCACACAGAGAAAGGAGGTGTTTGTGAAAGGGAAAAAAAAATCTATATATGCATAAATAAATTATGACCAGACCCACTTCCTCCTCCTCCCACTCGAATATGGTGTTGATGCATGTTGCTATACAGTGCGTTTAAAATGGGGGGATGAGGTGGCGACCGGCACAGACCCACCTCTTGCCCAGAGAGCAGGCGGCGCCCATTCACCCCTCATCTCCGCCCAGAACCCTAAATGTCTACATGCTACATATGAGAGTGGGCACAGGTCCGGGGAGGTGGAAATGGTAGTACATCCCACCACCTAAGTGCGATCATGTGCCCACTCCAGATCCTATATATGCATGTGTCGTGAGAGTGTTATAATAATAATAATAATAATAATAATAATAATAAATTTTATTTCAGGGCGCCTTTCAAAAACCCAAGGTCACCTTACAAAAACAATTAAAATCAGCAATTAATAAAAACATAATCAACAAATAATTAAAAATAAGTCACAATAAAACAACAGTTAAAACAAAGTTAAAGAGAATATGCCTGTTTAAACAGGTGTGTTTTCAGTTGTGATTTAAAAGAGGGAAGAGTCTGTGTTCCTGATGACTGGAGGGAGGGAGTTCCAGAGCTGAGGAGCACAGCGACTGAAGGCTCTGTTCCCCATGGTGACGAGACGGGCAGAAGGAACAATAAAATGAGTGGCAGATGAGGATCTGAGGGAACGGGAAGCAGTGGAGATGTGAAGCAGATCACACAGGTAAGGAGGGGCAAGGTTATGGATGCACTTGAACGTGAGAGTTAAGATTTTAAAATTTATTCTAGCTTCTATGGGCAACCAGTGAAGCTGCTGCAGAACCGGGGTGATGTGTTCTCTGAACGGGGTACAAGTTATGACCCGAGCTGCAGAGTTCTGGAGGAGTTTGAGTTTATGGAGAGTCTTATTCGGGAGACCAAAAAGAAGAGAGTTGCAATAATCAATCCTGGAGGTGATAAGGCTATGGACAAGGATGGCAGCAGCATGAGGAGTAAGAAAAGGACGAAGTAGGTTGATGTTACGTAAATGGAAGTATGCAGACCGGGTGATAGAGTTAATATGAGATTGAAATGAAAGAGTATTATCAAGTATGACACCCAGTCTCTTTACCTGAGGGGAAGGAAGAAAATGGGAGTTTCCATAAGACAGTTCGATAGGGAGGTAGGTGGAAGAGATGAATTGGGTTTTGAGGAACTGTAGAGCTGGGTGTCATCTGCGTAACAGTGAAAATTGACATTATGTTTCCGGAATATGTGACCAAGAGGGAGCATATAAATAATAAATAAAAGGGGCCCTAATACAGAACCCTAGGGCACACCTGCAGCAACGGGAAACAAACTTGAGGAATGGGTTTTAAATTGAATAAACTGTGTGCGGCCTGAAAGATATGAATTAAACCAAGCAAGTGGAGTATGACTGATACCAATGGATGCTAGTCTGTTCAGGAGGATATCATGAGAAATAGTGTCAAATGCCGCACTGAGATCAAGGAGGATGAGTATGTTGAGGAGACCAGAATCAGCTGCCATCAAAAGGTCATTGGTGATTCTTAATAAAGCTGTTTCAGTACTATGGTGGGGCGGAAACCAGACTGGAACTGTTCGTAAAAATTATGTTTATTGAGGTGTGAGTGGAGCTGAGAGGCAACAACTTTCTCAAGGATTTTAGAAATAAAAGGAAGATTAGATATTGGTCGAAGGTTATCAAAATTATTAGGATCTGAACCAGGCTTTTTTAGAATTGGAGTGACAGAAGCTGTTTTCAGAGAAGAAGGAACAATTCCAGTATTAAGGGAAGAGTGAATGATAGTGGTTATGAGAGGAACCAATGTGGGGAGACAAGCTTTAACTAACACTGTGGGAAGAGGGTCAAGCAAGCAGGTGGATGATTTTGATTTATGAATAATATTTGTTACGTCAGATATGGAAGGAAGAGTGAAACTTGAGAGTAAATGACAGGAGGGCAGCGGGGAAAACAGGGGGTCAGCTTCAGTGTTAGCAGCTCTTACAGGGTTAAGTTGTTGGTGGATATTGGAAATTTTGTCAGTGAAAAAGGACATGAGAGAGTTGCAAAAGTCAGCAGAGTACATGTGGGAGGGAAATGAGTCCGGAGGCTTAGTAATTTTGGCAAACAGTGAAAACAGAGACTTGGAGTTACCTTCGTTAGAACTGATTAAACCAGAGTAGTATGCAGATTTAGCTGAGACAATGCAGTCCTTATAAAACAAAATATGATTGTTGTACATTTCTTTGTGTATAGTGAGTCCAGTTTTTTTGAACAGGCGTTCCAGTTGGCGTCCCTTGGCTTTGAGAAGACGCAGGTTGAACGTAAACCATGGTGCTGAGCGAGAAAATGAAACAGATCTGTGTTTGAGTGGAGCAAATGTGTTAAGAAGGTTTTGGAGGTTGACATTATAGTAGGAAGTGAGTTCATCAGGGGTTGAAGAGCAGTGAATAGATGGAAGGTCATATATAGCAGATGAGAAACTGTCAGTATCAATTTCATTAATTTTCCTAAATGTAATGTCACGAGGAGTACAAGTTTTCAAAGCTATTATATTTACATCAAAAGAAATAAGCATATGATCAGAAGTGGGAAACAGATGGGCTTTGCAGTGAGTAGGGGTGACCCCAGAACAACAAACCAAATCCAGAATATGACCTTTAGAATGAGTAGGGAATTTGATGTATTGCTGGTGTAGTAGTCACGTGGGTACGTGCCACTAGTTGTAGTATGACAATATATGAGATATATATGCATACTTTTTCACGAGTTCCTCATCTTTCTGGCTGTGTAATGTCGTGCATTGAATTTAACAGAAATGTAACGAGAGACGTTATTATCTTTGACCCATCAAATCAATGCGGTCATTTATTTTCAGAATCAAAGTTTAACATCAAACATTTACATTAATTTGGCAAAATATGAAAACAATAACAGACAAGTTTCACAAATAAGCGACATCGATCACTCGGCGGTGAACGAGGACTTTGCTTCAGATATTTCTAAAATATCTGTACTGATTTTAGAAGAGAGAGAAGAGTTTAAGATGAAATGGAGTTATCTTACAGAGAGATATGTGAGGGAATTAATCTGTTTGACCAGAACGTGCACGCTTCATCAGATCTCAGCTTGACTCCGGTACACTTTAGTCGAAGAGGAGACTGTTACCTGGTTGACGTAGGTCAGCTCGATAGAGAATCCTCCAGACTTTTTTCAGCGTCTCCGTTGAGAGCAGCTGAAATCCTTAGATAGTCGTGGGTGGTTTTCAAACAGAAATTATAATCCCAAAACGTCTCTGGATCATCTTGAATGCGTTTGCACCCAAGACCTCTGAACTCCTTTCATTCTTCAGAACTTCTCAGACTCTAACAGAATCTTTCAACTCCAGCAACTCTCTAGTTCTTCATCTCCTCAGCCTCTTTTCCATTCTCTGGAGTTCTACTGAATTCTAACATGAAC
>NC_056512.1:6295646-6296584 GCF_014905685.2 Nematolebias whitei
GGGGCATTGCCACCTCAGTTCACCTCCCCATCCCGACGTCCTCCTCCACCCACTCCACCACACCACCACTCAAACAGGGTTTTGGGGTTCAGGTGCACTTCTGAGCTACGGGGAGAATCATCCATCTCCGTGGCTGGTGGGGTCCTGGGCCCTAATTTTAATATACAACCTAGACACTCACTTATCGCGGTGGTCTCGCGATAATTCATCGGAAGCATTGGAAAGTTCTCCCTGTCTCTGCCCCCCTCTTCCACTCATTTGAATACACTGCATCTCAGCTCCCTGGATCTACTCCTACTATTTTATGTACTGTTTATCGACCACCGAAGCCAAATAAGGATTTTTTGTATGACTTTGCTGCTCTTCTCACTCATCTTTCTGTTCTCTCTCCCAATATGGTTATTGTTGGTGACTTTAATATTCACATGGACAATGACAATGACCTTCTCACCAGAGATTTGACTTCCTGTCTGGATAGTTTTGGACTCCAGTGTAGTGAACCTGATCTGACCCTGATCTGACCCTGATGACCTCAAATCTATCAGATGGACAGAGACTGTTATTTTCATTGATCTGAATATAGTCTGAGCCATCTGGTGACTTTCTTTCTTGAATTAATCAAGCAGAAAGGACAATTCTCTATAATCATTACTGTATTACAAATGTTTAATAATCAAATTGTGTTAGTTCCACTCAATGTTACAGGTTGAAAAGAACTACTCATTTTTATTTTACATAAACAGTAAGTAATGATTTTTATTCCTCATTCAAAGAAGAAATCAGGTTAATATGCATTTCTTGATTTTCTGTCTGAAATGAGCTAAGTTTTGTAAGTATGTGAAAGGTCGGTTTTCGGTCAACTAAAATGTTTACCGAGAAAGATGTCATGTTTAAACTTTTTCAGAAGATTACCAAGAGTTGACTCCACGAAGTCTGCT
>NC_056512.1:6296684-6297282 GCF_014905685.2 Nematolebias whitei
GCACCGAAGGCCCCAAGGCCAGGGCCGGGCGCCGGCGCACCCACCGGCCCAAGACCCCGGCAACATACCTGTCAAGGCCTGAGATCCCCGGGCCAAGCCGGGAACCCCACCCAGGAGCGATACCACCCCAGAACCCGCGCCCGTGTCCACCCCAAACCCTCCCAGGGACAACCAGGTCACCAGGCCAGTAACCCATGTCCGCCGGTACAGACCGCACAGAAGCCCGCACGCAGCCAGCACAGGCCATCACCAGAACCACCAGAGCCACCTCCCCAGTCGGGCGCCACCACTCCAGGCCCATGACCCCCCCCACGTCCCCAGCCCCGACACCCCACCCACACCCACCACCATACCCCACGGGACAGAATCAAAGGGGACCACCCACCTCCACTACGTGTTGGAGTTGATTAAAGAAGTCCAGAGAGAATAGTCCGATGTGGGGGTACAGGCTGTCTCAAGACTGATGTAATCTAACAGAAGGTTTACTGTTTAATACTAAGTGTATTTTTATTTTTCCAATTCATGAGTATAGTTTTTTTTGCTATACATAAGGCAGTGAGAATAATATGAATTGATTTTGTCTCCAAGGTGACATCAT
>NC_056512.1:6297382-6302210 GCF_014905685.2 Nematolebias whitei
CCCCCCCCCCCCCCCCCCCTTGTCCTGTCCGGCATTGTGACACTTAGAATTATTGTCTGAGTGTCAAAGTGATGCCCAACAGATTTACTTTCACAAGCAGAGCATTATGGCTGGCCTTAATGCTCTGCTTGATATATAAATTAAATTTTATTAGAATATGCTTTGGGTTTGTTTCAGATGTAATGGACACGGGGACGGAAAACAAAGAAGATAACAAAGCAGAAAAGTGAGAGAAGAGTTAAAATGTAAAGAAGGATATAGGAATAGAGGAGAGAGAGAGGGATAAAGAGAACACAAATCAACATCATTGAAGTCTGACTCTAGACCTGCGGAAAGAAAAAAAAAAGAAAAGAAAAAAAACCCCGACAAAACCAAGAAACCACAACAACAAACAACTTATATAATGATAGTTAGAACATCATTAAAAAGTATTTTATACAGTACATGGTAATACAATATATATTTGATGGCCACCACAACCCAACTGAGTGTGTATCTGATAAACACCTGAATCTAAACACCTGTGTGAGCATGATGTCACTATAAGGTTTCTCATAAAAATGTTCAATAGTGGATGTGGGGACCCATAAACCCGTCCCCACAGGACACGAAGGTAACACAGGGAAGACCGGAACCACAGACACACAGCTGCCCCCAAGCCCGGAACTCCGGTAGTCCCCCAACAGGGACACCCGCACCCCCCAGAGAGAGAAGCAAAGGGAAGCCCGGGTGATCCCCAGCAACCACAATGCAGAAACCCCAAGGGGGCCGTAGCGACGAGTCAACAGGCCCCGCCGGCAACCCGCCCTTCCAGAGTGGATCCGGCCATGGACACCAAGCCCCGAGTCCCGAGGTCATACCACCCCCCAACAGAGGCCCGACAGAGCCAGGGCACCCAGGCCCCCGCAGGCAGCCACCAGGGCAGGCCTGCACCCAGCCCCAGCTGCTGAGAGCCGCCAATGAACCGGCGGCAGTGGGGCCCACTACCGGAGGGGAGCACGTCCCACCAAATGGGGGGCCAAAACTGGTCCAAGAGAGGGAGGCCACCCAAAACCCAACCTGAGACAAACAGGCACACAGAAACAGCCCGACAGAGCCTCTGTTGGGCCGTCCATGCGCCCCACCTGCCCAACAGTGACGGCAAGCCGGCCCCAGGCCGGGGGTCATAGCAGCAGGGAGCAGCAGCCAAGGAAGGCCGGCCCAGCGCACCAATGCATCCCTAAAGCCCCACACCACAGGCCTGGAGAAGCCCCGGCATGCCACCCATGCACCCCCCCCACCCACACACACACACAGCACCCCGCACCGTGAATGTCACATCAGGCCGACCAGCCAGCACTCCGTCGAAGTGAAGCCACGCCCCCGACCGCCGCCACGCACTACCAACGACCACACACACACAACCACAGCTGAACTCCCGCCAGAACCCGGCAGCCACCCCAGCCAAAGGTCTGGCCATCAGAACCAGGAACCCTGATCAAAGGATCCAAATAATCCAGGGAGAACTGGAGCACCAGCCCCACCCCTAATTGCCCCCCAAAGGCCCAATACCCACCCACAGCCCAGACCAGACCAGGCAGCCTACCCCCCCGCCCCCGACCCCAAATGTCAGACGGAGAATGAGGGTTTAAGAAAAGCTGGAAGACCCAACTCCTCCCTCCCCCCACTCAAATAAGATGTTGATGCATGTTGTTATATAGTGCATTTAAAATGGGGGGATGAGGTGGTGACTGGCACAGACCCACCCCCTCCCCAGAGAGCAGGCAGTGCCCGTTCACCACCCCCCCCTCCACCCCCCCAACCCTTTCCCAGAACCCTAAATGTCTACATGCTACATGTGAGAGTGGGCACAGGTCCCGGAGGTGAGAATGATTACACATCCCAGCCCCTATATGCCACAATGTGCCCACTCCAGACCCTATATATGCATGTGTCGTGAGAATGTTATATGCGAGTGTCTAGGTTGTTTGATAAAATTGGGGCCCAGGTCTCCATGAACCACGGAGATGGAGGATTCTCCCCGCAGCTCAGTAGTGCAGCTGAACCCCAAGGCCCTGCTTGAGTGGTGGTGTGATGGAGTGGGTGGAGGAAGACGTCGGGATGGGGAGGAAAAACTGAGGTGGCAATGCCCTCCCAGCGGGCCAGCTCCCCCACTGACCCCAATAGGCACCCCCATTCTCTGAGATCCACCAGGGGAGGGAGGCTCCAGTGCATCCATCCAGGAGCAGGAGGCAGCCACACCACCAGGGACCCAGGCCACGGACCGGCACATAACCCCGAGGACCGACCAGAACCCGGGCCAGCGACCCAAGCCCCCCTGAGATCATCCAGACCCCCAACCCGATCCCCAGCTCAACACCCAGCCCCCCAACCAAAGAAGCCACCAAACTCCAGCAGCGACAATCAGCCAGGAGTGCCTGAACAGCCGCAGACAGCGCACCACAATGACCGAGAGCGCACACCCACCCCCACAAAAGGACCGACCAGTCCACCACAGCAACACCCACAATGAGAGCACCCCATGCAAGGGAGGGCACACGCCCAGACACCTCCGGGCCAGCAGTGCAGAGCCACCCGAGCAAAAGCCCCCCCACCCACAGCCCAGAACCCCAGCCAAGCACCAGACGCAGCCACAGCCAGGCAGGAAGACACCCAGGCTGAGTCCACCTGTCCCTCCCCCACGGCAGAGGCCCTAAAGCCCTCCAGCGCACCAAGGGCCCCCAGGCCAGGGCCAGGCGCCAGCGCAGGCGCCAGCGCATGCACCGGCCCAAGACCCTGACAACATACCCGCCAAGATCCGAGACCCCCGGATCAAGCCGGGACCCCAGCCTGGGAGCGACACTCCCCCAGAACCCCGCGCCCACCCCAAACCCACCCAGGAGCAGCCAGGCCACCAGGCCAGCAACCTGCGCCCACCGGCACAGATCGCCCAGAGGCCTGCATGCAGCCAGCAGAGGTCAACGCCCAGAACCACCAAAGCCATCTCCCCAGTTGAGCACCATTGCCCCGGGCCCACGACCCCCCCATGCCCCCAGCCCCGATACCCCCCACATCAACCACAATGCCCCACGGGATGAAATCGAAGGGGTTTACCCACCTCCACTACAGGTTGAAGCCAATCAAAAAAGCCCAGAGAGATTGTTCTGATGTGGAGGTACAGGCTATCTCAAGACTGATGTAATCTAACAAAAGGTCTTTATACTGTTTAATACTAAGAGTATTTTTATTTTTCCAATTTATGAGTATAGTTTTTTTTTCTATACATAAAGCAGTAAAAATCATGTGAATTGACTTTGTCTCCAAGGTGACATCATCTAAGTGACTCAATAAGCAAACTGACGGAGAGAGTGGAATATTACATCTCAGACACTTTGATAAGTCTTCACATATCTGGCACCAAAACCTCTGAACAGGTGGACAGAACCAAAATGCGTGGATGTGATTGTCAGGAATATTGTTTGTACACTGTGAGCAAACATTAGATGATGCAAAACCCATCCTGAACATCCGTTGACCTGTGTAGTGTACTCTATGAAGTATTTTGTATTGTATTAATTGTAACTTGGGGTTTTTAATCATCTTAAAAGTTATTAGACATATCTGAGACCAGAAGTTTTGGTCAAAGTTGACTGACAAGTCTGTCTCCCATTTTACAATGGGAAGGGATATTGATTCATCTATTTTAACAAGTGTCTGGTAAACCTTAGATAATAATTTGGGGGGGTTAAGATTTAGGAATTCTAATACACTTGTTGGTATTTCAATTCTAATGTTATTAAGGTTAAATTTATTTTTTGTTATAGATTTAATTTGTTGATATTCTAAAAATGTATTCTCATCAATCCCATATTGTGTTATTAATCTGTTAAATGGCATATAGTTTACGTCCTCATATATATGTTCCAAATATTCTATTCCTTTACACCTCCAACCTGGGAAGTTTATCATATTATTCTGTTGTAGGATGTCAGGGTTGTTCCAGATGGGTGTACGTTTACATGGGATTAGTGAAGACTTTGTCATTTTAAGAAACTCCCACCAAGCTGTCAGAGAGGAGCTGATATTGATGCTTTTAAAGCATTCCTGTCGTTTTATGTTTGAGCTAATGAATGGAAGGTCCGAGATCATTATATTATTGCAAAGTGTCTGTTCTACGTCTAGCCAGGATTCATCAAGGGGTGTGTGATTTGTCCATCTTGAGATGTATTCTAGCCTGTTGGCTATAAAGTAATAATAGAAATTGGGTAGCTCTAGTCCTCCTTTATCTTTGGTCTTCTGTAGTGTTTTTAGTTTAATACGTGGGGGTTTATCTTTCTAGAGAAATTTAGAGATGGAGGAGTCCAGGGATCTAAACCAGTCAGATGATGGTTTATTTGGAATCATTGAGAATAGATAGTTCATTTTAGGCAAAACCATCATTTTTATTGAAGCAATTCTTCCCATGAGAGACAAGGGTAGAGATTTCCATCTAGCAAGATCATCCTCAATTTTCTTTAAAAGTGGGGTGTGGTTTAGTTTTGTTAAATCTGCCAGTCTAGGAGAGACTTTGATACCCAAGTACATAATATTTCCTGACTGCAGTTGTGTAGTAAGTGAATTGTTGAAATAGCAATTAATTGGTAGAACTGTGGATTTTATCCAGTTTATAGAGTAATCTGAAACTCTTGAAAAAGTGTTTATCAATCCAATAACCTGAGAGAGGGAGGTTTGTGAATGCTGGAGGAAGATGTGAGGAAGACACATCATCAGCATATAGACTGATTTTGTGCTCTATGTTCTTGCATTTTATGCCTTTAATATCTGTAGTTTGCCTGATTGCTGTGGCTAG
>NC_056512.1:6302310-6303321 GCF_014905685.2 Nematolebias whitei
CATTTTATGCCTTTAATATCTGTAGTTTGCCTGATTGCTGTGGCTAGTGGTTTGATGAAAATAGCAAACAGTGAGGGGGAGAGTGGACATCCCTGCCTCGTGCCCCTTTGCAGAAGCAAGCTAGCAGATATTTGATTATTTGTCCTAATGCATGCTGATGGGGAAGTGTATAATATTTTTAACCAGTTTATGAAATAATTTCCAAAACCAAATTTGTGCAAGGCTGCAAATAAAAATTTCCAGTTAACTCTATCAAAAGCTTTTTCTGCATCTAGAGAGAATATTGCAGTTTCAATATTTTTACTGTAAGAATAATCTATTAAATTAAATAATCTGCGTGAATTTGTGGATGGATGCCTCCCTTTTATAAAACCAGCTTGGTCAGGATGTATTATGAGAGGAGTTACCTTTTCTAATCTTTTTGATAGGGCTTTACAAATTATTTTAAGATCAACATTGATAAGGGATGTGGGACGATAACTGGTAGGTAATACAGGGTCTTTTAACAGGAGACTAATGTTGGCTGAGTTTATATTTTCTGGAAGTCTGTTATTTTTTTCAGTTTCCTACAGCATTCTGTGAAATAGTGGAGCCAGGATATTCCAGAATTCTTTGTGGAACTCTGCTGGAAATCCATCTGGACCTGGAGCCTTTTTATTGGACATGCTTTTGAGGGCTTCCTGGAGTTCCACTGGTGTCAGTGGTGAGTCCAGCTCCATTGATTGATTATCTGATAATTTAGGAAGTGTTATTTTATCCAGAAATTGATCAATTTCATTATATGATGGGTTTATCTGGGGTGAGTATAAAGCTTTATAAAAATCTCTGAAAATGCTGTTTATTCTTTTTTTTTTTAATTTTTATTTATCAGGAGAATATATAATTGACATTACATACATTATACAAAATTTACATGACTTCTCCAATTTTTTCTTTTTTTCCTTCCCCCTTTTCCCCCCTCCCTCCCCTCTTCCCCTCCCTCCCCTTCCCCCCTTAACCAAAAACAAGACA
>NC_056512.1:6303421-6306705 GCF_014905685.2 Nematolebias whitei
ACTTTCCTCCTTCAGCTCCTCCACACACCCTCCTCTCACAAGAAGAAGAAGAAGAAGTCTCCATTTGGACGCCTCGCAGTTCACCTGTCAGCAGGTGGGAGATGAGCAAGATGAGTCTGCGATCTGGTAAGGCGGTTGGCAGCGACTGGGCTGTGAATGAGCAGGAGGTTGCAGAGGGTAATTTTGGATCAGGAAGTGAGTCTGAAGAAATGGAAGAAGATAGTGGTAGAAATGTAGAAGATTGGAGTAAGGTAGCCGCTCCAAAAAGCAGGAAAAAGCGGAAAAAGCAGACATCAGCGGAAGATATGTAATGAACTATATCTGTTGATATTATTCATAAATTAAACGGATTCTTTCATTTTTCTGGACTGAGTACTATCGTGCATTGAATGATTAAATGTGGACGGAAACGTGTTTTAATTTCTGACTCACCAACAACAGTGGGTCGTTTATTAAAACGATTTAAAACAACATCACACATTTACAATAATTGGCAGATTGATTACAATAACACACAGCTTAATTAGCAAGCTTTACAATGAGAACCATACGGCCATGGTTTCCACTTGCAGCTTTAAAACCAACAGACATTTCTGAAAATATCTGGATGATTACTGGCAGATAGAAGAGTTTTAAAGATGGGAAAATGAAGTTTAGATGGAGAGAGATGGGTGAGGGAATGTGTCTGTTATAACCAGAACAACACGCTCCTTTGGACCCAGCTTAACCCACGGTACACTTCGCAGTTGAAGATCGACTCTTTACCTTTGCAGACAATAGTTCGGCCTCGGTGTGGAGTTCTCTTTCAATGCTTTCCAGCGTCTCCGTAAGGATAGCAGAGAACCGTTCGGAGTAGTGACGGTACTTCGTTCAACAGCAGCTCACCTCACAGGTGGACTCACATGAGAAGTAAGTCCGTCAGAGGTTCCACTCAGATGTGGAAGATTCCACAATCCCCACGAGACTCGGAACTTTGTTCTGCGTTCTGCGTTCCGAACTGCATTCTGAACTGCGTAGTTCCCGTTGTTCTACTGGAACTAGGAAGTGTTGACCCTTTTAAAGAGGTAATTTCCGGCTCCTCATGAGAACTTCCTGATTGGTTGAAAGAACCAATCAGGGGTATGGTTTTGGTGACGTAAGAGGTCACTAGAAGTCAGAAAAACAATTTAATGTTTAGGAACAGATAAAGAGATGTTTTAAGAACAGACAGAAAGATGTTTTGAAGAAACAGAGACTTTTCGGAGCCAGTTCTCCTTCTATCTATCTGAAAAAGTTAAACATGACATTTCTTTCCAATAACATGTTTTTGACCGAAACTTGACTTTTGACCGACTTACAACTTGCTCATTTCAGACAGAAAATCAAAATGCATAATTACTCTTGTAACAAACATTAACTTGATTTCTACTTTGAATGAGGATTAAAAATCATTTATACTGTTTCACAGTTGATTTAAAATAAGTAGTTTACTTCAACATTTAAAATGGTTTGAACTAAACACACTTTTGATTATCAAGACATTTGTAAAATAGTAATGATAATAAAAAAGAGAGTGTTCTTTCAATTGATCAGTGCAGGACACACTTAGAAAGTCTCTGGATGAACTTAATTTTGTGTTTCTGGACTCAAATCAATGAAGTAACAGTTCTTGTCCCAGGAAGGCCCTCAGGGCCAGATTTGACCTGAGGCTTAGTTCACTACAGATATGTCAAACCCAGAAAATGATGAGAAAAATGAAATAGTAACTGAGAAACAAAAAGATGAGTATAAAGCTATCATGAAATTAAATCAAGAGGGAGAATCTTTTGGTGAGTGGAACCCAATTCAACTAACCAAATTAATAAACAAACTAATAGGTGAAGTCTGAAGTGCTAAGGTTTTGCGAAGTGGTGCACTTCTTGTTCATTGCAAAGACAGCATTCAACAAAGAAAGGCCATTAAGATTAACAAAATGGAAGGGAAGAAAGTTCAGTGCAGTTCTGTTGAAAACAAAAAAATGAGTAGAGGAGTCATTAGTGGAGTTCTTTTAAAAATCTCCAATGAAGAAATACTAGAAAATATACGTGGAGCAAAAGTGAGAGAAATTAAACGTCTGAAAACAACAAGAAATGGAGAAAGATGTGATAGCTTATCAGTCTTGATCACATTTGAAGGAGAGTGTTTGCCAAGTAAAATTTTCATAGGTTATATGAGCTATGATGTAAAACAATACATTCCTCCTCCATTAAGGTGTTTTAAATGCCAGAAATTTGGACACGTAGCAGCGACCTGTAAAGGAAAGCAACGATGTGGAAGATGTGCGGGTGAACATGAATATGGGAAATGTGAAAAAGAAGCAAAAATGAAATGTTGTAACTGTGGGGGAGAACACACTTCTGCTTACCGTGGATGTCAAGTCAGTAAAAGAGCAGAGGAGATCCAAAAAGTTAAACTAGCTCAAGGGATTACTTACGCTGAAGCCGCGAAAAGAATCCCAAATCAAGCAGAGAGACCAAAACCTACTGTGACACCAAACATAAAACCAAAGGCGTGTGATGGATGCTCTAAAATAGCTAATGACTCAATGATAGTGAACAAAAAGGATTTTGAGCTGTTTATGGTAGAAGTGATTAATTGTTCAGCTCAGACAGTAAAGAAAACTGAAAAGATTAAAATTATCGTGAGGGCTGCAGAAAAATATCTAGATGTGAAAGACCTTGGTTGGGAAGCAGTAGAAAATATGATAGGCAAAGGAGTAACACCAACTCAGTCAGAAGGTGGTACTTCTACATGATCATAAAAATATTTCAATGGAACGCAAGAAGTCTTATATCAAATGGACAAGATTTTAAACATTACATATCACAACTACAAGAGAAACCTCATATTATCTGTATTCAAGAAACCTGGTTAAAACCAGAGTTAGATTTTGTTTTACATGGGTACACTGCATCAGGAGAGATAGAGAGAGTGGAAGGGGTGGAGGAATAATGACGTTTGTACAAAATAATATAGGTTACAGTATAATCAATATAGGGAAAGATCATGAATACATTACTATTAAAATATGGACAGGTAAGGACGAAATAATCATTTATTAATTATTATAATCCGTGTAAAGAATTAAAAACTGAAACATTGAATATAGTACGAGGACAGGAGCAGGGGAAAATTGTATGGTGTGGAGATTTCAATGCTCACAGTAATCTTTGGGGAAGTGATCACACAGACATAAATGGTAGAAACATAGAGGAATTAATTGAAGATAACAGACTGGTGTGCATAAATAATGGAACAGGGACAAG
>NC_056512.1:6306805-6308065 GCF_014905685.2 Nematolebias whitei
ATTGAAGATAACAGACTGGTGTGCATAAATAATGGAACAGGGACAAGATATAACATCACAAAGAACACAGAAACAGCAATAGATTTAACATTTACCTCAAATAACATTGCAGGAATTACACAGTGGGAAGTAATAAACAAAACAACACTTGGCAGTGACCATTATCCAACAATCATTCAAATAGGAATGGATGTTCTTAAAGGAAAATCATTTCAAGTACCTAGGTGGCAATTTAGTAAAGCAAACTGGATACATTTTCAAGATCAGATAGAAGCAAAATGTGGAGAAATTATTAAAGAAAGTATTAAAGATGTTGAAGAATTTAATGGAAAATTAACATCATTAATTATACAGACTGCAAATAAAACAATACCTAAAAGTACAGGAAGTAGAATTAAAAATAATGTTCCATGGTGGAATGAGGACAGCAAAAAAGCTATTAAAGAAAGGAATAAAGGATTTAAACAACTTAAAGTTCAGCATACAGTTGAAAAGTTAATATGTTATAAAAGGAAACAAGCAATCGTTAGGAGAACAATAAGAAAGGCAAAGAGAGAATACTGGCAAAAATACTGCTCTACCATAGGGAGAGAAACAAAATGATCAGATGTGTGGGGGATGATAAGGAAGATGAATGGGATAACTAAAAAATATGTAATCCCAATAATCAAACAAGAAAACACTATTGCAATAAACAATTTAGATAAAGCAGAATTATTAGTTAAAACACTGGTTAAAATACATAGTTCTGATAATATTTCAGAGAATGTTAGGGAGTTGAGGGACAATATATTAAAAAACCATCCAAATATAGTTAACAGAAAACCAGTCAATGAAGGGAAGATGGACCTACCTATAACTTTATTTGAATTTAAAAGAGCTCTTAGTAATACAAAACAATCATCCCCTGGAAAAGATAATATTTGTTATGATATGTTAAAACATATGGGTGATAAGTCTACTCAAGCAATATTAACCTTATTTAATTTAATTTGGGACAGTGGTAAAATACCAGTTACATGGAAAAATTCAATCATAATACCAATATTAAAACCTGGTAAAGATCCTTCAAATCCTTCAAACTATAGACCAATTGCTTTAAACTCACAATTGGGGAAAACAATGGAAAAAATAATAACTGAAAGGCTATATTGTTATTTAGAACTTAATCAACTTTTAACACCAAATCAAAGTGGATTTAGGAAAGGGAGAGATACACTGGATTCTGTGTTATGCCTCGAATCTGAGATAAGGAAAGCA
>NC_056512.1:6308165-6324311 GCF_014905685.2 Nematolebias whitei
AATAATTTTTTATTTGAAAGAACAATAGAAGTGCGAGTGGGAAAGGAATTTTCAAATAAATGTAGTGTGGAGAATGGTACTCCCCAAGGTAGTGTTTGTAGCCCAGTATTATTCTTGATAATGATCAATGATATATTTGAAAAAGTAGATCCTGGAATTGGTAAATCTTTATTTGCGGATGATGGAGCTTTATGGATTCGTGGTCGTAATCTAGAATATATTAAGAATAAAATGCAAAAGGCAATCAATGAAGTAGAAATATGGTCCAATAAATGGGTTTTAAACTTTCACCAACAAAATCTCAGGTTATCTGCTTTTCTAAAATACATAAATCCTTAAAATTATATGGTCAAAATCTTGAACAGGTTAAAGATATAAAATTTTTAGGCATGATATTTGATGAAAAACTGACATGGAAACAACATATAGAAAAAATAAAAATAAAATGTAAAAATGTTAATAATATATTGCGTTGTTTAACAGGAAGGGAATGGGGAGTAAGTAGAAAAGCATTAGTAAATATATATCAATCACTTATGAGACCCACAATGGACTATGGCAGCATCAGCTATTTGGCAGCAGCAGAAACTAATCTGAAGCTTCTGGACATAGAACAATCAAAAGCACTTAGAATGTGCAGTGGAGCATTTAGAACATCACCAGTCTCAGCTCTTCAAGTTGAAATGGGGGAAATGCCTTTACGAATAAGAAGATTAAAACAAATGTTAGTGTACTGGATTAATATTAAAGGACATGACCAAACGCACCCAGTAAATAATATTGCAAGAACGTTGGGAACATCAAAAAACAAATATTTATAGTTTTGGCTGGATAGGTAATATAAAAGCTCAACATGCAGGTTACATGAAATAGACTTGAGTCCAGCAGTTAATCACTCGTGTATTCCTCACTGGTTATATATTTATCCTTCTGTCGATTTATCATTACATAAGTTAATAAAAAATAAAGGGAAAAATATGTCAGAAAACTTCTTAGTGCATCAATTTTTTCATAAACAATATATGGATAAACTTATAGTATTTAGGGATGGATCAAAAGATCCAGAATCAGGACTAACAGGAGCAGCAGTACACATCCCAAACCACAACATAGAGATGAAGAAAAGAACAACAAATAACTTGTCAGTCTATACAGCAGAATTATTAGCAATAATCATGGGATTAGAATGGATTGAAAAATATAATGATCAAAAATATGTAATTGCATCTGATTGTATGGCAGCCTTATTAAGCATCAAATCAAGCAAATCAGAAAGACAAGACATAATTGACAGAATTTACCACATTCTATATAAACTTCACTTGAGGGAAATATCAGTAGATTTTGTTTGGATCCCAGCACATGTGGGAGTGGAAGGCAATGAAGGTGCAGACATTCTTGCAAAACAGGCGTTAAAACCTAAAAATATAAACTATAAAATTCCATTAAGTAAAGCTGAATGTAAAATGATAATAAATACATATGTTGGGAAGGTCTGGCAGGAAAATTGGGACAAATGATACAGGACGACATTTATATAACATTCAGAAAAAGGTAGGATGTACAAAGAAGTTTCCAAAAAGAAATGGATAAAATGAATATGAAATTTACAATGAATAACATTTTTAGTAGTGATGATAATAAAGTCAAAAATCAAATTATTATTTTCTTGAAACAAACGAATTTAATAGATAGAATTTAGATGAGGTATCAAGGTTAAGTAATTTCACAGAATTTTTTTTAATTTATTTTAATTTTTTTTTTTTTTTTTATTTTTTATTTTTTTTTTTTTTATTTATTTATTTGTTTATTTTTGCGTGTATATCTCTTGCTCACACTCCAGCTCAGTAGGTGGCGGTAATGCACCTAACAGTTGGTATGCCAACCGCCATAAAACAATACTAGAAGAAGAAGAAAGACAGAGACCAGGGAAAGCACAACTCCTAACATGGCTGAGTGGTTAAAGCTCCTCCAATACAAGAGTTGGAGGTTTGAATCCACCAGCAGTCACATGCTGAAATGTCCCTGGGCAAGACATTGAACCCTTCATTGCTGCCCTCCAATGTGTGTCCCATTGGTGTTTGAATGTGGTAAAGCGCTGATTAGTTTCTTTAGAATGATTTGTTCAGTTAGCTTTGTAGAGATCTAGTAGAGTGCTGTATGAATGGGTAAAAGAGGGCACAGATTGTAGTGTAAAGATCTTTGAGTGTCTCAGTAAGATAGAAAGGAGCTATATAAGTACAGTCCATATACTAATTCGTAATTTTGGTATTCTCAACTCCACTCTTTCATTCGAATCACACGTCAAACAGATAACTTGGACTGCATTCTTCCATCTCAAAAACAGCACGACTCCGCCCATAACTCACTTTCTCCACTGCTGAAATCCTAATCCATGTCTTTGTCACATCCAGAATCGACTATTGCAATAGCATTTTGTATGGTACTCCATCAAAAACTCAACAAACTGCAATATATTCAAATCTCTGCTTCCCGCCTTCTCTCCCACACCTGCTCCCGTGAACATACAGTATCACTCCAGTCCTGCAGAACCTCCATTGGCTCCCTGTCACTCAGCGCATCCATTTCAAGATCATTCTCATCACATTCAAAGCCCTCCATGATCTGGCCCCTCCATACCTGACCAACATATTCCATCACCACACTCCTTCTTGTTCCCTCCGCTCCTCCGATGCCAACCTTCTGTCTCTTCCCTGTAGGACCAAGTTCCGAACCTGGGGAGACAGAGCCTTCTCCATCACTGCCCCCACCCTTTGGAACTCACTGCCCCAACAGCTTTGTGCCTGCTTCTATCTCTCCACTTTTAAGAAAGAACTCAAAACCCACCTGTGTAAAATTGCTTTTAATGTTTAAATTTGCACTTTTTAAATGTTTTATTGTGTTTTTATGTGTTGGAATGCATTGTTGATTTTGTGTGTTTTTTAACTCATGTAAAGCGTCTTTGAGTATTTAGAAAAGCACTAAACAAATAAAATGTATATTATTATTATTATTATTATTATTATTATTATTATTATTATTACTGTATTAAAATGACCAAAACTGTAGCTAAAAGCTAAAGTAACTGAAACTGAAGCTAAAGTGAGCTCAAGTGTAGCTAAAAGCCACAATTATCAAAACTGTAGCTAAAAGCTAAATGTAGTATGATTGTAGTTGAAATGAAAAAGGCTAAACACTAAAAGGACAATAAAAAAGAAAACTAGATTTTAGAATGTGTTGAAAAGATCTTGCTGTAAATAAAGGTAAATATTTAAAACCTGTTAAAGTTACAAACATAAAGTAAAAAAACACTTTTCCTGATCTAGATGAACATTTAGACACGTGAAGTTTGCAGAAGTAGTGGAAGTATGAGGAGCTTCTGGTTAACCGTCCTCTGTCTTTGGAGCCATCAGAGTTTGTTTTACCTACCAGTAGATGAGCGACAGTCCATCGAATCGCTCGAGCTCTCGCCCCCTCTGTTTCAGCAGAGACATTATAATCCGGGCCTATACTCCTGGTGCTGAGTCCTCTCACGCTGCTGCCGCCGCCTCTACTGGTCCACACTCAGAGCGAAGACCGAACAGGTCCAGGCGCTGTGAGTCTGAGCCATGTGCCTGCTCTGACCAAATGCCTGGATGCGTCAGCACTCATTCCCCTTCAGATCAATGAGACAGACACTGACAGGAACTGTGAGCGACAAGTTGTTTTCAGTTTTCCTGCTGACTGACCTCAACCTGTATGCCACACTGACAGCTCCTACAGCTGGAAGACCTCATTCTGTTTGGTACAGACACATGGACGCCACAGGGAAAAATATTTACCAGCCTCCCCGAACATCCTCTGTCTGCACAGTAACTCAAAAACCTTGTGGCAGATTTGAATGAAGCTCTTAGAAAGTAATTATTGGATGTACAGCTGATAGTCGGCACAGCAGAGAATGGCCCACAGCTGAGCAACTTGAGCAAACACGACAATGGCTTTACTTAGTCACTCGCCACATACTCCAAGTGTTAACAGACAGAGATGGCAGCTTACAATATAACATGGGAGTGCACATAATATTGCAAAGTTTGAACAAAACAGCTGTTATTTTTTAACTTCTCATCATAAAACAATCTTTGTAAATGCCCGTTCCATGTTTATATAAAGGTATGCTGATTGTGGGTTGTTACCCATAGTACCCAGTAGGTGGTGCTGTAGTTTGGTTCATATTGAGTTAGTGCCTTCATTTAAACTGATAAAAGCGCGACTCAGGACATCAGGACTCTGTATCACAGAGCAGACAGCGTCCCCACTAGCTAAGGAGCCAGGCAGAAGGAGAAATCCCACACAAGACAGGCTCTAGAGCAATGTGGATATCCTAACTGGGCCTTACTGAAAGCAGAGAAGAAACCCAAACAGGACTCCAGTCAGCCAACAGGTGAAAAGGAGGAACCCAGACCCAGACCAGTGGTCATTCCATATGTTGAGGGAGTATCAGAGAAACTGAGACGTTTATTTTCTAAACATAACGTCCCAGTGGCTTTTAAACCCCAAAATACATTACGGCAAAGACTGGTTCATCCCAAAGATCCAGTCCCCCGGCACAAACAGAGTAATGTTGTGTATGCTGTTCAGTGTCAGGAGGGCTGTGATCAGTCTTACATCGGGGAAACTAAACAGCCACTGGCCAAAAGGATGGCCCAGTACAGAAGATCAACATCATCAGGCCAGGACTCTGCGGTCTACACTCATCTCCAGGCCAGCGGTCACTCTTTCAGGGATGAAGATGTGCACATCCTGGACAGAGAGGAACAATGGTTTGAGAGAGGAGTAAAGGAGGCCATCTTTGTGAAAAGAAATCGTCCATCATTAAACAGGGGTGGAGGCCTCCGGGTTCAACTGTCCCCCTCTTACAATGGTGTGATTGCTAGTATCACTCAGCCCTCTGTGAACAGTAAACAGCCATCAGTGTGCTAATGATCCATTGTTAGGCTGATGGTCCTTCTTGAGCATGTGATCAGCTGGTTTTGGTTGTCAGCAGCAAAACTGGTTGATCCACTCTAAGAAGGTGCTATTTAAGAGACTGAGCTGAATACAGCACCTCAGACTGAGGAAGTCTCTCGGACGAGAGACGAAACGTTTCTACTTTTTTTTTTTTGTTGATTTGCTTTGTTTTGTTTTTTTGAATGTCCAGAGGACCAGATTTAACTTTTTTAGATATACATAATTTAATCTCCACAAACTTTTTTTGTGTGTTTTCTAACAAACTCCGAAGGGTTGTCATATTCCCCAGTAGACAAAGTTCCGGTTCCAACAGAATATTACATTTAAACATCTTGGTCAAGGTGGAGCAGATATCGGGCCAGAAAGGCATCACCCTCGTACATAACCACGTGCAGTGCAGAAAGGTTCCCACTTCAATACCACATCTGAAGCACATCTCTGATACACTAGATTTGAATGAGTGGAGTTTCTCTGGGGTTAAATATAATTGGTGTAAGAAGTTATAATTGATTAATCTGTATCGGGCATTGATAACTGTTGACACACTCTTACGGCATAAATCCGACCAGAGTTGTTCGTCCATTGTGATTCCGAGATCTACTTCCTATTTTAATTTAGATTTGTATAGACCTGATTTAGGACCCTCATCCAACAAGAGGCCATACATTTTGGATATGAATTTAGATGCGTTCCCTTCACCAAGCAATCTTTCTACATCCGTTAACCCAGGCAGAATCATATCAGGACCCAAATTTAGATCTTAAGAAGGATCTTAACTGGAGATAACAATAAAAAGTTTGATTTGGCAAGTCATATTTTCTTTTCAGGTGTTCGAATGACATAAGGAAGCCAATGCTGAAGCAATCCTCCAAATGCTGAACTCCCTTAGAGTACCTTATATTCATAATCTTATTATTTAGAGTCATAGGAATAAGTTTGTTTTGTCTTAGAGGTGGTCTAGGTGATAGTCCCATTTTTAAGCCCTGACATTGATGCACCTCATACCAGAGTTTGATCAAATGCATTAATATAGGGTTATCTGACTTCCGGGTATGGCCGCTAGGTAGGAGGTCGCGTTCCACACTGCTCCTGATAAGAATCCTGTAAAATCCCTTTAAAAAGAAGTACACTCTAATAGTCGCAACTGAGCTTGATTTGAGTGGAACAATGCCAGGCCCTGGAAGAACAAGTAAAGATAAACCAAAAATAACTACGCAATCCAGGTTGATGGACTTTGGACAACAAAGCGTGGAACCAGGCACAAGTGAGGCTAGCAAAAAAGCTAACAAGGGGCCAAGTAATAGCAAGAAAGCTAACGTAGAGCCAACAGCTAACGTGAACAAAAGGAATATCTCATCCGACGACAAAGAAGAAATACTTGGAGCAATAAAATAAATAGTCTGAGTTCTCTGGAAGATTCGATGGCGTTATGACAGCCATAGAAACAGTACGAAAAGAAGTGGGTGAGTGTGCCAAACGTTTAACACATGCAGAGAAATGTTTATCTACAATGGAAGACAAACAAACGGTGTTAATTAATAAAGTTAAGAGCTTGGAAAAAACAAACAAGCTAATGGAGGAAAAAGTGGTTGACATGGAGTTGAGATCACAGCTCAACAACCTTAGATTGGTGAACCTCCCTGAAGGTGCTGAGGGCGCCGATGCCAGTGGGTTTTTGGAAAGTTGGATACCAAAAGTATTGGATTTGTCTGCCCTAAGAAACCCACTGATTCTTGAAAGAGCTCACCGCGTAGGCCCAAAGCACCCCCAAGAACTGTAATTATGTGGTTTCTTAATTAGAAACAAAAAGATATGGTATTCAAAGCAACTAAAGTAAAGATGGATATCCTCTACAAGAACCAACGGGTGAGATTCTACAATGACGTTGCTAGGGAGATACACAAACAATGCAAACAATATGATGGAGTCTGCAAGCAGCTCCACGAGCTTAGGCTGAGACATGGCATCACCCCTCTGGCAAAACTGGTGCTGACGTACCAAGAGGAAACTTTCAAGTTCAACACGCCAGTGGAGGTCCAAACGTTCATCGATAAGATTCAAAAGGGGCAGATAAGTGTAATGGAGTGACTGAATAGATTAAGAACTGATGGGGCGTAATCTCAGTGCATTTCTTTGCTAAATATATAGTTTAGCTTAGTTCATCATGAGGTTCATAATATATAACTGGGAATAGCTCCAAACTGTACTCTTTGTTATGTATAATTTTAATTTATTAGTTCACTGTTGTATAAAGTTGTTCTACATTTGTTGTGCATATTAGAAAACACTTTATAGGTAGAGGGATAACCAGATTGTTTGAATAGCAGGAGAAGGTCGGGTGTGGTCATTTTTGTTTGTTAATTGAGGTTTAAGGTCAGGGGAATAGATCATAAGGATCTATACATAACAGTGGTTGGAAGTAGTAGGTTGGGAGGGCCCGACCATTTGGTTGGGAACGGGGTTTTGTTTATTCAAACGGTTCAGGGATTGAGTGTTAGGATGAATGTTCAGTTATTTTTGTTGCCCCTCTTGGATATATTTGAAGCATTATCACATCTGTGTTTTTTGAATAGACATGATGCAGGAGATGGTAATTAAATGTACATCCTGGAATTGTAGAGGCTTACATAAAACCAAAAAAATCAAACAGGTCATGAACAAGCTGAAAGATTTGAACTCTAAAGTAGTATTTTTACAAGAGACCCACCTCTTAGAAGAAGAAAATATAAAACTACGTAGGAGAGGGCAGGGGGATATATATGCTTCCTCTTTTACATCAAGATCCAGGGGAGTAATGACCCTAATTCAAAAATCTGTTCCTTTTCAAGTCACCAATGTTAATAAGGATAAATTTGGGAGATATCTGATTATTCAGGGGTCCATCTTACAAGAAACTCTGAATTTAGTTAATGTATATGGTCCTAACACTGATGACGACAATTTCTTCACAGATCTTTTTCTTACCCTTTCATCTCTGACAGGAAATTACATTATAGGCGGTGACTGGATTTGTGTTCACAACCCCACTCTGGATAGAGCTTCAGGAGCTGATCAGACACACACCAGAAGTAGGGAAACAATCCGTGAGTTTATGAAATAATTAAATATGGTAGACATCTGGAGACATTTAAAACCAACTGAAATAATAACAAAGTCCATGCTCAACAATCCAGGTATAAAATGCAACATTTTTCAGTCAGGTCATCTGGACAGTTTCTTTTTTTGTGCTGAAACGTTTCGCCTTCGATCCAGAAGGCTTCATCAGTCAAGGAAACACACAACAAAACTGATTCTTCCCCCAACATCTTACTCCAAAGTGGAACAAACCAGTTCTGCTTGTGATAAGATGGTTTCTTTGGTACCCCCCCTCCTCCATTGCCGGCCCTCTTCCTTGTTGACAGCCTTGTCAAACTGGTTGAAAACAACAAAGTCCATGCTCAATAATCCTGAAAACTGAAATTATCTATTCATGCCACTCAAGTGCATCTAGAACATACTGGTGTATAGATAATTTTTTAATTTCAGGGAAATTGCTCTCAAACATAAATGACTGTTCCTATGATAGCATAGTATTATCAGACCATGCTCCTTGCAATTTAATATATTACAATAACAAGCTGTTGAAAGACCTGCCTAGATGGTGCCTGCACCAGAAATGGCTGAAAAACGATAAATTTCTTAAATACCTTGGAGAAAAGATAGAAGAATTTTTCAGTATGAGTACTACACAAACTACAGCCTGTGTACGGTGGGATGCCTTTAAAGCACACATAAGGGGTTATAGAATTAGCTACACCTCATCAAAATCAAAAGAACAGCGTAAAAGCAGACAAGAATTGGAAATTAAAATTAAAAGACTTGAACAACAGGTTTTTAGAGATGGCAACGCAGAATCTGAGAAGAAATTACTGTTGTTAAAGGCGCAATATGAAAAAGAATCTGCAGATAGAGCTGCCTCCAGTTTACTAAGATTAAATCAGTCATTTTATGAAAAAGGTGAAAAACGGAAAGATTTTGGCTTGGCAAATAAAACAAATTGAAGTTCAAAAAAACGTAACATCTATCGTTGATAATAAAGGGGACACAACAGTAGATCCAATCAAAATAAATGAAGAATTTAGAAAATATTATGAAAAGCTGTATGACTCTCAAGACACCTCTGACATACAGGAACATGACTCATTTCTGAATAAGCCAGACATCCCCTCAATAGATGAAGGTTGTAGAGAACATCTGGATGCTGACATTACAGAAGAGGAGACAGGTCGTGCTACTGATTGTATGAATGCAGGTAAAAAAGCGGGGCCAGATGGATTCCCCATAGACTTTTATAAAAAGTTTAAAAAAACAACAACTAATAAAACCTATTTTACAGCTGTTTCAGGAGGCATTTTGCAGTGGAGGGCTTCCTAAATCAATGACAGGTGCTTTAATTTTTGTGCTACCCAAACCAGGGAAGCCCAGCATTAAATGTGAAAGCATGAGGCCAATAAGTTTACTTAACGCTGACCTAAAAATACTCTGTAAACTACTAGCATTACGTTTGCAAGACTCACTTCCTTCAGTGATACACAGAGATCAAAATGGCTTTGTTTTAGGACGCCAGGGTCTACATAATGTGAGAAGGCTTTTAAACATTATTAATGGCCTAGGGGCTAAATCGGGAACTGAATTTCTTTCGTTAGATGCAGAGAAGGCATTCGACAGGGTCGAATGGCCCTATCTGTTTAACATCTTAAATTGTTTTGGTTATGGAAATAATTTTATAAATTGCATACATCTATTAGATTTAAATCCTACTGCAGAAATATTAACAAATAAAAATGTGTCTAAACCAATTGTTATTAAACGAGGATGTCGTCAGGGATGTCCTTTGTCCCCTTTGTTGTTCACCTTAACGTAGGAACCTCTCGCCATAGCAGTAAGGTCCCACCAATCTATAACAGGCATTACAGTTAGACAAGTAGAGCACAAACTTTCATTATATGTGGATGACGTAATCCTTTTCATCTCAAATTAAAAAAAAAATCCATTCCAGCGGTGCTTGACTTAATTGAAGAGTATGGTCATATTTCAGGGTATAATATAAACAAATCTAAATCCTCACTGTTATTACTAGATGAAAAAGAAACAACTCCAGGAATAAGCTCACAATTCAACATTGTTAAATAATTTACTTAGTTGGGAATTCATATAGTTCCAAATTTAGACATGATTATCAAGAAAAACTATGAGTGAGAGAAAGTGAGAGTGTCAATAGATGGATGCCCCTCCCCCTGTCACTGATTGGTAGGATCAATAGTTACAAAATTACAAAAATACTGTATCTGTTTCAGAATTTCCCTCTGCCGCCTCCTGCAAACTGGTTCAATAATTTTAGGAAGTTAATCGCTGACTTTATGGCAAAATAAACGGCCCAGGGTTAGAATGTCACTTTTATATTTGCCTTATAATAGAGGAGGACTGGGGTGTCCTAACATAACCTGGTATTATTGGGCAGCTCATTTTAGGTAGTCTTAGTCCCCCTAATCTAAAATCCCATGTCAGTTTCTCCATAGATAATCAGGGCACTTTTCCTCTCCAGATAAACTGTCTTACATATCAATTAAGAGCTTTAAAAAAAGGATTGTGGTAGGGGGATGGGTAAGTTTGAAACACATATTGTATTTTTGACTGGACATTCATTTTTAAACAATTGATTCTACCTAATAGAGTAAGGGGTAGATTCATCCATCTTTGTAGATCAGTTTCAATCTTGTTTAGTAATGGTGTAATTACGTTTGTACTGTACAGGTTTTTAAGTTTGCTGTCTACAGTTATTCCGAGGTATTTTAAACCATTTAGGGCCCATCTGAATGGATTAGTTAATTGGAGTTTGGAATGGTCAAAATTTGTTAGAGGAATTATTTAGTTTTTTTCCAGATTGACTTTATATCTTGAAATGTTGCCAAAATTGTTTAATAAGATTTGTAACTTCGAAAGGGAATTACAAGAGTCCTTTAAATATAAAATAATGTCATCTGCTAATAAGTTAATTTTGTGAACCTTTTGACCCACGTGAAAACCCTTTATATCTGGATCTTGCCGAATTGCTTCAGCCAAGGGTTCAATTCTGAGGACAAATAGTCCTGGGGATAGAGGGCACCCCAGTCGACTAGATCTACCCAAAGGAAAGGTGGAATAACTCTGTCCGTTCGTACTAACTGTAGTGAACCAGATAACCTCAAATCTACCAGATGGACAGAGACTGTTATTTTCATTGATCTGAATAAGTCTGAACCATCTGATGAACTTTCTTTCTTGAATTAATCAAGCAGAAAAGACAATTCTTTATAATCATTACTGTCTTACAAATGTTTTGATAATCAAATTGTGTTAGTTCACTCAATGCTTTACAGGTTGAAAAGAACTACTAATTTTTATTTTACATAAACGGTAAGTAATGATTTTTGTTCCTCATTCAAAGCAGAAATCACCTGAATATGCCTTTCTTGATTTTTCTGTCTGAAATGAGCAAGCTGTCGTAAGTATGTGAAAGGTTGGTCTTCGGTCAACTAAAATGTTTACTGAAGAAGAAATGTCATGTTTAAACTTTTTCAGAAGATTACTAAGAGTAGACTCCAAAAAGTCTGCTGCTTCTGCAATAATCTTTTCTGTATGTTAAACAAGTTTCATTCTCTGACCTCGACTGTTGATAAACACCTTACGTCAAAAACCACTCCTCTTTCTGGTCCTTCCACGAATCAGAAAGCTCTAAATTGAACAGGAAGTCGACCCAAATAAAATGTGGCAACTCCCCAGTTCAAGTTAGATTGAGAGTTCTGAGAGATGTTGGATTGAGAGCTGACAACAGGTCCGATAGTCCAACAGAATGAGCAGATTGAGAGTGCAGCCGGTTCTGAAAGTTTCAGAGCAATGAAGAATCCAGAGGTTTTGGGATTATAATTCTGTTTTGAACTAACCACGCACGACTCTTCGAGGATTTTAGCTGTTTTCAACGGAGACGCTGATATCAGTTGAAAAGGATTCTTACTGAGCTGATCTATCATCAACCAGGTAACGACCTCTTCTTCGACTAAAGTGTACTGTGGACAGGCTGGAGATCTGACGGAGCGTGCAACTTCTGGTCAAACAGATTAAATTCCCTCACACATTTCCTCTGTAAGATAAATCTCAATTTAATCTTAAACTCTTCTCTCTCATAAATCAGTACAGATATTTTTAGAAATGTCTGAAGCAAAGTCCTCAAATCACCGCTCAGTGATTTGAAGTTCATTTTCTGTGAAACTGTCTGTTATTATTTTCATATTTTGCCAAATTAATGTAAATGTTTGATGTTAAACTTTGATTTTGAAAATAAATGATTCCATTCATTTGATGGGTCAAAGGTAATAACGTCTCTCGTTCACATTTCTGTTAAATTCAATGCACGGCATTTACAGTCAGAAAAATGAAGAACTCGTGAATATTGTATGCATATATAATTCATATATTTGTCATACAACAAGTGACACGTACCTCACGTGTATCACTACATAACTTTTGCCTGGGGTTTATGATAGAGTGTTTTAACCCAATTAATAAAGGATGGACCAAGGCCAAATTTCTCTAATACTTTAAATAAATAGGGCCATTCTAACCTATCGAAGGCCTTTTCGGCATCCAAGGCTACTGCTACACTGGGTTCAATTTCTGACTTTGTTAAGTGAATAATATTAAAGAACTTAAAGGTTGTTAGCCGAGGAGCAGTTTAAAATAAATCCGTTTTGGTCTGAGTTTATTAATTGCAGTAGGTATCGACTGAGTCTGTTAGCCAAGGCTTTGGAGATCAATTTGTAGTCGATATTTAACAATGAGATAGGACGATATGAAGAGCATTTCAATGGATCTCTACTCTTTTTGTAGATCACTGTGACTATGGCGTTATAAAATGTGTCCGGAAGGGTTCTAGTCTTGGAGGCTAGGTTAATGACATCCATAAAAAGAGGTAGAAGTAGATCCTTAAACTCCTTATAAAATTCTGGAGGGAATCCATCCTCTCCTGGCGATTTGCCAGTATGTCATGAGCCCAAGGCCCCCTCAATTTCCTGTAGTGTAAAAGGGGTTTCAAGACAGTTTTGGTCATCCTGCCCGAGTTTAGGCAGTTCAACCCCAGACAAAAAGTCATCAATTTTACCCAGATCATCTGATGGTTCTGATGTATAAAGGTGTGTAAAAAAGTCTTTAAAAGCATCATTAATCTCTTTCGGGTTATGTGAAATAAAATCTGTTTTTGTTTCAATTGAGTTAATTATTCTGGAAGTTTCCTCTTTCTTAAGTTGCCAAGATAAAATTTTATGTGCTTTTTCACCCAATTCATAATATTTTTGTTTAGATTTCAGAAAAAAAATTTTTCAATGTTATAAGTACATAAAGTGTTGTATTTTAGCTTTTGGGTAATAAGTAATTGATGTAGCTCGTTAGATTTTGATTACTGGAATTGCTTTTCTAATTTCAGAATATCTCTTTCTAGGTCTTCTAATTCTGCATTATATTTCTTTTTTATACCTTTTGTGTAAGAAATAATTTGTCCTCTTAAAAAGGCCTTAAGCGCATCCCACAGAACAAAGCTATCAGGAGAGGAGGCACAGTTTGTTTCAGAGAATAATTTGATTGATCTCTTATAAATTGACAAAATTCTGGTTTTTGGAGGAGGGTTGGATTCAAGCGCCAGCGGTAATTATTGTTGGCTCTTTCTGGATTATATATTGAGAGTATTAAAGGTGAATGGTCTGATAGTATCCTAGACAAATACTCAGATTCTACTGCTCTATGAATTATTTGTGTTGATAATAGAAAAAAATCAATTCACGTAAATGAGTTGTGTCAACCTGAATAGAAAGAGTAATCTCATGCCTGTGGGTGCATTAGTCTCCACACCTCTGTCAACTTAAGTTCTTTCATGAATTCCATTGCAATTTTAGTTTGTTTTAGATATTGATGAGGTGGATATATCGAAAAGTGGATCCAAGCAAAAATTGAAATCACCTCCTATGAGAATATTATGTTGCCTTCCTGACACCTTCAGAAATATATCCTGGATAAATAACTCGTCATCATAGTTGGGCGCATATAAATTTAGGAGAGTCCAGGGTTCTGAATAGATCTGACAGTTTACCACAATACAGTATATTTCCCCTGTGGGTCAACAATGGTCTCTCCAATTGTTACAGGGGTATTCTTATTTATTAGAATTTCCACTCCCCTGGCTTTAGAATTAAACGATGATGATATTACATGTCTTACCCAATCTGTCCTCAACTTCTTATGTTCCAGAGCTATCAAGTGGGTCTCCTGTATGAAGGCAATATCTATTTTTAACTTTTTTAAATGCGTTAAAACTCTCTTCCGTTTCATCAGCCCATTTAGCCCATGCCCATTAAAGCTTACAAATTTAACTATTCTAAAGAGAGTCAGTGTCAGAGATTCTTTATTGTCGTTCGCACCACACAAATTTATGTACACAGGGTCCCAGTTACATCCAACAATAAAATGTAAAAGAAAAACAGTAATAACATCTAAGATATGAACTAAGAAAATTATCAACTAAATATAAACTAAGCACTAATAACATAAAAAACATTACATCTAACATCAGCACAAACATGAGTCTTTGTGAGCAGATGCGCATGCATGAACACAGCAACATGATCCAGATCAGCAGCAACATGAAACAGATCAGCAGCAACATGATGAGATTTTTCACAGTGATTCTCCTGGTTAGATGGTGCTGAATGTTCAGTTCTCAAGTTCAAGAGTAGGCACCAGGGGGGAGGTGGGGGAGTGTTTTTTTTTTTTTTCTCAGTGCACACGTGCTTCGTTTGGTATTATGGAGAATGCAAACTTTCTATAAAAAAATATACTAATGATGAATAGATCACTCATCAGAGACTCTACTTCCTCAGGCGGCTGAGACGAGCTGGACTGGGAAGCTCAGTCCTCACCTCCTTCTACAGGTGTGCAGTGGAGAGCATCCTGTGCTCCAGCATCAACGTGTGGCATGGAGGCTACACAGCTGTAGAAAGAAAAGCTTTGCAGAGAGTGGTGAAGGCTGCACAGAAGTCTGTCGGAATCAGCCTCCCCACCATCACAGACATCTACACCTCCAGATGCAGGAAGAGGGCCACCTGCATCATGAAGGACCCCACTCACCCAGCACACACACTCTGCTCCCCTCCCCTCATGAAGGAGGTTGAGGAGCATTAAGTGTAGAACCACTAGACTGAGGAACAGCTTCTACCCTGAGGCTGTTAGACTCATGAATCTCTAACCCTTACATGCAGCAAGGGGGTCCAATCCCGGTCCTCAAGGGACACTACCCTGATTGTTTTAGATGCTTTTTTGCTCCAGCACACCTGATGTAAATCAATGGGTGATCAACAGTTTTCTGTAGAAGATAAAGCGGTAATTCAACCACTGAACCTGAACTGAACTGAGAAACAAGTCATATATGCAGGAAAGTGCCCTCGAACCAGGATTGGAAATGTGTGTTTCCATAGGCTGTTTTTTTGTTTAGATTATAAAAGAAAAAAAAACTCACCTCCAACAGTAAAGTGCTTTTAACGTGTATCATGTTAAATATGTCTCAGCGATGTCTGCTCCTGTGTTTTCATGTGGATTTTAGGTGCTAAAATCCTCCTGACTGGACTGTTTGATAACACAACTGTAAAAGTTCTGGACCTAAAGGTACCTTCTTTAAAATTTAACTTTTTTTTGTACGCACTAAACACAGAGAAACAAAAAGGTTTATTTCCTTAAGATGTCTGTCAGTTTACCAACGTTACTGTTCACAGGGAAACAACCTCAGATCAGTGGGAGCGGAGGTTCTGGGGAAGTTGTTGGCTTGTAACAAGACTCTGCGCAGGTGAGTCTTCCTGCCCTTACACACTCCCAGAATATTAACAAGTGATGGACAAATGAAGCTTGTTTTGAAAATGGGTTCATATCTCAAAGCTTACTTGAAGTGTTCTTTGGTGACATCTTGTGGCCAAAAGCATAAAAATCAGCTTGAAACCACAGCTTGAAACGAACCTTCATCGCTGCTGTTGGTTACTACAGGTCCTTCTAAAAAAAATCGCATATTGTGATAAAGGTCATTATTTTCCATAATGTAATGATAAA
>NC_056512.1:6339311-6343183 GCF_014905685.2 Nematolebias whitei
CAAGTCACATGGTAATGTGATGAGTCAATCATATCAGTCTATACGCTATGAAGGTAAAGATTTTACATATGACACAAAGGGTGTCCACTTGTGGGTAAATTTTTCTGAACTACCTTTCACTGTTAGTAAAATTTTTTCCATCTTCAAGTATGATCTTACAGTATTAAGCCATTGTGATGTGGATGGTGGTGTGGGAGATTTCCAGGCGAGCAAAATACAACGTCTGGCAAGGAGAGAGCAAAAGGCCAAGACCTCCCCCTGCTGGCGGGATAGATTAAGTGTGGTCCCAGGAACTCCAAAAATAGCAATAAGTGGATCACTTTGAAACTGAATCTTAAAAACTCCTGAGAGTATGGAGAAAAAATATTTCCAAAACCCTTGCAGTTTTGGGCAGAAAAAGAACATATGACTTAAGTTGCAAGGTGAAGTCTGACATCTATCACACTGGTCTGGTATTGAGGGGAACATTTTAGATAAACGTGTTTTTGAGAAGTGTACTCTATTTATTACTTTAAATTGTATTAACTGTAGTCTGGCACATGGTGTACTCTGACGTATGCTGAGAATAACTTTATCCCACCATGAATCTGATAGTTTAACACCCAGTTCACGTTCCCATGCAGTTCTAGTTTTACCCGATGAGTCGGCCTCTATTGCCATAAGTTTTCCATAAATAATTGAAAGAGGAGATTTCAAATTGGGGCTCAAAACTAAGAGTTCAACCCATGGTGGGTCAGTAGGCAAAGTTAGAAAATTTTGAAACTGCGATGAAACGCAATGCCTAATTTGGAAGTAAAGAAACAAATGTGAAGTGGGTAGATTAAATTTAGAAGACAATTCTGAAAAACTAAGAAATAAACCATCTTCGTACAGGTCTCTCATTGTTCTAATACCTTTCTCATACCAAATTCTATAGGCAGCATTATTAGATGCTGGAGAAAAAATGTGATTCTTTAGTAACGGCATTTTATTAGAGGGTGATACAAATTTAAAGTGGGACCTAAATTGTGACCAGATCCTGAGTGTTGAGAGCACTATAGGATTTGTAGTAACTGAGGATAATTTAATTGGTAATGATGAATAAATAATTGAAGCGGGCGAAAAAGATGCAGAAATCGACTGAATTTCAAGTTTACACCAAATCAGATCAGGTGAATTTAACCAATAAGTCAGTTTATGGATATGTGAGGACCAGTAATACATTGTAAAATTAGGTAGAGAAAGACCCCCGTTTGTGGTGAACTGTTGTAATAAAGAAAGTCTCATTCTGGGGGCCTTTCCGTTCCATCAAAAAGATGAGACCATCTGATCCAGGGACCTGAAGAACTGTTTGGGCAAGAACAGAGGGATATTTTGATATAAAAACAAAAGTCTAGGTAGCACATTCATTTTGATAATATTAATCCTACCAATCAATGAAAGAGGGAGAGAGTTCCATCTCTGTAAATCTGATGCAATTTGGGAAACTAGTGAGGCATAATTCTGAGAAAACATTGAGGGCAAAGTACGTGTAATATTAATTCCTAAGTACCTAAATCCCGAGGGACTGAGCCTAAAAGGGATATCAGAAGGCTTAAGCTTTAAAGCTAATGAATTCACTGGATAGCATTCACTTTTAAGTGAGTTAATTTTATAGCCAGAATATGATCCAAATTTTTCTAGAATATTTAAAATTGGGGGAAGACTCCGTAAAGGGTCAGAGACATACAGGAGAAGGTCATCTGCATATAAGGACAATTTAAGCTCGACACCAGAGCGGACGATTCCATGAAAAGAAGAAAGGGATCTTAGAGCAACGGAAAGGGGTTCAATGGCTAACGCAAACAAGAGGGGAGAAAGAGGGCAACCCTGTCTAGTACCACGTCCCACCGTAAAATAATCAGATTGGACGGAATTACTGAGAATACATGCTTGAGGGGATGTATAAAGTAGCTTGATCCAAAACACAAACCTCTCTCCAAAACCAAACCCATTAAGAACAGCAAAGAGATATTCCCATTCCACTCGATCAAAAGCTTTCTCGGCATCAAGAGAAATTATCACTTCAGGAGATTTAGAGGAATGAGTTGAAAAAATTGTATTCAACAGTGTACGAGTATTAAAAAACAACTGGCGACCTTTAATGAATCCATTCTGTTCTTGTGAAATAATCCGAGGGAGAACTGTCTCAAGCCGAGTCGCGAGTACTTTAGACAAAATCTTAAAATCCACATTCAAAAGTGAAAGAGGTCTATAGGACTCGCAGGCAGTAGGATCCTTATCCTTCTTTAACAGGAGAGAAATTGAGGCCTGAGTCAAGGTGGGAGGCAACAAGCCCTGCCCAAATGACTCATTATAAACCTCAAGAAGAAGAGGGGCTATTTTATCTTTAAATTTTTTGAAAAATTCGGCAGAGAAACCATCTGAGCCAGGTGTTTTACCACTTTGCATATCCTTAATTGACGCAAATATTTCTTCTAATTTAATGGGAGCTTCAAGTTGGTCAGAAAGCAATTTGTCTATCCTAGGTATGTCAATATCCTGAAGAAAGGCACATAGCTCATTTGAGTCTGCTTGTAGTTCAGACTTATACAAATTGCAGTAGAATTTTTTAAAAGTATCATTAATAGAGACAGGATCTGAAACAAGATTGCCCGACCGATCGTTGATTTGTGATATTATGTGAGAGCCGGCTTTTCGTTTCAATTGATGTGCCAGAAGTCTACTTGGTTTTTCCCCATGTTCATAATAAGTGGCTCGAGATCGTATCAAGAGTCGCTCCGCATCAGATGTAGTTAAAAGATCAAGTTCCATCTGAAGATCCTGTCGCTGTTTCAGCAAATCATGTGACGGATTAACGGCATTTTGCCTATCAATATTCTGAATTTTTGTTGATATTTCTGATATCTTAGTGCGTAGATTTTTATTAATATTAGCTGAAAAAGAAATAATCTGACCCCGAAGATAAGCTTTTAATGTTTCCCATAGTAGTGAGGGAGAAATTGTATCGCTCTTATTGAACCTTAGAAAATCATCAATTGATGATAAGATGAATTTATTAAATGGCTCATCTGATAACAGGAGAGTATTAAATCTCCAACGAGGACTAGAATTGGGTTTGTTTATAAAATTTATATCAATGCTTAGAGGAGAATGGTCTGAAATAACAATCGGATAGTATTCAGAAGACGTGACTCTCTGCATTAAAGAGCTATCAACAAAAAAATAATCTATACGGGAATAGGATTGGTGTATTTGAGAGTAAAAAGAATAGGTCCTTGTTAGTGGATTCCGTGTCCTCCATGGATCTACATATCCATTTTGGGACACAAAATCCAAAATAGATTTAGACATATTAGACTGTGTATAGGACCGAGATGAGGAGCGATCTAATGATGGATTCATTACACAATTCAGGTCTCCAGCTAGAATTAACAAATGAGTATCAAGATATGGAAGTGTGCTAACTAGATTGTTTATAAAATCTGGTTTATCAAAGTTTGGTGCATAAATGTTTACTAATAAAACAGGAGTGTGGAACAAGGAGCCTGCAATTATAAGAAATCTGCCATTTATATCCTTCATTATTCTTGATGCTGTAAAATGAATATTCTTATTAAATATTATGGCAACTCCTCTAGCTTTTGAGTTGAAGCTCGAATGATAAATCTCCCCAATCCATGGATATTTGAGCCTGACTTGATTTGAATTTTGCAAATGTGTTTCCTGTAGGAATATTATGTCTGGGTTCAGGCGTTTCATATGAGAAAATATTTTAGACCGTTTCACTGGATTGTTCAGACCTTTAACATTCCAACTTAGGAATCTAACAGCAGGTGTTGAGGAAACCTTTAAATCACCAGACATGTGACTTGACAGGGGTCAAAAATATT
>NC_056512.1:6343283-6343724 GCF_014905685.2 Nematolebias whitei
AAAGCCCCCCCCCCCCCCCATAATCGCACTTAGCCCTTCCCCAAACGAAGGGGCTGTGCAGACTCCAACGGGAGTCATCAGAAAACTTAGCCTTACAGCCAAATGGCACCACACCGCAAAAACCCTAAAACACCTTCTTGTGTCAGGTGACTCCCACCGAACTAGCAAAATAAAAAGATTTAAAATATATAATAGGCACTAATCTGGGAGAACAAGAACTCTTACACTAATTATAATTCAAAACATTAAATCCTTAATTGTAAACAAAACACACAAATTATAATTCTAAACGTTAAATCCCTAATTGTAAGAAAAACACACTAATTATAATTCTAAACATTAATTCCCTAATTGTAAACAAAACACACTAATTATAGTTCTAAACATTAAATCCCTAATTGTAAACAAAACACACTAATTATAATTCTAAACATTAAATCC
>NC_056512.1:6343734-6356864 GCF_014905685.2 Nematolebias whitei
CTAATTGTAAACAAAACACACTAATTATAATTCTAAACATTAAATCCTTAATTGTAAACAAAACATACTAATTATAATTCAGAACATTAAACCCCTGAATGTAAACAAATAAGTCCGTGAGTGTAGACAGAACACTTTGATTACATTTTCAAACCTGAATAATAATAATGACTAATAATACTGACATTCCTGAGTGTGAGACCGGTCATATTAATTGTAATGCTCATTTTGTAATCGACTCAATGTAAATCTTCGCCTCCTCAGCAGAGGTAAACACCCGCGTGTTACCCTCAAACGTGATCTTCAGCCGGGCCGGGTGGAGCAGGCCGAACCGAACCCCCTCGATGTCCCGCAGCTTGCGACGACATTCCGTGAAGGCTGCCCGCGCCCGGGCCGTTTTGGCAGTGTAGTCAGGGAAAACGAAGATATTCGTACCGTTCACTTTGACCCGCTGCAACTCCCTCGCCTTCGCCAGGATTTTCACACAGTCCGCTTGGTAGTGAAACTTAGCTACAATCGGACGGGCCCGCACGCCTGCTTTCGGTTTGGGGGCTGGGATGCGATGAGCGCGGTCCAGCAGCGGCTCCTCCTCGAGGTCGAAGGCCTCCTTTAGCATCCGAGATACCGCAGCCGTTGTCGCCGCTGATGGGTCATCCTCCGGAACACCAATGATGCGGATGTTCTGATGTCGAGACCGGGACTCCAGGTCATCGCACTTATCCTCCAACTGTGCCACCGTCTTAGTAAGGACGTCAACTGTTTTCTGGAGGCTCACGATGTCGTCAGTGCAGGTGGAGACGGACTTCTCCACCTCTGTTACCGTTAGCTTTAGCCCCGTGAAGCTCTCCTGCACCGCTGCTAGCCCAGACGATAGCTCCTTTTTGAAGGCGGACAGCTCGGCATTAATCGACGAGAGACTTTCACCCAGAACAGCATGGAATTCTGCTTTAATTATAGCAGCAAGGTCCTCTCGGAGAGCTACAAGTATTTCTTGCTTAAGGCTGCTTACGTCGCCCTCAGACGGAGGAGGTGATCCAGGACAGCTCGAGGCTTCACTACGAGGATTAGGCCGCAGGTGAGCGTGGATCGAACTTACCCCTTTAGTCGGTTTTGGTGGCATTTTAATGGCCAAATAGGAGGGTTATGTAAAGTGTGTAAGTTAGCTATTGTTTGCTGTCGGACTCGGGAAAAAGTGCCCAGGCATTAATCAGAGAAAAGGCTAATTCTGTAGGAGCACACCCAAACACACCTTATCTCACCGCCATTCAGCCGGAAGTCTGAAAATGCTGTTTATTCTTTCAGGATCATAAACTGTATTCCCAGTCAAGTCTTTAACACCATGAATATTTTTTTTTTTCCTTATTTATTTTAAGCTGTTTTGCTAGAAAGTTACCTGATTTATTGTTCTGCTCAAAATTTTCTTTTCTGAGTCTTTGTATTAAGAATTGAGTTTTTTTGTTAATAAGTTCATTTAATTCTAATTTTGCTTTACGCATTTTCTCCAACATGTCTTCATCTTGGGAGGCTTCTAACAATTTAATGGTTTCTTCTAATTCCTGAATATGTTTATTTTCTTTTTTCTTCTTATGTGATGAGAATGAGATTATTTGACCTCTCATCACTGCTTTCCCTGCCTCCCAGAGAACAGATGCTGATGTTCCAGGCAAGTCATTATACTCCAGATATGAAGCCCACTCTTCTGTAAAATATTTGATAAAATCTTCATCTTCAAGCAATGATATATTAAATCTCCAGTTTATACTTTTTGGGATTTCTTTTCTGTTTGCTAGATTTAAACAGACAGAAGCATGATCACTGTCAGCTATAGGGTGTATCTCAGTGTCCAAGATGTTCATCAACAATGAGCTGCTGACTAAAAAATAATCCAGATGAGAGTAAGAGTGATGGACAGGTGAGAAGAAAGTATACTCACTACGGTTCGGGTGAAGAGATCGCCATGCATCGCAAAGTCCGTAATCACTCATGTACTGTTTAACTATATTTATGGACTGCCAACTGTGCTGAGTTCCTGCTCTACTACATCTGTGTAATTCTTCATTTAAACCAAAGTTGAGGTGACCTCCAAGTATAAGTGAGCAATCCAAGTGATCAGACAATGCTGAGAAAAAATCATGAAAAAAAGAGGTGTCATCAACATTTGGGGGATATATGCTGACAATACTGTAGTGGACTAGGCCTCCGACCAAAACCTGCCTCTGAAGACCTTCATGGGACAGGAACTGGTATTTCATTGATTTGAATCCAGAAATACAAATTAGCTCATCCAGAGACTTTCTAATTGTATCCTGAACTAATCAATTGAAAGAACACTCTTTTTTATATTATCATTACTATTTTACAATGTCTTGATAATCAAAAGTGTGTTTAGTTCATACCATTTTTAAATGTTGAAGTGAACTACTCATTTTAAATCAACTGTGAAACAGTATTAATGATTTTTTTAATCCTCATTCAAATTAGAAATCAAGTTAAATGTCTATTTTACCAAGTAATTATGCATTTTTGATCTTCTGTCTGAAATGAGAGAGTGATGTCGGTCAAAAGTCGGAGACAGTCAAAAACAAGTTGTTGGAACGAGCTGTCGTGTTTTTAAAGCTCTCGGACAGTAAACAAGAGAACTGGCACCTGCAGTGTTTCTCACTTCGCCAAAACATTTCTGCTGTTTTCTTGACTTGAAAAAACCCTTTGACATCACTAGAACCACACCCCTGTTAGTTGCTTCAACCAATCAGGACTTACTAAAAGTGACCGGAAGCAGAACTCTTTAAAAGTCGACACTTCCTGGAACTGTCAGGCTTTTCTGAGTTCTTCTGAGTCTTTTCTGAGTCTGTGGAGTAATGGCTGAGTTCTTCTGAAGTTCTTCTGAGTCTCTTGGAGTACTTTGGAGTAGTTCTGGAGTTTTTCCACTGCTGAGTGGAACTTTGGACTCAGTTTTCCAGTCTGATGGAGCCATCCATCTCTGCAGGAGTCACGGCGCCTCGCTGCGGCTCCCCCCGGTGAACGCCCTACAACTTCTGAGGAAGTTTGTTCTGTAGAACGGAGTATCTCACGACTTCTGCCGAGTCGCAGCCGCCCTGAGGAGATGCTGAAAGGTAGCGTGCCAGGGACCTCTTGACCGCAGTGGACCCATCCTCTGCCAAGGTAAAGAGTCATCACGAGCTTCACTACAAGTGTACCACGGCGAGCTGCGTTTGAAAGGAGCGTGTTGTTCTGGTCTACAGACATACATCTTCCTCCACATATTTCCTTTAAACTCCTGCATAATTTCCCATCTTTAAACTCTTCTATGCTGCCAGTAATTAATCCAGATGTCTTCAGAAATGTCTGTTGTTTTTATTAAGTAAAACGTGCCAAGTTTTATTAATCAGAACCAGATCAGTCTAATCAAGTGTACAATGTTTTGATGTTAAATTTTGATTCTGTTAATAAATGATCACATTTATTTTGATGGGTCAAAGAAAATTAACGTCTCATGTCACTGATTAAACCATCTACGCACAGTACCTCTGTCACATATCTCTAAAGTAGCTCGAAAAAGAGAGAACCCGTTAATTTAAAATATGACTGTAGTGAAGCTCTGAAGCTAACCTAGCCTTTAGAACACTACAATACACAGCTTGTAGTTATTTATACAAAGTTTTATTATTAAATATCTACCCTCTGGGTCTGTAACTGTGTCTAGTACTGTAAAATTAACATTTTTGTGTATTAATATTGCCACTCCCCTTTGTCTTGAGTTATAGCAGGCACAAAACACATCAGGAAAGTCAGGTGATTTAAGATCATCGGCAGCTGTAATAGATTTATGAGTCTCTTGTAAAAAGACAACATCTGCCTGTAGTCTTTTAAGCTGGTTTAAAATTCCTAATCTTTTTTGCTGAGTACTGGTTCCATTGACATTCCAAGTCACAAACCTTAATGTGCCCATAGTTGTGCGTGAGTAGCTAAAGTTGACCAGCGCATGTCACCATAGAGACAAACAGATCCAACTAAAATCAGAGTTATTGCTTGAGGTTGCCTGTTTAGATGTTTAGAAACACACAGTGATGTATGAAGTGGAAAGATACAAGAAGATTGAGTAGAAGCTGGGTGTGAGAGAAGTGGAAAGATATAAAGTTCTCTGGTGTGTGCGCGAGTGTGAGGCGCGCGTGTGTGTGTTTTGGTGTGCTTGTGTGTAAATGTTTGTTGGGTGGTAAAGAAGAGAAAAAGACTGATGAAGTGATGTGGTAACAGGTAAACGTAAGAGAGAAAATAGTAAAAATAAAAAAAATAAAAATAAAATAAAAAGGAAAAGAGAGGAAAAAACAAACAAACAAAAAAAACAAACAAACCAAAAAAAAAAAAAGAATAGCTTTGACACCGTTCACCTTCACCACCTAACCAAGCTGTGCTTTACACTTTATTTACAAATGCCAGTTAATTTACCTCCAGTGTTACAAGCGTTAAACCAGGACTGCTCAACTAAACTGCCCAGTGGGCCACAGTTACTGAAAGCCAAGCGCTCATGGGACAGATATCCACCAGTTCTTATCATTAAGTTACATTGTTTTATAGTTAAAACTCTAGTTTTGTTTTAAGAGTGAACCCATTGGTGGACCGAACTTAGCTCACCTGTGGGCCTGACTTGGCCCGCGGGCCGTCAGTTGAACAGCCCTGCTTCAAACTAACCTGTTGTTCCTTTTAATAAAGCCACGGAGTGACGTCCCGTTCCCTGAACAACTGACCATTAATATAAAGTTCATCTACAGCCACCGTAGCTCTGACGCCCTCAGACATGTATTTCTTCCTGTTTGGAAACAAAACTCGCCTCTGATCGAGGATCTGTTTTGGAAATTGATCGTTCACACTGAAGTCCGTCCCACGCAGCTCTCTGCCCTGACTTCTGACCTGCTCTTTTTGTTTAAAGTGCTCAAATTTAGCTATATTTGGTCGAGGTCGCTTGTTATCGGGCTTCTTACCTCCGAGCTGGTGAACACAATGGAATATGATGTTTTTTACCGTCTCACTTGGGAGTTTCAGCTGATGTTGAATAAACTCACGGATCGTAACTTCAGCGTCCTCCTCTGCTCGTTCTGGGATCCCAGAGAAGACAAGATTGTCTCGCATGCTCCGAGCTTGAATATCCAGAATGGACTCCTTCATTTTCCTGTTCTCGCCGGACAGCTGCGACTTCTTCTCGGTGAGTTCTTTAACGTTACCCCTCAGAGTTTGGTTCTCTGCAGCGAGCGACGCCACCTGAGCTTGGCTGAACTCCAGAGACTCCCTCAGTGCTTGAAACTCTTTGTGGAGAACCTCCACCTATCAGGTTTTAAACGAGGTCAATGTGGGTAAACCCAGAACAACAGCAGGCTCAGAAAAGTTTATAAAAATATGTTTATTTAAACCAGGGAAGGATGGGGTCGGGATCTGAAAGTGGTAAGAACGAGGATTAGTTTTCTGGGGAGCAGATTCGTCAGGTAAGTTGGAGTGTAATGTCTTCTTACAGGTGGGAGCAGAGTCTTCAGCTCTGAAGGTGAGTTTCCAGGTTCCAGGTGTATTTACAGGTGCAGGTGTACAGGTGAATATTTACAGGTTTGTGGAGGAGGCAGACAGGCAGCGTGCAGATGGTCTCAGGTGAGTTGCTCTCAGATCTCAGGGGAGTGTTTCTCAGGAGGCTCAGGGAGTTCCACTCTGGAGGCAGGTAAATAAACAAACAAACATTAACAGGCACAGATAACCAAGACTAAGTTCAGGCTGAACTGCTTTTACCAAACATAAGCGTTGCTTCAGCGAAGTCCTGATCCACAGTGAATCCTTATAAAGCCAGTGAGCAGATGAGTCATCTGTAGCAGGTGAGTATGATTAGTGCTGCCAACCAATCAGGGAGAAAAAACAGCAGCAGCAGCTGAAATGCCTCACCACCAGGGCCAGCCGAGCATCTAAGCTGGTTAGCTTCTTGTCTATAGAGCCCAGGACATCAGTGAAGCTTTTCTCTGGAGAGGTGGACGTGCTGGTTGAGCTTTCCGAACGTGTGCGTTTAGAAGTTGGTGTGGCCGTGGATGCGGTGTTTTTTTGTGGTTTACCCATCACGATGTTGTTAACACACTCGTCCACGTAACTCTCCAGACTGTCCAAGGTTTCCTCGTCCAGTTTTGGTTTATTGAAACAATATGCAGAGGTTATTATTAACAACATTTATTATGCTTGATTGTAATATAATGGCTTGTTTTACCTGAGTTGAATCATTTGTTTAGCAGTATCCTGCCATGTTACTTACGCAGCACAGCTCTCACGTGACCGCAGCAGCTCATCACCACGTGCACCCTGATTCTCATCTGTGAATAAAACATCTGATCTGAAAACCCACGCATGCACGGAGAGAACATGCAAACTCCACCCAGAAAGGCCCCTGCACCGGGGTTCGAACCAGGAACCTGCTCGCTGAGAGGCAGCAGCTCTACCAGTTGTGAACTGTGCTGCCCTCTATAATATATCCTATATTATTAATTAGTCAAAACGAAACAAGCCATAACCAAACAGAACCTAGCTCAGTAAACAAGCTAACTACACAACAATGTGAGCTTTCCAACAGCTTTCTTAATAAAGGTTAATAAAGGTTGAATTAATATAATTCGTTAGAATCAGACTTTTTAAAGAGCAATCTTTCATTGCTCAATTCAAACTTTTCAAGTTTTTGTCACTGGATATTGCACCCAATAAATGTTGCTTTGGATATTCTAACCATCTACTTTTACGTAATATTCTTACTTTAAGTACATTTTATAAGAGAAATTTACTTTTGATACTTAAGTACATTAAATGTCCGATACTTGAAGACTTTTACTTAAGTAATCATTTTAAAGACAACTTTAACTTTTACCAAAGTTTTTTTATGGTAAGATACTTGTACTTTCACTGAAGTATCACTTTGAGGTACTTTATACAACACTGATCAATGGCTCCGTGAAGTGCTCTAATCCAAGGGTTGTAGGTATCCAGTTGGTGAAGAAGTTGACAGTCGGTCCCCTCACGTCCCTCTCGTAGATTAATGAAATAAATATTATTGCATCGGCTGGAGTTCTCCAGCTGGTCGTTTTTTTCTTTTAGAAATTCATTTTCCTTTCTCAGCTTGGAGACGCTGAGGCTCAGTTTGGCTAGCTGATGCTCCACCATGCTAACATGCTCCTCAGCTTCACTGATGTGGGAACTTAGTCCATCCAGCATGGTTTTGAGTACTGAAATAGCTTAATTTTAGTTGTTCTGTTTTTGAATCAATCTTGTTAGATAATGTTCATTTCCATTCCTAATTTCCTGGAGGAGAATGTGTAGATTTCCGCCGCTCATGGATAGCTGGGTTGTGGACGCCATCGTGCTAGTTTCCTCGTGGGTGCCTTCGGTGGTTTTCTCTTAATAAAACCTGTTCTTGATGAGAGGGTTTATTTTTTGATCTCTGGTCCATACCGCAGCAGTCAGTCTAATTTTTAAATATTTAGGTGTTTTTAAGTCGTTTAAAACGGATATGTTCACGGAGCTCACGGGCTTTCTAGCATCGCCACATTGCGCCGTCCCGCTCAATATCTCCTACATGTGTCCAGTTAACCACTGGTATTGTCTGTCCAAACAGGTCTCACTTGTAAATGAGTCTTCGAGGCTCAATGTGATTTATCTGTTTAAATAAAGGTTGAATGAATGAAAAAATATCTCTCTTTAGGACATTGTAAATATTTTAATTACTTTTTCACTTTTTGGTTTTTGATTTGTGGACCCTTACTGCATGCTTTTTGTACTTTGTATTTTTTTGTTGGTTTGTTTTTTGATTTTTAGTGAGTCAAATCGGTTCTTCTCATCCTAAGCATTTCATTGTTCTGTTAACTCTGTGTTAACCTTGCATATGACAAATAAAAAAAACTTGACCTTGAACTTGAGGAGGACATGCCAGGAACTGCCCAAGGTAGCTGAACATCACGGTGACTGTTTCAGGGGTCTGTGAGGGCAACAGCTGATGAGAAGGTGCACCGTCCATTGGCACCTTTAGCTGACTTGGACTTCAAGCCGAGGACGTGAGTCTCGCAGGCAGAAAAATGCTTCATCTTTGCAGTCACTTAACTTCTACTTTCCTCTAACAAATTGTATTTGAACAACATGTTTATCTGTTCAGGAATGATGAGGAGTGAACCTCGGACCAGGATCAGGAGCCCGAGACAAACTGCCTGTTACACAAAAGGAACTTTGTGTAAAAACAACAGGTCTCAGAAGATGCTTTGACTACTCAGGAATATTACGACTCCCCTCTGGAGCAAACAGCTCCAGCTCAAAGAGCTTTCAACAGGTGTCTCTTCAAGGAAAAGCTATCTTCTGACAAACAAGGGAAAGAAATATGTTAAACACATTATATTTCACATGATTTTAGTATTATTCATTATTATTTTTCCTTCAGGTGCAGCTGGTTCTGGCATTAGCCAGCAGATGGCGGTGTCTGCTTTCACTCACTGGTCACGCATGAAGATCATGCAGTCACCATTAAAGTCTCTTCAGTGAACCCAGCCTCTTCAGGGTTGGACTACTTCCTTGTGACAACTTCCTGTTGAGATCTCTGTGAAACAGCCCGAGACCAAACAGCTGATAGCTGCTGTTGAAAAGGACCTCAGGTGTCACTCCCACCTTTGGCTCCTCTGACTCTCCAAGGTTCCTCCTCAGCTCACCTGCTGAATTTCCACACTTCTGTCCTACTTGTAAGAAAAAAGGCAACCAGTACTAAATAAAACACGCATGAAACTCTTCATCAACACTTCCCTTTGACCGGTTGTTTAATCATGTTTCTTTTTGCACACTGACTGAGAAGACATCACAAAATTCCACTTTATTATTATCAGAACTACTGATAACTGTATTCACTGTGCCAGATGTGTCACTTCTCAAGAAAACAACTTAAACACTCTAAACGTTCGTAAAGACCAGGCATCCCTTAAAGGAATGCGCATCACCCTAAGAAACAGCTGTTTTATCAAACCTTAACTGGCACTGCATCATCAGCTTCTACTTGGAGCTTGGGTTGTGAATGACTCTCAGCTACTACCACAACAAATTTCAGCTTTATCATTCTAAAATTAAATGAGTTAGAGCTTATTTTGTGTTTTCCATGACGGATTTATTGTGGTGGTCATCTTGTCTGCAAAACTTAACTAGCTGTAGATGTTCAACTTTGTGAACATTTCTGTCAAACACATCCTGTTTCATGAGATGACATGCTGCTGGAACAGACAGATGAAGACACAAAGTCACAGACAAAATCACTGTCACTCTGGAGCAGGTGATCGTGGTCTTGGAAGGCTTTATCCTTGAGCCTTTTCAAGAAGTAAATAGATCCCTGAAAGGTGCCTGAAGACCCTGCCTTCTGCTCCTGCCAGAACAAGCAGCAGTTTGGGGGCTCAGTACAAAGAAACATCATGACCTTCCTGCTGGAAGTGACCCCACAAGAAGCACATTGCTGCTGCCATCTCTACTTTCAGTTTGCAAGAGACCATTTTAACTCTGACTGGAACTGTGTCGTCCAAAACACTCATACTGCTGTACTGTAATTTATTCAGAAGGTTATTAGATAAACTTGACAGAGACTGAGAGTGTAATTTGCCTGAGAAAACAATTCAGAACTAATCTAAAAAAGTTAAATCTGGTCCTCTGTACATTCAAAAAACAAAACAAAGCAAAACAACAACGACAACAAAAAATGTAGAAACGTTTCGTCTCTCATCCGAGAGACTTCCTCAGTCTGAGGTGCTGTTTTCAGCTCAGTCTCTTAAATAGCACCTTCTCAGAGTGGATCAACCAGTTTGCTGCTGACAACCAAAACCAGCTGCTCACATGATCAAGAAGGACCATCAGCCTAACAATGGATCATTAGCACACTGATGGCTGTTTACTGTTCACAGAGGGCTGAGTGATACTAGCAATCACAGCATTGTAAGAGGGGGACAGTTGAACACGGAGGCCTCCACCCCTGTTTAATGATGGACAATTTCTTTTCACAAAGATGGCCTCCTTTACTCCTCTCACAAACCATCGTTCCCCTCTATCCAGGATGTGAACATCTTCATCCCTGAAAGAGTGACCGCTGGCCTGGAGATGAGTGTAGACCGCAGAATCCTGGCCTGATGATGTTGATCTTCTGTGCTGGTCCATCCTTTTGGCCAGTGGCTGTTTAGTTTCCCCGATGTAAGACTGATCACCCTCCTGACACTGAACAACATACACAACATTACTCTGTTTGTGCCGGGGGACTGGATCTTTGGGATGAACCAGTCTTTGCCGTAATGTATTTTGAGGTTTAAAAGCCACTGGGATGTTATGTTTAGAAAATAAACGTCTCAGTTTCTCTGATACCCCCTCAACATACGGAATGACCACTGGTCTGGGTCTGGGATCCTCCTTTTCACCTGATGGCTGACTGGAGTCCTGTTTGGGTTTCTTCTCTGCTTTCAGGAAGGCCCAGTTAGGATATCCACATTGCTCTAGAGCCTGTCTTGTGTGGGATTTCTCCTTCTGCCTGGCTCCTGAGTTAGTGGGGACGCTGTCTGCTCTGTGGTACAGAGTCCTGATGGCTCCTAACTTGTGCTCCAAAGGGTGATGGGAGTCAAACTGCAAATACTGGTCTGTGTGGGTGGGTTTGCGGTACACCTCAGTTTGCAAATGTCCTCTATCAGAGACTGAGACCTCACAGTCCAAGAAAGCCAACTTGCCATTTTTTTCATCTTCTCGTGTGAACTTGATGTATTTATCCACAGAGTTGATGTGGTCAGTAAAATGTTGGACTTCCTGAGATTTAATTTTAACCCAGGTGTCGTCAACATACCTGAACCAATGACTTGGTGGTGTCCCTGAAAAGGACGTCAAGGCTCTCTTTTCTACCTCCTCCATGTACAGGTTGGCAACAATAGGAGAAACTGGAGACCCCATAGCACACCCATGTTTCTGCCTATAATATTGCTCCCCATATGTGAAGTAGGTTGACTGCAGGCACAGTTTCAAGAGTTGACACAGTTGTTCTGTGGAAAGCGTGGTCCTGCTGCTCAGAGTGGTGTCTGATTTTTTTTTTTTCATTCAAACTTTATTTAGACAGGTAAATCCCATTGAGCCTCGAGGACTCATTTACAAGAGAGACCTTATTTCAACAAAGAATGATAACAACAATGGACAACAGCGACAACAACAAACAATCACAAAAAGTCAATTATTATTATTTTTTAACAAATATGATGGCTAAAAAAAGAAAAGCAACATAAAAACAGCTAGATTCTAAGGCGAATGTAGAAAACTAAAAACAGGAACATGTCTGCATTGGTCCCTGCCAGGAGTCCAACAGATTCTTAAAGACACTTAGAGAGGTCAAGGTCGAGAGCTTCAGAATTTTTTGTAAGATGTGTCTGAAAATTAATCTCTGATTATAATAACCTATGATTAGAAAAGCTATAATTATAAAATATATGATTAGATAAATCTATGATTATAATAATCTATGATTGGAAAAAACTATAATTATAAAAATCTATGATTAGAAAAGCTATAATTATAAAATATATGATTAGATAAATCTATGATTATAATAATCTATGATTGGAAAAAACTATAATTATAAAAATCTATGATTAGATAAATCTATGATTATAATAATCTATGAATGGATAAATCTATGATTATAATAATCTAAGATTAGAAAAACTATATTTACAATAATATATGATAAGATAAATCTATGATTAGATAAATCTATGATTATAATAATCTATGAATGGATAAATCTATGATTATAATAATCTAAGATAAAAAAAAACTATATTTACAATAATATATGATAAGATAAATCTATGATTAGAATATATGATTAGAAAAAATATATGATTATAACAATCTATGATAGGATAAATCTATGATTACAATAATCTATCTTAGATCCAGGCAGGCAAAAAGCATAAATTTTGTATTTTGCTTTGTGTGTTACCTGTTGTTCTGTCTGTACAACACTTTGGTTGGCCTTGTCGCTGTTTTAAGTGCTTTATAAATAAAATGGTATGGTATGGTAAATTAAGCACCATAACCAAGTGACAAAAAATATATAAAAAAACAGCTGGAATAACATACAGGAACATCTGGAATAATATAAAGGAACATCTAGAATAATATATAGGAACATCTAGAATAATATACAGGAACATCTGGAATAATATACAGAGTATATAGAATAATATACAGGAACGTCTGGAATAATATACAGAGTATATAGAATAATATACAGGAACATCTGGAATAATATACAGAGTATATAGAATAATATACAGGAACGTCTGGACAGGAACATCTGGAAAAATATGCAGAAACATGTGGATTAATATACAAGAGTATATGGGATAATATAGAGGGACATCTGGAATAATATACTGAAACATATGGAATAATATACAGGAACTTCTGGACTAATATACAGGAACATCTGGAATAACATACAGGAACTTCTGGACTAATATACAGGAACATCTGGAATAACATACAGGAACATCTGGAAAAATATACAAGAGCATATGGAATAATATACAGGAAAATCTATAATAATACACAGGAACATCTGGACTAAGATACAGGAGCATATGGAATAATATAGAGGAACATCTGGAATAATATAGAGTCAGAGTCAGAGATTCTTTATTGTCATTCGCACCTCATGTGGTACATGTGGTGGAGCGAAATTATGTACACAGGGTCCCAGTTACATCCAACAATAAAATGTATAAGAAAAACAGTAATAACATCTAAGATGTGAACTAAGAAAAACATCAACTAAATATACACTAAACACTCATAACATAAAAACATTGAACATCAGCACAAACATGAACATGAGTCTGTGAGCAGATGTGCACGCATGAACACATCAACATTGAAACAGATCAGCAGCAACATATACAGGAACGTCTGGAATAATATACAAGAGCATATGGAATAATATGGAGGAACATCTATAATAATACACAGGAACATCTGGAATAATATACAGTAGGATATACAGGAACGTCTGGGAGAATATACAGGAATATCTGGAATAATATACAGGAACATCGTGGAATAATATACAAGAGCAT
>NC_056512.1:6356874-6402631 GCF_014905685.2 Nematolebias whitei
TAATATACAAGAGCATATGGAATAATATACAGGAACATCTGGAATAAAACACAGGAACGTCTGGAATAAGATACAGGAGCATATGGAATAATATACTGGAACATCTATAATAATACATAGGAACATATGGAATAATATACAGGGACATCCATCAATCCATCATCTTTTACCCGCTTCTTCCATTTTGGGTCACGGGGGTCGCCGGTGCCCAGGTCCAGTAATCATTCTGTGTGGGACGGGGTACACCCTGGATGGGTACACAGGAACATCTGCAATAATATACAGGAACATCTGGAATAATATATTGAAACAGCTGGAATAATATACAGGGAAACTGGAACAATATACAGGAACATCTGGAATAATGTGCAGGAACATCTGGAATAATATACAGTAGAATATGGAATAATATACAGGAACATCTGGAATAATATACAGGAACATCTGAAATAATATACAGGAACATATGGAATAATATACAGGAACATCATGGAATAATATACAGGAACATTTGGAATAATATACAAGAGCATATTAAATAATATACAGGAGTATATGGAATAATATACAATATCATATACAGGAACATCTGGAATAATATACAAGAACATCTGGAATAATATACAGGAACATCTGGAAAAATATACAGGAACATCTGGAATAATATACAGAAATATCTGGAATAATATGCAAGAGCATATGGAATAATATACAGGAACGTCTATAATAATACACAGGAACATCTGGAATAAGATACAGGAGCATCTGGAATAACAAACAGGAGCATCTGGAATAGTTTACAGGAACATCTGGAATAATATACAGGAATATCTGGAATAATAGACAGGAGCATCTGGAATAATGTACAGGAACATTTGTGCACACCATGGACTGGAGGTTCCACAGTCAAAGTGGGAAACTCCACCAAGGGTGGTGGGGAATGGAAGGATTAAGATACTATGGGACTTCCAGATCCAGACTGACAAACAGGTGATGGTTAACTAATCAGACATTGAGTTGGTCAACAAGCAAGACAGGAAGGCTGTGGTGATAGATGCAGCATCTCAAGTGACTGGAACATCAGGAGCATGAGAATCTTGAGAAATATCAAGAAAGAGGAAATGCAGAAGAGTCAAAGCATCATTAGTCCCAGTGGTCATTGGATCACTCAGCCATGTAACACCACCAAAACTGAAAGAGTGGCTCCAACAAATCCCAGAAACAACATCAGAGATCTCTGTCCAGAAGAGTGCAGTCCTAGAAACAGCCAAGATATTGAACAGAACCCTCAGAACCCAGGCCTCAATTAGAGGACCTGAGTTTGAATTTAAGCCGCCCTGGTGGAAGAGATAAAAGCTGATGATCAGAGTCACAATCTTTGATACTGGGACTACAGTGGTTTTAGAAATGGCCAGGTCTGGATCATGGCCTTTGTTGTGAGTGGATCTCCTCACACACTGGGAGGGTCCAAATGTATGCCAAAACAGAAATCCACTTCACTCCAATTTCAAATGTGGTGTTAATTAAATTTATCAGTGATGACTGGTCAAAATCTGTGAAGTCCTCAAAAATCTCCATCTTCTACCACTTATCTGTAGTCCAGTCATGGAGACAACAGGTCCAAGAGTGAAACCCAGACCTCCTTCTCCCTAGCAACACCTTCCAGCTCCTCCTGGGGAACCTTGGGGCTTTCCCAGGCCAGAGAAGACACACAATCCTTCCAGAGAATTCTGGGCCTCCTAGTAGTGGGACATGCCTGGACAACCTCTAAGGTGAAGCGTTCAGGAGGCCTCCTGATCATATGAGCCACCTCACATTATTTATTTTGATGCAAAGCAGCAACAGCTCTTCTCTCAGCTCCCCCCAGACAACAGAGTTGCCATTTGTGGGTGCAGTGGTGGCAACGCAAGGGGGCCAATAGTAGCCTTGGCCAGCATAGATTAATCTTTATCCATCCCATTTATTTCAGGACACTATATCCATCCATCCATCCATTTTCTTTACCCACTTATTCCATTTTGGGTCACGGGGGTCGCTGGTGCCCATGTCCAGCAATCACTGTGCGAGAGGCGGGGTTCACCCTGGACGGGTCGCAAGTCCATCACAGGGCCACATAGAGACAAACGAGACAAACAACCATTCACACTCTCACTCACACCTAGGGACAATTTAGAGTTACCAATCAGCCTAACATGCATGTTTTTGGTCTGTGGGAGGAAACCGGAGTACCCAGAGAAAACCCACGCATGCACGGAGAGAACATGCAAACTCCACCCAGAAAGGCCTCTGGACCGGGGTTTGAACCAGGGACCTGCTTGCTGAGAGGCAGCAGCTCTACCAGTTGTGCCACCGTGCTGCAGGACACTATATTTTCAAGCAAAATAAAAACTAGAAAGCATAGTTTACTCAAATGATAGGGGTGCTCTGTTTACATATGTATGTTGGCAACCATCTTGGATTTTGTCCTGGCAACCCAATTTTCAAAAGAAACCGTTCTAACCCCTAGATGCAGCCACACACCAAAATGGAAGGTGGTACTGTGCTTATTTTTTTAAAGTTGTCTTCTTCACAACATGCACAGACGGACGGATGGAAGACATTTCCAATTCCGCCTTTTCGCTCTGTGGCAGGGACAAAATGAAGTGGAACTGTCCACACAGGTGATGCTGCTGGTGCAGCATCAACCTTTTAGCCAGTTGTGGAGTTGTCTCTGGTCTGTATCTGTTTGTATCCAGCAGGTAATTCATTAAATTCCTCTGTCGGGGGGGTGGGGGTGTCATCAGAGTATTTTAAAAATGCAGGTGTGGTTGCATGTGTGGATTCAGATCCAGAATGTTTCAAACCTGAATGGCTGGAAGGACACACCTGCTGTTTGATGGGTTGTGACTGCACACACCCTTTACCCCACTCCACCTGTGGACAAACAGCTCAGGCTGCTTTTCATCACAACATGCACAACATTCTGGCTGATTCACACTTTTACAGAGAAAACACAAAAGTTTAACATACAAACACACAACATTTTGAAAAACAAAAGATTACATATGGGTACATCAAAGGTTTTGTTGTTTTTGGAAATTTTACCACAAAATGTTCAACCAACAGTCGATAATGTCAGTAACTTTAGAGCTGTCTAAACTTCCCATCAGTTTGTGCAAACACACTTCTTATTTCTGCAGACTTAACTCTTTTTACACATTCGATCCATTAAATGTAGGTCACAGTGTCTTGTTTCATGACGCGTGTCTCTTTCCGTTGGTTTTCTCTACCCACAATGCAACCTGAACTTTCATTTACTTCATCTGAACTCAGAGTTTTATTTTCAATCTGGAAGTGAAGGCTCGTTTGTCACATTTCTTGTAAGACACTGTCCAAACATTTTGTTATCTTGGTTCTCCTCTCAGGCAGCATGGTGGTGCAACTGGTAGAGCCGCTGCCTCTCAGCGAACAGGTTACCCTGGTTCAAATCCTGGTCCAAGGACCTTTCTGGGTGGAGTTTGCATGTTCTCTTTGTGCATGCGTGGATTTTCTCCAGGTGCTCCGGTTTCCTCCCACAGACCAAAAACATGCATGTTAGGCTGATTGGTAACTCTAAATTGTCCCTAGGTGAGAGAGTAAATGGTTGTTTGTCTCGTCTGTCTCTGTGTTCCTGTGATGGACTGGAGACCAGTGTGTCCCTTGCACAATGATTACCAGACATGGGCACCGGTGACTCTCACGACCCAAAAAGGAAGAAGCGGGTAAAAGATAATGGATGGATGGTTCTCATCTACAGTTCATGCATAAAACATTTGTTTAGATTGTCAGAAAAGTGTTGGAGCTTCAGACGACACCCGTCCTATCTGTGTGTATATTAGTGCACGTCAAACTTCAGCTTCCTCCCTCCCTTGAACTTTCTCAGTGAGATGACTGAGATTAGACAAACAGTTCAGATTAGTTTACATGTGAACAAATATGAAGGCAGTTAAACCATGATGCTTGAAAAACAAACGAGACAACAAAGAATTATTTCAAACACATCGTCACATTAAACACGACTACACGGGTCTGAAATATGACAGAGATGCCAAAACAGTTCAGCTTGAAAATTAATTAAGTAATTCCCTCCCCCCAATCTCCTAGAAGAAATACTCAAACAACGATGACTTCCTCCTCCACATTAAAACAAACCTTTCAATCAGACACTTACTTTGTAAAACATTTATGTTGTGCATTTCTAAACCAATAAGTAAAACCATCAAATGAATTTAGTAATTAAAACATTAAAAATATACAAGTTATAAAAACATCTTTAAAAAGTCAAGGTTTTGAAAAATCCTCAACATTCCATGTAAAACCTATGAGCCATACAGGTAGAAACTGCTGATCCGCCCAGTCCACAAACCGGTTCATCCAGCGTTCACCAAGACCTGAACGACCTGAATCACTGAGTATTCCCTGGTGAAGTCTGGAGCAGTCGGAAACCAGAGGCCCAATCTAACATCACATCAGTCATGGAGCTCCTTTCTGAGCAGAATGAATGCAGCCCTCCATCAGTTTGTGGGGAGCCTCAGAAAATGTCCATAGTTTTCCTGATGTGCAGCAGCAGAGACGTCTCAGTTAGGTGCAGCGTAGGGGTTGAACGGCTACATATTTTTTAAAGTCGACTTCAACATGATAAAAGTCAAGTCGACGTCGACTAGTCGGTGTGACGTCATAGGAACTCAATGCTATTCACAAAAAAAAGTCATCAGAAGTGTATATTTATCATACTGCAAATAAGTCGCAGGAAAACCAAAACTATTATAAAGTTGCAAAAGTTATTTTTATTTTATTTTGTCCACTAAATAACTATCACGGCAGTGATCCACTGGTGATGGTGCACTATATGTTTTTATTTTAATTTTATTTAGTGGATAAAATAAAATTTAAAACTATCCACCGCCGTGCACTGTGTGCGGTGGTGGATTCTCCAGCAGCGGAGGTGCGCCCCCGTTTTGATTTTCATTTTATTTAGTGGATTAAATAAAAGGGCAGCGCAACTGGTAGAGCTGCTGCTTCTCAGCAAGCAGGTCCTTGGTTCAAAATCCGATCCGGGTGCCTTTCTGGGTGGAGTTTGCATGTTCTCTTGCGCATGCGTGTGCTTTCTCCAAGTACTCTGGTTTCCGCCCACAGACCAAAAACATGCATGTTAGGCTGATTGGTAACTAAATTGTCCCTAATGGTTGTTTGTGTCGTTTGTCTCTATGTGTCCCTGTGATGGACTGGAGACCTGTCCAGAGTGTACCCCGCCCCTCGCACAGTGATTGCTGGACATGGGTATCAGCGACCCCCGTGACCCAAAATGAAAGAAGCGGGTAAAAGATAATGGATGGATGGATGGATTAAATAAAATAAAACTTAAAAACTGCAGGGTGGGCGGTGGTGGAATCCCACATGGATTAAATAAAAAACTAAAAACAGAGGGGAGGGTGGTGGTGGAATTCACCATGGGCAGTTGAACCAGAAGAGTCATCCTTAGTGAAATACTTCCACACTGTTGATGAATTTCTACCTTTTTGGCAAGACTTGGCCTGCTCCTCGCCTTCCATCTGCTTGGAAGTATCCGTTTTGTAGCGAGCGGCCCGGCACTGATAATGTGACACGTGACGCAATCACTGACTGTGACTAGCTGACATGAAATTTTAAAACTCGCAAGATGTCCTAGAATCGACTAGTCAACTAGTCTATTCAACCCCTAGTGCAGAGTTGTCCTGGTTGACACATTGAGTCGCCTTAATGACCATTGGTCCGATCAGCTCACACCCCACCCTTGGTTTACGATGTTGCACATCTTTCTGTTTGAGCCCTAACAAGTTCTTTACATGGAAGGATGTCGAAATTCTGACAACTTTTGGAAGATGTAGCAGTCTGGACAGGCTAAACGCGGTAATTAAAATTCATTATAATCACATTCCTGCAGGGCTCCCACATCTGACCTCGTGTGCTTTCACTGAAAACCACTTTGAACAATCTACTTTGAATTTTCAACATGAAAATTAGTCATCTGTTAGCTCTCAGAGTTTGTGTTAGGGACTGCTTTCAGCTAACGCCACATCAAATATTGCTCAGTATCTCTAAACACTGCTGAGTTATACTGAGCTGTGGTGACCATGATGAATCAGGCTGACACAAAAAAAATCAAAATGTATGAGACCTTTAATACAATCTGTCCAGTGGTTAAGGATATATGTTAAAGAGACTACAGTTTTAATAGGTCTTTAATAGGATTCTCCATTCTTTCTTATAGGGTGCTTACATCTCCAAGGTACTGTAATTCCAAACGCCTACAAATAAAATCATACATCTGATAGCCATGCTGCTTATTTTAATGTATGCTTTGTGTTGGTGCACTATTTTGTTTGGGCCGCGTTAAACTGGACAAATCAATAATAAATGAAAACATTGGTTTAGAGGTGAACAACAACAGGTCCATCTGTTGGAGGCACTGCAGTGATAAATGCATTACTAATACACCTGTAGTGAAACCTTACACCTCGAAACATCACCTCAGCTGTGGCACCACCCTTTGAAACAATGTGGTTAAAGCCTTGTAGATGTTGGGCTTGTCAATCCAGCAGTGATTTGTCTCCTCCAGGTAACACAATAAACTGTGGTGACAGCCAGACACACCTGTTACAGTCACATCTGCCAAAGGAATGTGAGTTATGGGTCTAACAAAAAGGCAAGGATTTTTTTCTCACCATCATGCCTGCAAACACTCATCTACATACAGTGGTTATTTTATTGTTCAACTATGACCAGTGTTAAGGATGTTATACACTCCAATGGCTGTCTAGTTAACTGTGTAAGCTGGAATGTGAAATCCCTTAATGGTCCAGTAAAATTCCAGAAAATTGTCAGATCTGAAGCGACTGAGCACTGATATTGTTTTTTTTACAAGAGACTCGTGCATTCTGCAGACAGTGCAAGTTTTAGTAAAAAATGGTCTGGTCAGGTGTTTCAATCCAGTTTTCAATCAAAATCAAGAGGAGTAGCTATTATAGTTGAGTGTGCATGCTGATACTGCTGGGCAGTATGCTATAGTGGTAGGGAAGTTATATACACTCTCGGTGACCTTGGTTTCAGTATATGCACCAAACTGTGATAACTCTACATTTTTAATAACCTCTTTTCAAACAAACTGAGTATGTCAACACATAACCTTACAGTATAGTTGGTGGCGACACAAATTGTGTGCTTTCATCTCTTGACCATAGTTCAATGGGGAAACCACCTTGACTAAGTCTGCTCAATCAATCAACTCATTCCTTAAATCTTATGGCGTGGCTGATGTATGGCGCTTCCATAATCCTACTTCAAGATCATACTCATTTTTCCCTCGGCTCATAAGACATCCATCCATCCATCCATTTTCTTTACCCGTTTATTCCATTTTGGGTCACGGGGGTCGCCAGTGCCCATGTCCAGCAATCACTGTGCGAGGGGCGGGGTACACCCTGGACAGGTCACAAGTCCATCACAGGGTCACATTGAGACAAACGAGACAAACTCTCTCACTCACACCTAGGGACAATTTAGAGTTACCAATCAGCCTAACATGCATGTTTTTGGTCTGTGGGAGGAAACCGGAGTACCCGGAGAAAACCCACGCATGCACGGAGAGAACATGCAAACTCCACCCAGAAAGGACCCTGGACCGGGGTTTGAACCAAGGACCTGCTCGCTGAGAGGCAGCAGCTCTACCAGTTGTGCCGCCGTGCTGCGGCTCATAAGACATACTCCCGAATTGACTACTTCTTCCTTGATAAAAAAAAATTCTGCCTTAAGTGAAAGAATGTGACTACAGGGCCATGGCTATTTCAGACCATGGTCCGCTTACTATGAAACTGCTTGTCCTGGTCACAAAATCTGTATATCATCCTTGGAGACTCAACTCCTTACTCTTTAAGACTTTATTAAATTTCTTATATATGAAACTGAATTCTTTCTTGAAGTCAACAGAACACCAGGGATGCCACTGTGTACTGTCATGGAGGCATTAAAGGCCTACCTAAGGGGTCAAAAAATGTATTATTGTGCAAAAAAAAAAAAAAAGGAAGAGTTTGGTACAGTTAAGAAAGTTAAGAGATATTCAATTGGACAGAGAATATAGCCACTCCCCTTCAAAAGATCCATCCATCCATTATCTTTTACCTTCCATTTTGGGTTACGGGGGTCGCCGGTGCCCATGTCCAGCAATCACAGTGCGAGGGGCGGGGTACACCCTGGACAGGTCGCAAGTCCATCACAGGGACACATAGAGACAAACGAGACAAACAACCATTCACTCTCTCACTCCCTTCAAAAGATTTAGTGAAAAAACATTTACTTCAAACTGAATTTAATAATTGGCCTATTCAGCAGGCAGAATATTTAATATCTAAATCCAAACAGGGTTACTATGAACACGGTGAAAAGGCTGTGCATTAACTCTCACATCGGTGACGACGACAGTCAGCCAACCAAATTATTCCAACAGTAAATAACGACCAAGGAACTGCATGTCAAGACAATGCTGGAATTAATGTTTCAGTAAATTCTACCAAACATTGTGTATGACTGAAGGCTCCCACATAGTCGCATGAACCTCAGTCTGCATAGGTCCGTGCGTACTGGATTAGAGTTGAAGCAGATGCCCACAGAGCATGTCCATGCAAAGATCAATTTTTATGACCTTGTACACGTACTCTGTGTCGCACAATACACTGCCCAGCGACGGATTGTTTTGGATGTGACACCAATGTATTAAATTCTCCTTCTTCATCCCTGGTCTGGTTTAATGGCCTTTTCTTTTGGGTTTTTTCCAAGAGGCAAGTGATCTCTTCCTCCTTGTCTGTTGACGTCATGACTGAAATGGTGAGAAATGAAGGAATTTGTCATGAGAGAATTAAAATCAGGTTCAGGGTGACTGCGGGAGGGTCTGGAGATATCCTGGTGGACTGGTCTGATGTGTGGGCTGCAGGGCCAGAGCTCTATTTTTTTTTTTTTAAGAACTTTTTATGAACAACATATAAACAAAGAACACTGCTGTGGCTGGGGCTGCCAGCTCTCTTTTTTTGTTGTTGTTTCAACCTGTCAATCAATCCAGTAGGCGTGTCAGCAAATGACTAATCGGCAAACTCAATGTGTCCCGAATGTAAATGCCCCTTGCCTGCGGAGCTGGTCTGCAGTCACACAGGGAGGACGCTCGAGTATGAATTCGCAACCCTTTGAAAACAGTGTGCACAGTTTCCGCGCAGACTGAGGTCTGCCTGAGTCTGTGTGAGCCTTGAGTCATCTGCTAGCCTATGGAACGTAGATAATTTTTTTAAGTATATTAAACTTCAACGTTCATGCTCAATAAGCAGGTACGAAATCCAGCAAGGTTAAGTTGGGTCCTCTGGATGGTTTCTTTTTTTTTGTTGAAATGTGTTGTCCTTCATCCATAAGACTTCATCTATCTGAGGAGCCAAAACAAACTCAGTCCCACAAGCAGCACACTCACATAATGGGCCAACCCCTCATGGCCACAGTGGTTCAAAACTAGGGATGCACCGATCCACTTTTTTTAAACTTCCAATCCGATTCCCGATACCTAGAACTGAGTATCGACCGATACCGATCCAGTTCCGATATCATGATCATCATTGATTTTATATCAATCAACCTTTATTTAGACAGGTAAATCCCATTGAGCCTCGAGGACTCATTTACAAGAGAGACCTGATTTCAGCAAAGAATGATGACAACAATGGACAACAGCAACAACAATAAACAATTATAAAAAGTCATAATACAGGTTTTTTTATTATTATTATTATTATTATTTTTATTTTATTTTTTTTACAAATAGGATGGCTAAAAGGAAAAGGTAACAAAAAAACAGCTAGATTCTAAGGCGAATGTAGAAAACTAAAAACAGGAACATGTCTGCATTGGTCCTTGCCAGGTGTCCAACAGATTCTTAAAGACACTTAGAGAGGTCAAGGTCGAGAGCTTCAAATCTTTTCGCAAGATATTCCAGGAAACAGGAGCGGAGTAGGAGAAGGCCCTTTAGTCTAGTTCAGTCCTCATTGAGGGAACACTGCAGGTAATAATGTCCTGAGAGCGCACTCCGTAGCTGCACTCACGCAGAGACATGTAGGAGGAGATGTATGAAGGCAGCAGACCAAGAAGTGATTTAAAGATGAAAATGTACCAGTGAGAGAGTCTGCGTGAAGTATATGAGGCTGTAATAATCTGCTCTCAAGTACAATTTGTACAAATATATGCATGCAGGTCCAAAAAGGCAACTTGAGGTAAGTTTTATTAATGTTGGATAAGTTTTAAAGTTAGAATTAAATTCTGCTAACACAAACATGTTTCTTTTTATTCCTAGTTTTAAAGTGGATATTAAAGTGATTAATTTAAGTGATTGTTTAAAGTTGTTTTATATTTTATAAGGGGCAGATATAAGAATTTTTTTCTTCTTCTTGCACTCTTTTCATTCAATACTTTTTTTTTTGATGATTTTTTATTTTTTTTATTTTGTTTCATTTAAATGAATGAATAAATAAATTAAATAAAATTAAATGTTAAATGGCTTCAGACATCTGCTAAGTTCATGGCATAAACCAACAGACATGTTCCTGTTTTTAGTATTTTACATCACTTTATAATGTAGCTGTTTATGTTTTTAATATAATTTTCAAATCATATGTTTTTTATTGTTTACTGTTGTATTGATAAATATCTCCTGGAGGGTAAACTATATCTTGACTGCAAGTATCAAACTGTGAAATCCTTCATTTTCTACAACTGATAGTGGTTGGTCATTAATTATGATGAAGTTTATCAACTTCTCTGTAAACATTTGAGCTCCGTGGTTTCAGCGACGTCTTCTTCTTGTTCAATCTGCAGCAGGCAGCCTGATCTCGGTCAGCAGAGCTCAGTCTGTCCCTCCTCAGAGACGGCAGACTGAGCGGGGCAGACTGGACGTGGCTGGCCGTGGTCGAGTCGCTTGTTTTGGGTTGAGCAAAGAGCAGCGCCCCACTGAAGCCATGGAGCTCGAATGTCCAACGTACAACTAACTTTAACGTGGTTTAATGTGGCTCTGCAGACAGTGCACGCTGCTGTCTTGTTTTGTGGTGTTTCTAGTGTAAAATACTTCCACACAGCGACATGTTTAGATGAAAAGTTGGTTAGCTGTTAGCCACAGTGCTGCTAACTCAGCCCTCACGTTGTAGCTGCTGCAAACTATGAACTGGATTTCCTGAATGTGAGGCGGGTCTTATTACTCTGGGTTCATGAAACACGCTGCCGTTCAGGAAAACCAGTCCATAGTTTGAAGCCAACGTGCATTACAACCACAGACATACATCATGGATCGGAAATATCGGCAGGTGGGTCGTAAAAACCGATACGTAAATTTTGCTGGTATCGGAGGCCGATACCGATAATAGATCGGATCAGCCCCATCCCTATTCAAAACATCAAAAACATGAAAACAAAACATTTTGATTTAAAAAAGTTCAATCTGGTCCTCTGGACATTCAAAAAAACAAAACAAAGCAAAACAACAAAAAATGTAGAAACGTTTCGTCTCTCATCCGAGAGACTTCCTCAGTCTGAGGAGCTGTATTCAGCTCAGTCTCTTAAATAGCACCTTCTCAGAGTGGATCAACCAGTTTTGCTGCTGACAACCAAAACCAGCTGATCACATGATCAAGAAGGACCATCAGCCAAACAATGGATCATTAGCACGCTGATGGCTGTTTACTACTCACAGAGGGCTGAGTGATACTAGCAATCACAGCATTGTAAGAGGGGGACAGTTGAACCCGGAGGCTCCACCCCTGTTTAATGATGGACGGTTTCTTTTCACAAAGATGGCCTCCTTTACTCCTCTCTCAAACCATCGTTCCTCTCTCTCCAGGATGTGAACATCTTCATCCCTGAAAGAGTGACCGCTGGCCTGGAGATGAGTGTAGACCGCAGAGTCCTGGCCTGATGATGTTGATCTTCTGTGCTGGGCCATCCTTTTGGCCAGTGGCTGTTTTGTTTCCCCGATGTAAGACTGATCACCCTCCTGACACTGAACAGCATACACAACATTACTCTGTTTGTACCGGGGGACTGGATCACTGCGAAGGTGCTATTTAAGAGATTGAGCTGAATACAGCACCTCAGACTGAGGAAGTCTCTTGGATGACGAAACGTTTCTACATTTTTTTTGTTGTTTTGCTTTGTTTTGTTTTTTTTGAATGTCCAGAGGACCAGATTTAACTTTTTTAGATTTTTCTACCTGGATTATTGAGCATGCATCAGGATAAAACATTTTGATGTTTTGAACCAGTTTGGCCATGGCTGCCTCAGAGGAGTCGACAGGGGAGAGGGCAGACTCCAGAAACCATCTTATCACCATCAAACTGATTGGTTCACTATGTGAGTGTGCTGCTTGTGGGATGAGTTTGTTGTAGCTCCTTGGACTGATGAAGTGCTTTGGATGAAGAGCAAAACATTTCAACAAAAATAGAAACCGTCCAGGGGACCTGACTTAACTTTGTTGGATATTAAACTTCCTTCAGTGAGACTTGATCTGGCCAAAGATTTGGAGAAAGAGTTCTCTGTAGAAGAGACAAACTCCGCAATCAACAATAAGCAAAATGGGAAATCCCCAGGACCAGATGGCTGCCCATCTGATTTTTAAAAGAAAATTCAAATCTACTTTCACCTTGACTAATTTCTGTGTTTGAACAGTCACTTGCTGCACATATATTGCCACTGTCCATACAACACGCTATAATCTCGCTGTTAACTAAGAAGGATAAAGGGCCTCTAAATTGTGGTTCATATCGACCTATATTCTTAAATACTGACGTAAAAATCCTTGCAAAGGTCCTGTCAAAACGATTTGAGCAGGTGTCCCCCACAATTGTCCTATACTTGATCAGACGGGGTTTCTTAAACATTGTCAAGCTTCAATGTTTGGTGGCTCCTCAGTTTATTATACACTCCCAAATTCACCCGGTCACAACTGTGATGAAGTCATTTTCTCACCAGATGCTGAGAAAGCATTTGACCAGGTGAAGTGGGGTTATATCTTTGAGACTTTAAAGCTTTTTAAATTTGGTCCTAAATTCATATCATGTGTGAGATATATGCCTCCGCAATGGCAGCAGTACGCACTAACTGTGACATATCCAGCTACTTCGAATTGCAACGCAGTACGAGATAGGAGTGCCCATTCTCACCATTTCCATTTGTGTTAGCGATAGAACCACTAGCTGTAGCTTTACGGCAAAACTTGATCATCAAAACGATAAATTGACTAGACACAGAGCACAAGTTTCTTTATATGCCAATGACATGCTTTTGCATGTATCAGACCCTCTTAGCAGCATTCCTGAGTTATTTGCTTTGCTTCAAAAATTTGGGAAAATATCTGCCTATAAGGTTAATCTTCAAAAGAATGAGCTGATGCCTGTGACTTCTATAGAAAATGAAATCTTGCACACTGTACCTTTAAAATTAGATTTAAAAAAATTTAAATAACTGGGCATTTGGGTAACTTGAGATCATAAGAACCTCTATAAAACTAGTTATTTACTTCTCATGGCAAACCTTAACCAAGACATTGTTAAATGGCAATCCCTACCTCACACTCTGGGGAGTGGAATAAACTCTGTATAAATGAATATCCGACCTAAATTTCAGAATCTGTTTTAGAACCTGCTAATTTTCCTTACTAAATCACTCTTCACCAATCTGAACAGCCAGCTATCAGCATTTATTTGGAATAAAAAGCATCTGTGGATTGCCAGTAGGGTCTTGCATCTGACCTGTAGCCTTGGAGGCATGTCACTTACTCTAAAAAAGTTAAATCTGGTCCTCTGGACATTCAAAAAAAACAACAAAAAAAACAAAGCAAATCAACATGTTGATTTGCTTTGTTTTTTTGTTTTTTTTTGAATGTCCAGAGGACCAGATTTAACTTTTTTAGATGTTTCTACCTGGATTATTGAGCATGCATCAGGACATGTCACTTACTATTTTCATGCACTATTACCTGGCAGCTATTATCAGAGTTCTGTTATTCTGGTTGGATAAGGATACTCCTTCGCCCAGTTGAGTGGACATTTTGTCGTTAAGAGTTTGGGGTTCAGGTCTGATACAAAGGAGGCCCTCAGCAAGATTTATACTCTGCTCACTTCATACCATGAGACCAATTTGGACTCTCTTAAACTGAAATGGGAAACGGACTTGGAGGAATCCATATCAGACTCAATCTGGCAAAGGATCATTCAGCACATTTATTCATCCTCAATCTGTCTGAGACATGCTGTAATTCAATTCAAAGTGGAGCATCGACTGAATTGGTCCAAAGACAAATTGTCCAGGATCAAAACTGACCTGGATCCTGCATGTAATCATTGTAAACAAACTCCAGCTACACTCCCACATACATTCTGGACCTGTCCCAAACAGCAGATCTTTTGGCAATCTATTTCTGACACCTTCTCTGGGATATGTGGAAAAACTGTACACCCTTCACCATTCATCTCACTGTTTGAGGTGGCCCCTGGGGATACAACCTTCATCAAATATGAGAGAGATGTGATTGCTTTTGGCTCTCTCCTGGCCAGGAGACTCGTTTTGTGCAGATGGAAGGACCCACACACCCCTGCATATGAACACTGGATAAGAGAAGTCATATATCATATTCATCTGGAAAAATTAGATATACCCTGAAAGGTTCTGCAAAAAGATTTTGGGACACTTGGTAACCTTTTGTGTCATGTTGAAAACATGTCAGTGCCTGTATAAAGACATTTATGTATTTGTGGCTGATCCAGTGTGGGCGGGGTATTTTGTTCTACTTTCTTTTTTTTCTTTCTTTTCTCGTGTGTGTGTTAAAAAAAATCAATAAAAAGACTGATTACAGAAAACTAGACTTGGGCTGCTATTTTGTGTTGAGCCTTTCGTCTCGTGTTCTTAGAAAATATACTTGTGTGAAGTGAATCACAGCTGTATTCACTCTCTGAATGTGGCTGTACCAGATGTACAGCTGAACCACACATTCCAGTCATTGTAGAGCACCTGGATCAGGCTAAACCTTGCCCTACACACCAGTTTCATTCATTTGGGACAGCTAGCATCTTGTTTCAATAGCACAGCACACTGTAAAGGATTTTCTGAAATCTAGCGTTTTAGATGTCGGAATGATTTTAAGCCATGAAAGCAGTTTCAGGTTGGGCTCTGAGCTGCATGTGCGTTTGTAGGAAGGGTTTGGCATTTTGTTAATGATTAGGCATGCAGTGGACTGTACCCTGCATTGATCAGTTCCTCCACGGACTCACCCTGCAGTCAGCCTAGGATTGGAAGAATGCAACACTTTGTGATAACAACTGAGCAGATAAAAGCTCACTGATCCTCTCTGCATACAAGTTCTTCTTTGTTTGCTGTTCCTTTCAGATTTTCTGCTGAAATATTCCCAGCTTCTAAAGAACCTTACTGATATCTGCAACTTTGCACCAAACTCCTAGCAACTGAGAAATGCACCAAAACAGGTCAATAAAACAACATATCCATTTCAGTAATTAGGCCTAGCTCTCTATTAAAGGAATGAATATTGCCTATTGCTTTTCATGCTGGAGGTTTAAACCAACACTGTCTTATGATAAGAATGCAGTTGAAGCTGTTTTGGTGAAACCTTGGAAAAAACATAAACTGTCTCAGTTGATGTTACAAGATATTGAGTATGTGATGTGAATGTTCTCAACTACTACCACATCAAATTTTAGCACAATAGCTGTAAAGTTAACAGTTATAGACATTTCTGTGTTGGCTAATGTCCATTAGCTATGCCTTCCATCTTGAATTAGATTTGCTCCAAAAGGTTTATCATTGTAGATTAAAAAAATGTATAAAAAATTGTTTCCTGTAGATTTCATTAAAATCTCTCAAGGGGTTCATGAGATATTTTGCTAACAGACAGAAACACAAACACACACACAAGAAGGCAACAACATTATTATCCACTGCTAAAAAGGGGTTGAAACTGTTTCACTTTGAGAAAAGATTGTTTCCTTTTGTCTTTATTACTTGAGAAGACCCAGTGAACATCTGGGTCTGACGGAAGAAAGAAAAGTTCAGTTGTTTTTCAAGGAGGATATCCTGGAAAAATAATACAATCTGCACAGTAGTGATTTTTGTTTCTAAATGAGATGGGCGAGCACAGTGACACAAACACGCGCATGTGCGCATGCGCACACACACTCACACACACACATTCACACACAGGGACACAGGAATCACATCCTTCCTCTGGCTGATAGCTTGTATTTTTCCATGTCTGGGAGGCCACAGATGAGGGTCCTGCAGAGGGAAACTGAAACATTATTATGTCCATCCATCCATCCATCCATCTTCTGATGCTGTCCATCACAGTGCGCTAAGATTCATAACTGGCTGTAACTACCATACCACTACCCACCACTGCACCTTGTATTCACTGGTTAACTGGTCATCATTAAATTCATGCAGACTCTCCCACTGGTACATTTTCATCTTTAATTCACGTCTTGGTCTGTTGCCTTCATTCATCTCCTCCTACATGTCACTTCCTTAGTGCAGGTACTGTGTGCGATCTCAAGACATCATAACTTGTAGCGTCCCCTCAATACGGACTGAACTTGGCAAAAGGGCCTTCTCTTACTCAGTTCCTGTTCCTGGAATATCTTGCAAAAAAAATTTGAAGTTGTCAACTTTGACCTCTCTAAGGGATTTTAAACATTTGTTAAGTTCAATAAAAAAATCAATGCAGACATGTTCCTGTTTTTAATATTTTACCCAATTTCATAATATAGCTTATTTTTATTTCATTTTAAAACACTACTTTAATTTACTTTTCATTTTATATGCTTTTGATGATTGCTTATTGTTGTTGTGTGTACCTCATTTGTGAGGTTTTTTTTTTTGTTTGTTTTTGTTTCAAACAGGTCTCTCTTGAAAATGAGTCCACATTGTAGGGATTCTAGTTTATATTAGTACAGGTTTACTTTCAGTTTCCTGAGTGGCAAGAGGGAACTGATTACTCCCAGCTGTTACCACTCTCTTGATGAAAAGACTCCAGTACTTAAGGCCCTGGGACACTTCTGGACTCTACTGGAACATTGTCCCACTTACGGTACCGTGTCCAGCTCAGACTAAATTCAGAGTTCTCTACTGGGACTAAAAACCTGTTTTCTCTTACCTCCTGTAGCTCCTTGTGAAGATCAGTCTCCTCGCCATCCTGGTTCTGTCTCGTGCCTCCCCACACCAGAAGTCTTCCCCCCGTGAGTCTTCTCCCTCATTCAAGCCTCTGCTCAGGACAACCAATTATCCATCCAGCATCCAGCTCAGAGGTTCGCCCTGCCACCTTCATCTCATTCTCATTCTCTCCTCCAATCTGGTTTCCTTGGTCTGGCTCGCCCATCGAATCCCCACCTGGATCCAACTTCCAAGCCTGCAAGACAAACATTCAAGTAAGCTTTACAAGTCAGCTCAGTTGGACAAGTATTGACAACTTCCCTGTTTTTGCTGCCTTACTCATCCTGTGTCTCTCCCCACAGTCCACCCCGGAGTTCCTGCCCCACAATATAAATAAACTCTTAACTTTTATTTGTTGTTGGTCTCGTGTCTTGGTTTGATTCCTGGGCATCCATAGAGGCTTTATTAAGAGCTTGACAGAATGTTCCAGCCCACCAATAGCTCTGATACTCAGGACCTGACCAATACGAGATGATTCAACAGTCCTTAACCCTCCAAAACCAGAGAATTGACAAACAGGATGCCAAATTTGAACAGATTATTGCCCAGCAGCAGACCTCTAAGTCCAATATGGAAGAATTAGGTGGCATGCTGCTTGCACTAAATCAGAAAATAACTGCTCTCTTACCCCAGGCTCAAGTAGCAAACAATTCGCCTCCAGTTCCCGATGCGACACCCAGCGCTAACACTACGGTAACCCGTGAACCTGATATTCGCCCCTTGGAGTTTTTTGATGGTAAGACTAGTGATTGTGGCAGCTTTATTCTCCAATGAAGACTGGCTATCCTCCGCGCCCCTATCACTTATGCTTCAGACGCGTCCCGCATAACGTTCTTGATTAGCTCACCTAAAGGTATAGCTCTGCAATGGGCTAAGGCTTATCTCAATTCTCATGATATTGACAACATAATGTTTGATACCTTTCTTCAGGAGTTCCAGCGGGTTTATGAGCGTCCTTGTCACCAAGAGGAGGCTTCCAAGAGGCTAATAGCCTTTCGACAAGGTAAACAGTCCATAGCGGACCACTCTAGTAACTTCCGGGTCGCAGCGGAAGAAGCCCGCTGGGACGAAGTAGCATTAAAAGGAGTGTTCGTAAGTTCTCTGTCCGATGAAATAAAGGATCAACTGGCTACTTGTGACGAACCGGATTCCCTGGATGATCTTATCAACTGGCGATTCGGATTGATGGTCGACTGCGGACACGTCAGCAACATAGAAACTAAAGATCCCATTATAGTCCAGCATCTGAGCCATGCCCATTTCCGGGAATCAGCCTCCCTCCGTCCATTCCCCCTTTACCAGCTTTGACAAGCTCTGAGGTAGATCCTATGCAAATTGGACGCACACGGCTTTCACTGGAGGAGAAGCAACACTGGATTACAGCTCGGGTCTGCATTTAATAATAATAATAATGAATTTAATTTGTAACGCACTTTTCATTAACAAAAATCTCAAAGTGCTACAGAGTGCAACTAAAATCAATGATAAAATCAACTAAAATCAGCGATAAAATCAACTAAAATCTGTGATAAAATCAACTAAAATCAATGATAAAATCAACTAAAATCAATGATACAATCAACTAAAATCAATGATACAATCATGTGGAGGCAGAATAGGCTTGCTTAAAAAGAAAAGTCTTTAAGCCTTTTTTAAAGTCAGTCAATGATTGTGGAGCTCTCAGATATTCAGGGAGGGAGTTCCAGAGGTGGGGGGCAGCCACACAGAATGCCCGATCTCCCATGATTCTTAATTTAGTTTGTGGAAGGTGGAGGAGATTACTGTTCTGTGATCGTAGGGACGGGGTGGATGAATATGGAGCAAGAAGGTCCTTCAGATAATCTGGTGAATTTCCATATAAACTCTGATGGGTGATGAGAGCAATTTTGTACTGAATTCTGTAAGTGACAGGAAGCCAATGGAGGTTATGGAGAATGGGTGTAATATGTTCAAATTTACGAGCTCTCAATAAAATCCTGGCTGCACTGTTTTGAATATATTGAAGCTTCTGAAGGTTTTTGCTGGGTATTCAAGTAAACAGGGATTTACTGCGGTAAGCCTGGCCACTTTATTGCAAACTGTTCAGCGAGGGGAAAAGGAGAGGCACACCAGTAGACCAGGAGATACTGGTGGACAATTCAATATTTTCTCCTGGAAATAGGCTTGTTTTACCCAATACCTTATTAATCAGAGACATTAACCTTCCTGTTGCTTCTTTAATTGATTCTGGTGCTGAGCAGAATCTCCTTAGTTCTGAGTTGGTGGAACACCTGAACATTCCTGTTGTTCCCTTAAATCACCCAGTGACTGTTTCTGATCTTGCAGGGAAGACCATGACCACCATCTCTCACAAGACTGCACCTTTGCTTTTCGTTGTCTCTGGCAATCACCGTGAAGAGGCTGAGTTTTTTGTATTTTCTTCTCCTACCTCTCATGTTATATTAGGATACCCTTGGTTAAGAAAACACAATCCTACTATTAATTGGATGGAGAAGAGAGTTGATTCATGGAGCAATTACTGCTTAGAAAATTGTCTCCGCTCAGCAGTCATTCTTTTGTTGCAAACATGGTTCCGTCTGAAGAATTAGATTTATCTAAGATCCCTACCTGTTATCATGATCTCACCCTAGTCTTCAGTAAACAGAAGGCCCTCTCTTTACCCCCACACCGACCTTATGATTGCTCAATCGTTCTCCTTCCTGGTGCTCCCCTACCATCCAGTAGATTGTAAAACCTATCTGGCCCAGAAAAAAGAGACCATGAGGAAGTACATTGAGGAATCCTTAGCTTCAGGTATCATCAGGCTGTCCACCTCTCCACTAGGAGCAAGTTTCTTTTTTGTAGATAAGAAGGACAAGACACTTAGACCCTGTATAGACTACAGAGGCCTGAACCAGATTACGACAAAGAATAAATACCCTCTGCCCTTAATTGATTCTGTTTTTGAACAATTACACTCTGTCACCATATTCACTAAGCTGGACCTGCGTAACGCATACCATCTGTGCGCATGAGGGAGGGAGATGAGTGGAAGACAGCCTTTAAGACACCCTTGGGCCACTTTGAGTATTTGGTCAAGCCATTTGGCTTAACTAACGCCCCTGCTGTTTTCCAAACACTGGTGAACGATGTTCTGAGGGATTTCCTTAATGTTTTTGTATTTGTCTACTTAGATGACATCCTGATCTATTCTAAGAACCCCCTTGAACACACCAAGCATGTTAAATCAGTACTCCAGAGACTAATGAAAAATAAGTTGTTTGTCAAGGCTGAAAATGTGACTTTCATGTGCCCTCTGTGTCCTTCCTTGGCTTCATTTTTGAAGGACTGGTTCAATCTGACCCTGAGAAAGTAAAGGCAGTCTCTGAATGGCCTATACCCAAGTACCGCAAACAACTGCAAAGGTTCCTTGGTTTAGCCAATTTTTATAGGCGCTATATCAAAGACTACAGTCATATTGCCCTTCCTCTCACTCAACTTACCTCTACCCTTATAGGACTTTCTCCTGGTCTCCTGAAGCCAACATGGCATTCCAAGAGTTAAAGAAGCTTTTTGTATCTGCTCCCATCCTCTCCCACCCAGACCCAGCTAAACAGTTGGTCCTTGAAACCGATGCTTCTGATTCTGGGGTCAGGGCCGTCCTCTCGCAACGAGCTGAGGATGATTGTAAATTACACCCATGTGCATTTTTTTCCCGATGTCTGTCCCCAGCTGAGCAAAATTATGATGTGGGTAACTGTGAACTCCTAGCCATAAAACTAGCCCTAGAAGAATGGAGGCACTAGTTAGAGGGAACTGAACTTCCATTCATCATCTGGACAGACCATAAGAACCTTGCTTACATCCAGAATGCTAAGAGGTTAAACACTAGACAGGCTCGGTGGTCATTATTTTTCGCCCACTTCAATTTCCTCATTACCTACTGCCCAGGCTCTCGTAATGTCAAACCTGATGCCTTGTCTTGTCAGTTCTCCTCCTCAGAACTTTCCAAGGCGGATGTGAATATCCTGCCATCAGCATGCATGGTTGGTATGATCACCTGGGACATCATAAAAGTTATCAAGGAAGCTCAACAAACGGATCCCGACCCTGGTACTGGACCCCACAATAGATTGTTTGTTTGTTCCTGCTTCCTCTAAGAAACAGGTTCTGGAATGGGTCCACTCATCCAAACTGACCTGCTATCCCGGCTTCAACCACATGCTGTCTTTCTGCAGGCGACAATTTTGGTGGAACAAGATGCACAAGGACATTAGAGAGCATGTGGTGGCCTGTCCTGTCTGCGCCAGGAGTAAACACTGTAGCCAACCACCTGCTGGCCTCCTCCAACCACTGCCTACCCCTAGTAGACCCTGGTCCCACATAGCATTAGATTTCATCACTGGTCTACCGCTCTCTGCAGGTAATACTACAATCCTGACTATTGTTGATAGATTTTCAAAGTTTGCACATTTTGTTCCACTTTCCAAGCTTCCTACTGCCCTGGAGACTGCCCAACTCATGGTTCACCATGTTTTCCGCATCCATGGGATCCCTGTAGACATTGTATCTGATAGAGGTCCTCAATTCATCTCCCAGGTATGGAAGTCATTTTGCACAGCTCTTGGGACCTCGGTCAGTCTCTCATCCAGTTACCATCTTCAGTCTAATGGTCAGACTAAGAGATGTAACCAAGAATTGGAGGCGTCCCTAAGGTGTGTTATCAATAATAATCCCTCAACTTGGAGTCAGCATCTGGTCTGGATTGAATATGCACACACTTCTTTAACCTCCTCTGCTACTAACCTTGGCTACTCACCGCCGCTGTTCCTCAGTCAGGAAGTTGAGGTGGCAGTCCCTTGTGTTCAGTATCACCTACGCTGATGCCGCAGGATCTGGCGACAGACCAAGGAGGCCCTCCTCTGCCCCGCAACACGGAACAAGAGGTTTGCGGATAAACGTCGAGCCTCAGCCCCCAACTACCATGTTGGACAGAAGGTATGGCTTTCGTCACGCAACATCAACATTAAAGACACCCACCAAAAACTTTGACCTAGATTCTTCGGCCCATTCCCCATCGAAAGTATCATTAACCCTTCGGCTGTGAAACTTACCCTGCCTTCATCCATGAGGATCCACCCCACATTTCATGTCTCCCAGATAAAGCCTGTCTCTGAGAGCCCTTTGTGCCCTCCTGCCTGTCCCCCTCCGCCTACCCGTATCATTGCTGACCATCCGGCATTCAATGTTCGACACATCCTGGATGTTCGACGCAGGGGGTTCCAATATCTCGTTGACTGGGAGGGATATGGCCCAGAAGAAAGATCCTGGATTCCCCGATCATTTATTTTGGATCCTAGCCTCATTTCAACTTTTTACAAGGACCACCCAGAAAAAAGGTTGAGATCGCCAAGAGGTGAATCTTGAGGAGGAGGCACTGTAGGGATTCTAGTTTATATTAGTACAGGTTTACTTTCAGCTTCCTGAGTGGCAAGAGGGAACTGATTACTCCCAGCTGTTACCACTCTCTTGATGAAAAGACTCCAGTACTTAAGGCCCTGGGACACTTCTGGACTCTACTGGAACATTGTCCCACTTACGGTACCGTGTCCAGCTCAGACTAAATTCAGAGTTCTCTACTGGGACTAAAAACCTGTTTTCTCTTACCTCCTGTAGCTCCTTGTGAAGATCAGTCTCCTCGCCATCCTGGTTCTGTCTCGTGCCACCCTGCACCAGAAGTCTTCCCCCCGTGAGTCTTCTCCCTCATTCAAGCCTCTGCTCAGGACAACCAATTATCCATCCAGCATCCAGCTCAGAGGTTCGCCCTGCCACCTTCATCTCATTCTCATTCTCTCCTCCAATCTGGTTTCCTTGGTCTGGCTCGCCCATCGAATCCACCCCTGGATCCAACTTCCAAGCCTGCAAGACAAACATTCAAGTAAGCCTTACAAGTCAGCAAAGTTGGACAAGTATTGACAACTTCCCTGTTTTTGCTGCCTTAGTCATCCTGTGTCTCTCCCCACAGTCCACCCCGGAGTTCCTGCCTCTCGATATAAATAAACTCTTAACTTTTATTTGTTGTTGGTCTCATGTTTTGGTTTGACTCCTTGGCATCCATAGAAGCTTTATTAAGAGCTTGACACACGTGACTCAATAAGTCTAACCTGTATAAAGAAAGGTTGAATGAACGTTCCAAAGTCTGGTCGTAAGGGCAGCAGCTTGAGCAGGGAGGCCCAGACATCTCTTTCCACAGCCACCTTTTCCAGCTCTTCTGGGAGAACCCCATGGCGTTCCCAGGACAACCAAGGGACATAGTCTCTCCAACCTGTCCTAGGTCTTCCCTGGGGTCTCCTTCCAGTTTGAAATGCCCAAAGCACCTCCCTAGGGAGGTGCCCAGGAAACATCCTTACCAGATGCTCAAACCACCTCAACTGGCTCCTCTTGATGTGGAGGAGCAGAGGTTCTACTTCGAGTCTCTCCCGGATAACTGACCTTCTCACCCTATCTCTAAAGGAGAGTCCAGCTACCCTGCAGAGTAAACCCATTTCAACCGCCTGTATCCGCAATCTCATTCTTCCATTCTTCCACCCAGACCTCATGACCATAGGTGAAAGTAGGAACATAGACCGGCCGGTAAACAGAGAGCTTTGCCTTACAGCTCAGCTCCTTCTTCACCACAACGGACTGGTACAGAGTCCACAATACTGCAGATGCTGCACCAATCCGTCTGTCAATCTCATGCTCCATTCACCCTCACTCATGAACAAAACCCTGAGATACTTGAACTCCTCCACTTGAGGCAGAACTTCACTCTCAACCTGAAGTGTAAGGATGTTACTTTTCTGTGGCCCGGTGTGTCTGTTTCCCTCGTGCTCCTCATTAGTTTCCATTGTTGCCACCTGTGTCTCGTCCCAGCTGTTTGTCATCATGTCTCGTCTTCTCCAAGTATTTAAGCAGTCCTATTCTGTCTTGTCCTTTGTCGGGTCGTTCTTCGTTGGGTACGCTTCCTTGAGTCTCCTGAGTCTCTCCTTGTCTTCCTGGTTCCTCGAGTTCCCCGTGTCTCCTGAGTTCCCCGTGCCTCCCTCCTTGTTTATGTAAGTTTTGCTGCCCCGTCAGCTTGTTTATTTTGTACTTTTCATTTATCATTAAAAACCTATTTTTGTATATCTGCCGAGTTGAGTCCCTGTTCTGCACTCTGGGTTCGCTCCGACCACAAATCCTAACATGAAGAGAACAATCCACCCTTTTCCAACTGAGAACAATGGCTTTAGATTTGGAGGTGCTGATTCTCATCCAAGCCACTTTACACTCAGCTGTGAACCTCACCAGTGACAGCTGAAGATCATTGCACAACGACACTAACAGGACCACATCATCTGCAAAGAGCAGAGTGAGAATCTTGAGACCACCGAAATGAAATCACTCTTCCCTGAGGCTGCACCGAGAAATTCTATCCATAAAAGTTATGAACAGAATCAGCGAAAATGGGCAGCCCTGGCAGAGTCCATCTCCCAACCTGAAGGGGTCCGACTTACTACTGGCAATACAAGCCAAACTCCCACACCACTTGTTTAGGGGCGGCTGTGGCTGAGAGGTTAGAGCAGTCGTCCTCCAATGCAAGAGTTGGGGGTTCGAATCCACCAGCTGTCACATGTTGAAGTGTCTCTGGGCAAGACACTAAACCCCTCATTGCCTCTGATGCGTGTCCCATCAGTGTATGAATGTAATAAAGCTCTGATTAGTCTCTTTAGAATGATTTGTTCAATCAGCTTTGTAGAGATCTAGTAGAGTGCTGTATGAATGGGTAAATGAGGACATAGGGGGCCCCAATCCCATACTCACAGAGCACCCCCCACAGTGTACCCTGAGGAACACGGTCAGATACTTTCTCCAAGTCCACAAAACACATGTAGACTGGATGGGCAAAATCCCATAACCCCTCAAGGACCCTAGTGAGGGTAAAGAGTAGGGATGGGGCCGATCCAGTATCGGTATCGGGCTTCGATACTGGCATCATTTACATATCTGATTTTTCCAATCCAACATGCAGAGATTTCCAATCCATTACGCATGTCTGTGTCTGCTCTGCAAGTTGGTTTCAAATTATGGAATGGATTTCCTGAATGGAGGCGTGTCTCATGAACCCAGAGACCCGCCTCACATTCAGGAAATCCATTTCAGCCAGCTATAACATGCAGTAACACTGTGGCTAACAGCTAACCAACTTTTCATCAAACCATGTCCACTGTGTGGAAGTATTTTACACTAGAAACACCACAAAGCAAGACATCAACGTGCAATATTTGCAGAGCCATAGCACCACATTTTACCGCAGTAAAGTTAGTTTTACGTTGGACATTCGAGCTCTGTGGCTTCAGCGGTGCGCTCCTAACGCTGAACCCGAAGAAGGCAGCCCAGCCAACAGCGCCCAAAACGTCACGCTCAGTCTGCCCGTCTCGGAGGAGGGACAGACTGAGCGTGACTGACCAAAATCAGACTGCATACTTCGAGTGAACAAGAAGAACACACCGCTGAAACCACGGAGCTCGAGAAGTTGCTAAACTTCATCATAATTAATAAACAACAGCTATCAGTTGTAGAAAACAAAGGATTTTGCAGCTTGATTGAATACTTGTAGCCAAGCTATAGTTTACCCTCCAGGAGATACTTATCAGTACAACAGTAGACAATAAAAAAAAAGCATATGAATTGGAAACGACAAGAAAATAATATTTAAAAAAAAAAGAAAGCAAAAAAAACCAGGTACAACCCTGGCTGACGACACAAATAATATTTAATGAATGGCTCTGAAATTTATGTTAGACAACTTTTATTTCCTCTACGTTCTGCAAAGCACACACACACACACATACAGAGTAAAATACCACATCTCTTCGTAAAAGGCAGGTACGTCCTCCTTCAGGTCTGACCGGTTCACCCTGTGCAGCCACACCTCCAGCTTCAAAGTAACACACACACACACACACACACACACACACACACACACACACACACAAACACACACACACACACACACACACACAAACACACACACACACACACACAGCAGTGAGTGTGAGTGTGTGTCATAAATCATTTGTTATCAGAGAACATATATCATCATAAAATACATTTCAGTGAAATGTGTGTTTAATCATCACTACCTGCAAATACTGTTTTTTTCTTAATTCTTCTGTTGTTAAAGAGGCAGTCTGGTGGTTTTTAAAGGGATGTTCTGTCAAATCAGTAGTTTGGACTTTATCAGCTGTGTGAACGAAGAGGCGACATGCTAACTGCAGACAAATGAGGGCCTGTTTTAATAGTTTTTTCTTCAGGTTTATAAAACAACACTTTCTCAAAAACAACAAGCTGGAGTGACATTATGTGATATTAAAGCCCTACATATTTAGTTTGTTCTGTTTGTTGCCGTTTTAGCAACTAAACATACATGTGTTATTTGACACGTCAGTGTGTGCTCAGTATAAATAGACAGTGTTTATGCCAGTGATGCTGAGGCTGCACCTTCGTGCACCTGATGTGCACGTTGAGTCAGTCCAAACTGTAACACAACTCCAGGTAGAGGGACACATGGTCTGTCTCTGCTCAGCACTCATGGAGTAGAAACTAGAAAGTCATTTGATTGAGAAAAATGTGAAAATATTCTTATACAGTTTTAAATAAAACTTTCTTTGTAGGCCTGACATGTTTTTAAAAAGATCTCAGACTAGTTAGAACAACAGAACTTATCTGACAATCACTTCAACTCTAATGGATGGATGGATGGATGGATGGATGGATACATGGATGGATGGATGGATGGATGAATGGATGGATTGTTCATCAGCTGCACCTTAAATTTTAGAGTCACCCCCATTCCAGATGGCTGCCACAGCCCACTGAACTTAAAAAAACAATAACGACTATAACTCAGTCAATTTTTACAGTACTGTCTTAAAATCTGGTGTGGTTGTAGCTGAGATTGATACCAACACAAATACTGGGCACTAACACATAAAACAAGATTTTTATTTAAAATTTTTCTATTAACTATTTGGAGTCAGTTCATTATGTCTGTTAGCAAAATATCTCATGGATGACTATAACAAATTTAAATGAGATGTTCAAGAAATATATTTGGGCTGTCCATCAACCACTGATTACCAATTCAACCAATAACCAATTCAAGATGGCCACCACAGCCAACTAACCTTAAAAAACACAATTTTACATGAATTGTGCTAAAATGTAGCATTGTTGTATTCATAGCCCCAGTGCTACATGGGGTAAGTGTTGTGAATGATTTTTGCTTAAAATTCTAACAATAACTAATTAAATCCTGTTCATCTATTAGCAAAATACTGGACAGCTGTCCATTTTTGCCAAGACAAAAATATACCTCCATCAGTTTTACAGATATTCAGCTCAAATAACAAATCACACAAGATGTTGTGAATATTACATGAGATGTGGGCCCAATATCAGCCTCAAGTAAATGTACTCATAAAAAAAAAAACCAATACCATTTTTAGGCTTGATGTCTTCTCCTCATGTAGTCCCTCATGTCTGTAGTTTAGAGATGTGTCAAACTCACTTATAACAAGGGGCCAAAATTAAAAACCTGATTCAAACCAAGGGCCGTTTCTATTTTTATAATACATTAACTCTAGTCATCTTTTCTTGGTTGCAGGTCCCTCATCAAGAGCTTCTTTAGTCTCATTTGATGTTCTGTTGCTTTTTCCGCATCAAAATCAAAGATTGCAGAAAAATTCCAACTAATTTTTCTTGCCTTCAAAGCTGGTCATCGGTCATGGGAAGACTGCACTGAAACAGTATGCTCAGCTTTTAGGTCAAATGAGATACAAAATATTTTAACTTTTAAATAACATCTTGGGGGCCAGCTAAGATGTTAACAAGGTCTCCAGCCTTGTATTTGACATGTGTTTAAAGATAAAAACAGGCTATGCTAAGACAGCAGACTGTTTGATGTGTCCATCCATCCATTATCTTTTACCCGCTTCTTCCATTTTGGGTCACGGGGGTTGCCGGTGCCCATGTCATGTCCAAAAATCACGGTGCGAGGGGCGGGGTACACCCTGGACGGGTCGCAAGTCCATCACAGGGCCACATAGAGACAAACGAGACAAACAAACATTCACTCTCTCACTCACAACTACGGTCAATTTAGAGTTATCAATCAGTCTAACATGCATGTTTTTGGTCTGTGGGAGGAATTGTTCTAGAATTGCGCCGCTCGGGGTGGCTGCATGTTGGAGCAGCTCTGTTACTTTCATTCTGTATTATTGCTTTTGAAAACTTTAATTCCCTTTTTTCTGGATGTAAATCACTTTTTTTTCGGATGATTACTTCCTCTGGTATTAGATGCTGTGCAGCTGGAAGGATTTTTATAGAAACCTTTTTACTTTTGGGCATTTGTTATGATTCATAACCATGGCGACAAGGTGTTCTTTTAACAACCAGGAGCAGCTGATTAACATATCAAAAGCTCAAATACATCAGCTACAGTCCCAAATGAGTTGAAAAGGAGGCACCGTGGTTGAATTTCCATCAACCTGGTGGCTGTGCCTGAGAACCTGACCACCAAGATCATGGAGCTGGTGGGAAACTCAGCTTTTGACAACGGGAGGACCAGGATCATCCCCCAACACTGTAAGCTGGCTGTCCGTGGTGACGAGAAGCTCAGCAGACTGCTGGGAGGAGGGACCATCGCTCAGGGAGGAATTCTACCCAGCAGTCGGGCAGTTCTGCTACCCAGGAGGACCGAGACGCCCACCAGATCTGACAGCAAGCTGGATCCAGGTGGATGGATCAGTATCTGTGGCCAGATTCTTTGAATTCACTGCAGGAGATCCTTCCTGCCCACAGCTCAGCATCTATAACAACTCTTGAACGAAACCAAGATGATGAGCTACGACAACACTTAATTTCCCTCTGGGAATAATAAAGTACTTTTGAACTGAATTGAATTGAAACCGGAATACCCGGAGAAAACCCACACACGCACGGAGAGAACATGCAAACTCCACCCAGAAGGGTCCCCGGACCGAGATTTGAACCAGGGGCCTGCTCACTGAGAGGCAGCAGCTCTAACAGTTGCGCCACCGTGCTGCCCTGTTTGCTGTGTCCTTAATTTAAAATATGTGTTTTTAAAGTTGTGAAACATTTCAGCACTGATTGGGGACTGCCTAGAAAGGCAACCACCTATTATTATCCACTGGAAAAGACGAGATAAGATAAGATAAGATAAGATAAGATAAGATAAGATAAGATAAGATAAGATAAGATAAGATAAGATAAGATAAGATAAGATAAGATAAGATAAGATAAAGTTCCTGAAGAAACTTTGACGGGGACTGCCACGTTGCGACCATTTTAAAATTTTGATTTGACAACATTTTTTAGATTTGATTTCAGAATGTGTTGTGCATTGCTGTCAGGTTCTACCATACTAAATTTCAGCTCAATATATTATAAAATAGCTGAGTTATTGTACTTTTTCCCTTTTAGTGGACATCTTAGATACTTGATTTGCATTAGTTGGCTACCTTTCTAGGCAGTCCCCAACAACTTGCTTTCAGCAATAACCAAACCAAATTTCATTTCAATTTCTTCAAGAATGACTGAGTTATAGTTAATTTTGTGTTTTCTGAGTTAGCTGTGACAGCCATCTTGAACCAAAATGGCTCCAAAAGTTAATCAGTGTTTTGTTCAGAGACCTTTTCACTCCAGGTCATGTAACCTCATGGTGGCAGTTAGAGGTTGTGAAGAGTTCAGGCAGTGTTTTTCAATTTAAAAAATGGCATCTTTGTTTGCACATTACGTTGCCATGGTAATTCAAGATACCCCAAAAATTTATAACACACATCACGGTGCTACGCCAGTGGTTTTGATATAATATTTGTGGGGGTATACATTGAGGTTCGAGCCCAGGGCTTAATTTGTAAACTGACTGATGTCGGAACACAAATAGCAGGCGGTCCGCCAGGAGTTGGTGGGCGGGACGGTCTGTGGGTCCTCCCCCAGAAAAATTGGAATAAAAGAGATGCCATTTTCTGCATTTTGGTGTATTTTAACTTGTTGTTAAACATTTATGTTTACCTACATTTGTAAACATTGATTAAATTGAATAAAAACAGGTCTCTCTTGTAAATGAGTCCTCGAGGCTCAATGAGACTGACAGCCTGTACAAATAAAGATTGAATTGAAATTACTGTTTTAGAGAGAAAGAAGAAAAGCCTGTGAATAGAGCAGCCCCGATTCTGTCAAACGTCCTACACCACCCCCCCACCCCCACCCCGCAATTCAAATCTCCGCCCCTAATAGTCCAAAGTCATTGCGCATTTTTATTTTTGATTATTTATTAATAATACAACAAGAGGAGATGTTGTCCATGTCTGGATTGGATGTTACTGCTACAGCAGGTGCACTATGCTCCTGCCCAGCAGAGACGCAGACCACATGTCCCGCGGGGAGTGTCTTCATCCACCTTCAGCTGTGTACGTATATGTCTATGTGCAGGAGTTCCGACATATCAGCAGCTGTGCACGCTCTGGAGAGCTGTCTGGAGATGCTGCTGTGCGTAAAACATGCACTGTCTGCAGGGTGCACAGCTGGACATGCGGTCCGCGTCTCTGCTGGGCTGGAGAAGCTGCGTGAAGCTGACACCCCACCATCAGCTTCACTGAGCTGGAAGGAGCATGTGCGCAAGCTGGTGTGTGTAGTGCAGCTGGAACATCCACTCCACAGACTGGGCAACGTCTCCTCTCGTTGTATTTTTAATAAATAATAAAAATAGAAATACGTGATGACTTTGGACTTTTAGGGGCGAAGATTTGCCAGATCCGAGGTAACAGTTGCCGAAACACAGTTGGTCAGAATGAGGGAGTTCCCGGATCTTGTTCCGGCAGGATCCGCCTCAAATTAACCACTGTTTGGGCCGCATTAAAGTTTATAGAAGAGCAAGACCCTTTTCAGGTGGATAATAATAGATGGCTGCCTTTCTCGGCAGTCCCCAATAAGAACTATGTTGATCCTGCAGGAATTTGCGGTGCCAGGGTTTCATTACAAAGGAACATGAACAAGGAATCAGAATAAACTTTATTATCATTGCACCGAGATACAACGAGAACATGTACGTACAGTCGTCCGAAAGATGGGCGGAGTGCATGAAGCTGCTACTACGAAAGTGCGGCCCTCTTATTCTTATACAGAATAATATTTTGCTTAGATGAGAAAAGGGAAGAAAACATGAGGAGAGACAGTATATAAAAAGATCTCTTACACCGTGTCCAAGACAGGGCACAATATGAGGCATAAAAAAAAAAACTACCAAAGCAAAGCAACATAAATAGACGTTATACATTTACATATATACCAGTGAAGACATTGAATTTTTAGGGGAAAGTCGTAACATAGTCCAGAGCCCCCCCTCTCAGCCATTGTCCAGATAAGAGGTGTTATTTATCATCAGCTCGGTTGAGGTTCCGTCACATGTCTACGGCCTTGGGGAAGGGAGTGGTGAGGAGACAGACAAAGCATCTGTTTTTTGTTTTTTTTTCAAAACATGCCAGGAGGAGTTGAGATAAGTCCGGCTTCAAGGCCACAGTTTTAGGTCAGGCAGAACTCGTGAATTGCTGTTTCTGCCTTTTAAAGTCTCGTTGGTATATATTCCTCTGATGGAAACTCCAAACAGCCAAATTGATTCCTTAAAGCCTTAAAGCCGAGCTCACAGCTTCTCAAAGATTATTCTCACCTTCATGTGTGCTGCTAGAGAGTTCACAGTCCTTATAACAGCTGCACCAGCTCTCTGACACAGCTGCACATAATTCAGTCTGAGCGCTGCCGAGCTTCGACACATCCACACAAATTTGTACATAATCCAGATTTCACCAGCCAAACAGTAAAAAAAAACAGTTGTCATCATGAATCCAATGTGTTTCCGTCGAGGTAAGAGGGTCCTCCTTACCCTGAATCCTGTCGGGAGAAGTTGATAAATTTTGTTGAGAGACCAGCTGAACCTTCGAATTAGGAGGTATGCAGAAAAAAGAGGAGCTTTAAGGTTCACAGGACGAAAGAATGCAAGCAGGGAAGCGGGGGGATCGGTATGGAGTTCTGGGAAAACACGTCTGTCTTCGCCGGAGTACAGAGAGAAAAGTAAAAAAAATCACAGAAGATATAAAAATAACAGAGAGGTGTAAAAAAAAAACCAATTAAGGTCCAAAACAGGTCAAGTACAGACAGAAACATTAAAGAATTTATTGTGCTTCAGGATTAATTTTATTGTCCTATGTGTCGAAAGGGGGAGGATTTGGAAAGTTTGATAGACACAGGGAAGAAGGACTTGCTCTTCTATCAACTTTAATGCGGCCCGAACCACAACGTGTGCCCTCACAAATTTTATATCAAAGCAACCAGCTTGGCACCGGGATGTATGCTATTACTTTTGTTGGCATTTTGAGTTACCATGGTGACGTAATTTGCAAACAAAAATGCAATTTTTCAAATTGAAAATCACTGACATAACTATCCTGATGCATGCTCAATATTCCAGGTAGAAAAATCTAAAAAAGTTCAATCTGGTCCTCTGGCCATTCAAAAAAACAAAACAAAGCAAAACAACAAAAAATGTAGAAACATTTCATCTTTCATCCGAAAGATTTCCTCAGTCTGAGGTGCTGTATTCAGCTCAGTCTCTTAAATAACACCTTCTCAGAATGGATCTACCAGTTTTACTGCGGACAACCAAAACCAGCTGCTCACATGATCAAGAAGAACCATCAGCCTAAAGATTGATAGTTAGCACACTGATGACAGTTTACTATTCACAGAGGGCTGAGTGATACTAGCAATAACAACATTGTAAGAGGGGGGCAGTCTTCTGTGCTGGTCCATCCTTTTGGCCAGTGGCTGTTTAGTTTCCCCGATGTAAGACTGATCACAGCCCTCCTGACACTGAACATCATACACAATATTACTCTGCTTGTGCTGGGGGACTGGATCTTTGGGATGAACCAGTCTTTGCCGTAATGTATTTTTGGGTTTAAAAGCCACTGGGACGTTGTGTTTAGAAAATAAACGTCTCAGTTTCGCTGATACTCCCTCAACATACGGAATGACCACTGGTCTGGGTTTGGGTTCCTCCTTTTCACCTGATGGCTGACTGGAGTCCTGTTTGGGTTTCTTTTCTGCTTTCAGGGAGGCCCAGTTAGGATATCCACATTGCTCTAGAGACTGTCTTTGTAAGGATGGTACTTTTCTGTGGCCCGGTTTGTGTCTGTTTCCCTCGTGCTCCCTCATTAGTTCCATTAGTGCCACCTGTGTCTCGTCCCAGCTGTTTGTTATCATGTCTCGTCTTGTCCCTGTATTTAAGCCGTCCTATTCTGTCTTGTTCTTCGTCGGGTCGTCTTCGTTGGGTACTCTTCCTTGGGTCTCCTGAGTCTTTCCCTGAGTCTTCCTGGTTCCTCGAGTTCCCCGTGTCTCTCGTGTCTCCTGAGTTCCCCGTGCCTCCTTCCTAGTTCATGTAAGTTTAGCTGCCCCGTCAGCTTGTTTATTTTGTACTTTTCGTTTATCATTAAAAGCCTATTTTTGTATATCTGCCGAGTTGAGTCCCTGTTCTGCACTCTGGGTTCGCTCCTGACACAAATCCTAACAGTCTTGTATGGGATTTCTCCTTCTGCCTGGCTCCTGAGTTAGTGGGGATGTTGTCTGCTCTGTGGTACAGAGACCTGATGACTCCTAACTTGTGCTCCAAAGGGTGATGGGAGTCAAACTGCAAATACTGGTCTGTGTGGGTGGGTTTGCGGTACACCTCGGTTTGCAAATGTCCTCTATCAGAGACTGAGACCTCACAGTCCAAGAAAGCCAACCTGCCATTTTTTACATCTTCTCATGTGAACTTGATGTATTTATCTACAGAGTTGATGTGGTCAGTAAAATGTTGGACTTCCTGAGATTTCATTTTAACCCAGATGTCATCAACATACCTGAACCAATGACTTGGTGTTGTCCCTGAAAAGGACATCAAGGCTCTCTTTTCTACCTCCTCTGTGTACAGGTTGGCCACAATAGGAGAAACTGGAGACCCCATAGCACACCCCTGTTTCTGCCTATAATATTGCTCCCCATATGTGAAGTAGGTTGACTGCAGGCACAGTTTCAAGAGTTGACACAGTTGTTCTGTGGAAAGTGTGGTCCTACTGCTCAGAGTGGTGTCTGATTTTAATCTTAAACTGACCACCTCCACTGCATCATCAACAGGAATGCACGTAAAGAGTGATGTGACCTCAAAAGAAACCATTGTTTCATCAGTCTCCATGATGACCTCCCTCACCTTATCCACAAAGTCCATGGTGTTCTGTATGTGGCGTTCTGAGCTGCCAACTAAAGGGATGAGTACAGACGCCAGATATTTGGAAACATTGTAAGTGGCAGAGTTAATCATACTAATAATTGGTCTTAAAGGTACACCTTGTTTGTGGATTTTAGGTAAACCATACAGACTAGGTGTGGCCTCCCCTGGGTACAGTCTGTGGTACAGAAAACGGTCAATAGCCTTGTCCTGTTCCAAAATTTTCAGGCAATCTATCAACTTCTTCTTGTAACCACTTCCTGGATCTCTTTTCAGAGGTTCATAAGTGGTTAAGTCACTAAGGAGTGTCATAACTTTCTCATGATAATCTTTCTGGTTCAAAATCACTGTGCACCTTCCTTTGTCTGCTGGGAGAATGATGATGTTTTTGTCCTTGCTAAAAGTGGTGAGTGCATCCCTCTCCTCTCTACTGATGCTAGAAGGTGGTGGTTTAGCATTGCTGAGGCAGGATGAAACTTTGATTCTAAGTTGTTCTGCTTCACCCTCTTTAATTTTGTTGTTGCGGATGGCTGATTCTGTGGCTGTGATCATCTCCACCAGAGGAATTCTACTTGGTGCAACCGCAAAGTTCAGTCCCCTGGCAAGAATCTCTGTCTCCGGCTGGGTGAGCTGTCTGTCAGATAAATTCTTCACCCACTTTTCTGTCTCCCTGGCATGTAATTGTCTACTGGAGTGTTGTCTTACACCGAACGTGTTGTTATTGGAATTGTGATGGTGTTGATGAGTTTTTAGTAAGTTAAACTTGTTTTGTTCCACATTGGAGTAAGCTGTTGGGGGAAGAATCAGTTTTGTTGTGTGTTTCCTTGACTGATGAAGCCTTCCGGAACGAAGGTGAAACGTTTCAGCACAAAAAAAAAAAACTGTCCAGATGACATGACTGAAAAATGTTGGATTAAACTTTTGTTGTTGAGTCTTGGACTTGACATGCTGTGCTAAGCGTGCCTGATCTGTACAGTCCATCACTTGCTGAAGTGTGGTCTGATCTAGGCACGTTTTTAGTTTTTGTTTAACGTGCTCTTCTTTGGCCTTCAAGGCCTCAATAGTAAAATTGGTCTGTCTCACCCACTCATTCGGCAGCTGGGTCTGTGCCTTCTGAAGGATCTTGCTTGCTCGGTGCCTGCTGACCGAAGATTTTAGTTCCAGGCTTTTGGGAATGATGCCACTTTGTCGACATCTGAGGTTGAATCGCAATCGGTTCCTGTAGTCTGCCCTCTTCCTTGCTGTTTTCTCAAACTCTCTAACTAGTTTGAGGCAGTCCTGGCCAAAGTGGTTCAAAATATCCTGTTGCATGCTCAATAATCCAGGTAGAAAAATCTAAAAAAGTTCAATCTGGTCCTTCGGACATGTCCAGAGGACCAGATTTAGCTTTTTTAGACAATGACATAACTCTTAACAGCCTCTAAAACACATGTTCTTTTTCTTCTTCTGCTTCTTTTGGCTTTTCCCTCTTCAGGGGTCTCCACAACGAGTCATCCTCCTCCATCTCTCTCTCTGTCCTCTGCATCCTCTGTCCTCACTCCAACTACCTTCATGTCCTCTCTAACTGCATCCATATATCTCCTCTTTGTCTTTTTCCTGGCAGCTGCATTTCTAACATCCTACCAGTATACCCATGGTCCCTCCTCTGGACATGTCCAAACCATCTCAGTCTGGCTTCTCTAACTTTATCACCCAGTTGTTCAACCTGTGCTGTATCTCTGATTATCTCATTTCTAATCTTATCCATCCTTGTCACTCTTAAGGAGAACCTCAACATCTTAATTTTTGCCACTTCCAGTTCTGTCTCCTGTCTTTTTGTCCTTGGCTCTGTCTCCAGACCATACAACATAGCTGGCCTCACCATTGTCTTGTAAACTTTTCCTTTGACCTTTGCTGACACCCTTTTGTCACAAATCACTCCTGAAAAATTTCTCCATCCACTCCATCCTGCCAGGACTCTCTTTTTCACCTCTTTACCACACTCCCCATTTTCCTGGACAGTGGACCCCAAGTACTTGAAGTACTGCACCTTTGTGATCTCTGCTCCTTGTAGCCTCACTGTTTCACTGGCCTCCCTTTCAATCACACACATGTACTCTGTCTTACTACGACTGACTTTCATTCCTCTTCTTTCAAGTGCATACCTCCACCTTTCCAAGTTCTCTTCCACCTGTTCCCTGTTCTCACCATAGATCACAATGTCATCTGCAAACATCATAGTCCACGAGGATTCCTGCCTGACTTCATCTGTTAGTCGGTCCATCACCAGAGCAAACAAGGAGGGGCTCAGAGCTGATCCTTGATGCACTCCCACCTCAACCTTGAAGCTATCTGTCACTCCTAGAGCACATCTCACCACTGTCCTACTGTCCTCATACATGTCCTGTATCAGTCTAACATACTTCTGTGCCACTCCAGATCTCATGCAATACCACACCTCATCCCTCAGCACCCTGTCATATGCTTTTTCAAAATTCACAAATACACAATGGAGTTCTTTATGACCCTCTCTGTACTTCTCCATCAGCATTCTCAAAGCAAAAATGGCATCTGTGGTGTTCTTTCTTGGCATGAAACCATACTGATGCTCAAAAATAGTCACCTCTTGTCTAAGTCTAGCTTCCACAACTCTCTCCCAGATCGTTTACCCCAAACCCCAAACAAATAGTTCTGGCAAATCAGAAATTTAAACTGGCCGCACTGGCAGTCCCCGTCAAAGTTTCTCCAGGAGCTTGAGAGGGTATGTCCCTGTCTATGTTCTTTATATTTATTTGTTGTCCCCTCTCTGCTCTTTATATTTTTTATTCTTCTCCTTGTGATTCTGTTCCTGTGCCTCTGACTATGTGTTTTCTGTCACTCTCCACTCATTCACACCTGTCCCTCATCAGCTACCTGCCCAGGTGCTCTCATTATTCACTCTCCCTCAGCCTTATAAAAAGCTCTTCTCTCCTCCACTCTCGGTGGGTACAAACTCTGGTCCAGCTCTGGACAGTCCTTGAGCTGTCCACCCTAACTCTTGTCCCACTCTGGTCCCACTCTGGACGGTCCTCGAGCCATCCATCTGAACTCTGGTCCCGCTCTGGATGGTCCTCGGGCCGTCCACCTGAACTCCGGTTCCGCTCTGGACGGTTCCTGGGCCATCCACCAGAACTCTGGCCTTGCTTGGGACAGTCCTGACTGTCCACCTGTATGCCTGTTTTACTTTGAATGATGCCCAGGGCCATTCTTAGAAGGTTTTGTTTGTATTTTTCTCCCAGGGTTAGTCCTGTCGGTTTTTGTTTAGATCTTTTTATGCCCTCCATCCTTGTGTTTCCCCCCTTCCTCCCACCCATTCTGGTTTTTATCCCTGTGTTGTGATTCTAGGGGACGTCAAGAGCCGTCCCTTGAGGGGGTGTTATGACAGGGACTGTCCCTGTCAGTGTTCTTTATATTTATTCGTTGTCCCCTTTGTGCCCTTCATACTTTTTATTCTGCTCCTTGTGATTCTGTTCCTGTGTTTCTGACTATGTGTCTTCTGTCACTCTCCACTCATTCCTCAGCCTGCCTCTCCAGTTCTTATCATTCACACTTGTCCCTCATCAGCTACCTGCCCAGGTGCTCTCATTACTCACTTTCCCTCTGCATTATTTAAAGCTTTTCTCCCCTCCACTCTCGGTCCGGTCATTGTTCTGTTCTGCACAGACGACTCAGTGCTCCTCAGTTCCTGTCTGAGTATCTGTCTGTATCTGAACCCATCCTGTTTTGCCTGACTGACCCTGTTTGTAAGTTTTGCTGCCTCGACAGCCTTTTGTGTTTGTTGTTTAAAATAAATCGTTTTATTTTAAACTCCTGCCTTGCTCGCCTGCCTGCATATGGGTCTAAAACCAGAGGACTGTGTCAGAGTTTTCTAGTTGGGACTGCCTAAGCCAGCACCTATTATTATCCACCTGACTTCTGGTTTCTTAACTTTATATCTTACTTTTCAATCAACTTTAATGCGGCCTGAACCGCAACCAGGGCCAGATTAACACTTCGCTGTACCCTGGGCAACAATCTTCAAGGGCCCCATTATCACAACCCCATAATCACCATAATCTGTCAAAATACAGAATAAATTACCATAATATACAGTAAATATACTTAAAATTCTAACTATCAAGTGTATTTTTATGTATAAAACTCCAAATGCTCAATGACACAAATCATAAAGACTGAATTAAGTTGAATCCACTTTGAACACCACATGACACCACAGGTGTACTTGTTTAGTAACATGTTGGCCACTGGTGTCAGAAGCATTTATAATGTGTGTGTGGGGGGGACATACTGATGGGGGTGTCTGGGGGTCCTCCCCCAGAAAATTTTGAATAAAGTAGATGCCATTTCCTGCATTCTGGTGTATTTTAATGGTTGTTCAACATCTAGTTTTACCTACATAAGTGAACACTGGGAACGCCTTCGGATTCCCCTGGAGGAGCTGGTCCAAGTGGCTGAGGAGAGGGAAGTCTGGACCTCCCTACTTAGGCTGCTACCCCCACGGATGGATGGAAGTAAACACTTGATTCAGTAAATATTTTAGAGCTAATAGCACAACAAGAAGTAACCTGACCAACAGCTGATTCAATGAATTAAAAATATTATATATTCGAAGGTGACCATTTGATACCCACATTAAAATGAAATGTCTGTAACTTAGTTGACTTCAAATGTAACAAGATGATCAATGAATGTTTGTGACAAAGGATTTACTCATTATAACAAAGATTCCTTCAAGAAACCTCCCAATATAAATCATAAAACCAGAATGATTTCTGCTCATTCTAAATGTGTCAAATGGCCTAAATCTCCTAAAGTGAAGGAGAATCATTTAAAAATAATCAATAAGATATATCCTGTAGCCATGTTCCTGCAAAGAAGATTTAAATGTGATGTTAATTTGTTGCCCTTTGTAAATCACAAGATGAATCCCTCCAGCATTTTTTATTTCATGTCAATACAAAGTGTTTGGTCAAACATCAGAAACTGGATTAATCTCAAACTTAACATTCCTTCTTTTCATGCTGATGCCATTTTACTTTATGTGGATAACTTAAGCTCAGCTTTCTCTGATGCCATAAATATAGTCGTACTTATAGCAAAGTACCACATTCATTATACTTTGTAGTAAGAGGAGGGATAATAAGTCCTCCTTCCTGTTTGATGAACGATTTTAAGTCTTACTATTCTTCAATAAGTAGATTAAAAATCTGCAAAACTGCTAGAATCATCTCACAACAGAACAAACTTATTGTTTTAATTAAAACAATGTTTCTCAGGGGGAAAAAAACTGATGAGTTTGTCAGCAGGTAAGGGGCGTTTACCTTCGGGACAAATTGAGGTCGTCGATTGGTCAGTTACTGACACGCCTTCTGAGTTGATTGACAGGTCGCGCCATCGAGGATCCGATTAAAAAATAAAAATAAAAAAACAGAGCTGCAGCAGCTGGGAGCAGGCGGGGCTGCACAAATGCAGTGGAAGCGCAGCAGTTTGTGCAGTTCAGGGCTCCAAGTAAAGCAGGAGATAACCAGATATTCTGCTTGTGCCCTCACTGCCCTGGGCCCCTTAGAGATCATGGGCCCCTGGGCAGTTGCCCATATGGTTAATCCGGCCATGACTGCAACGTGTACCCCCACAAGTGTTACATCAAAACGACCAGCTCTGCACTGTGATATGTTTTATTACTTTTGTTGGCATTTCAAGTAACTATGGCAACATAATTTGTAAACAAAGACACCATTTTTCTCAGTCCTCCCTGACGGATCACTTGCCACTCTCTAACTGCAGCTGTGAGGTCACATGACCCAGAGTGGAGCGGTCCCTGAAAAAAACATAGAAAGTCATTGAAAAAACTCTTCCTACCACCACACCTTTTAAGATATACACATACATATTAATATCAAAACGTAGACATTTTTGTCATATTTCCAAAAGTATTTCTGATTTGGCTGTAAACATAATGGTTTTCTCATGAGGTGCTTCAGAATGCAGAGTGGCCCTCTTGTAAAGTATTAATAAAGGTTGCATCAATGAGTGCAAACGTTTCACTCCTATCTAACAAAGTAAAGTTAGGTCCTCTGGACGGATTCTTCTTGCTGAAATGTTTTGTGTTTTATCGAAAAGACTTCTTCATTCTGAGGAGTAAATAGCACCTTCTCATAGTGGATCAACCAGTTTGTTGACATCCAGAACTAGCTGTTCACATGATAAAAGAGGACCATCAGCCTAACATTTGGTCGTTAGTGCCCTGATGGCTATTCACAGGGAGCTGTGATACTAGCAATAACATCACTGTAAGAGGGGGATAGTCGAACACGAAGGCCTCCACCCCTGTTTAATGATGGAAGGATTCTCTTCACAAAGATGGCTTCCTTTACTCTCTCAAACCATTGTTCCTCTCTATCAAGGATGTGCACACCTTCATCTCTGAAAGAGTGACCACTGGTCTGCACAGTGTAGACTGCAAAGTCCTGGCCTGATAATGTTGATCTTCTGTGCTGGTCCATCCTTTTGGCCAGTGGCTACTGTTTCCTTGATGTTTGACTGATCACAGCCCTCCTGACACTGAACAGCATATACTTTATAAACCCTTCCCACACTCGTGCAATGTTCTAAACTCCTAAACCAATGCAATTTTAACAACATACGTATATGTACTGTACTGTACTGAAAAATTTTACTCACCAGCTCTGCAGAACAACAGCAGCTTGGTTTCGGTTGGTCGGTCGGGCTTGATTCCAGTTCTGCAGACCAACCCTGCAGCAACAAGGCCCACAATGTTCTAAACTCTTAAACCTTTGTAATTTTAACAACATATGTAGAGTATATGTACTGCACAGTACTGCCATAATTTACTCACCAGCTCTGTAGATCACAGTGGCTCGGTTCTGGTCCGGCTCGGCAGACTTACCCTGCAGGACTTACCCTGCCAGTTCTGGTCAGTTCTCTACAGCCCTTGAGCACCAAAACACTTTTGGAGGGAGCTGGACTTTCAAATGGCCATCACAGGACCAGACTGTGGTCTGATTGGGTCAAAATCGGGATTAAAAAAGTCCCGGTGTGTTGCCGAGAGAATGCCGGACTCCAGGTGGCGCTGCTCGGAAGGCCTCACGGGCTGGCCGGCGGCACTCAGATACATTGATGATTCTGGAGATCCGATTCTGGTAGGCTCTACAGCCCTTGAGCACCAAAATGCTTTTGGAGGGAGCCGGACCTTTGGATGGCCAGCACGAGACCAGACGGTGGTCCGATCAAGTCTAAATCTGGATGAAAAAAGTTCCGGTTGGCTCTGGAGAGAACGCCAGACCTCCGAGCGGCGTCTCCCAACTCGGAAGTTCTTGTGGGCCAGCGGGTGGCACTCAGATTCACCAATGAGTCTGGAGGTCCGGTTCTGTTCTGGTTTTGTGTGGCTCTCTGCAATCCTTGAACACCAAAACGCATGAGGGAGCGAGACCTTTAGATGGCCAGCATGGGTCGTGACCATGAGTCCAAATCTGGAAGGTGTAATTCTGGTGGGTTCCGGAGAGAATGCCAGAACTCCGGGCGGTGGCTCCCTGCTTGGGAGGCCTTGTGAGATGGTGACCAGCACTCAGATTGACTGATGAGTCTGGAGGTCCGGTTCTGGTCCAGTTCCCAGTTGGTTCCATGCAGCTCTCTGCATCTGCTGGGCTCCAAAGTCACTATGAATAAGAACCAAATTTTTAGGATTGGATCAAAAATTTCCCTCCATTTCAGCAGAAAGCAACGGTTGGAAGCACTGTTGGGGCCTCTGGGCAGGGCACTGTTGACTTGTAGTATGTAGTCATTTTGAGTGGCTTTACAGTATAGGCTTATTGAGAGAAAATTACAAAATGGCAGCACCTGTCCAAAGTATATTTTTGTTAACTTTTTCTTGTATCCCCTACTGTCCAAATCTCGTGAGTAATATTAAAGTTGACAATCATGTGTCGTGTATAATTTTTTTTTCTCGTGTACAATCTTACTTAGAAAAACCAAGAAAGAGCGAGTCCGCAAAAGTTAGACCGCCAAGTAGCGAGAGACTACTGCTGTTTGTGCCAGGGAACTGGATCTTTGGGGTGGACCAGTCTCTGCCATAATGTATTTTGGGGTTTGAAAAACACTGGGACATCATGTTTAGAAAATAAACGTCTCAATTTCTCTGAAACTCCCTCAACATACGGAATGACCACTGGTCTGGGTCTGGGTTCCTCCTTTTCACCTGATGGCTGACTGGAGTCCTGTTTGGGTTTCTTCTCTGCTTTCAGGAAGGCCCAGTTAGGATATCCACATCGCTCTAGAGCAGGGGTGGGCAATTATTTTTTCCATGGGGCCACATGAAAAACAACAAATATTGTGGAGGGCTGGCACAAATGACTTTTTCATTCAACCTTTATTTAGACAGGTAAATCCCATTGAGCCTCGAGGACTCGTATACAAGAGAGACCTGATTTCAACTTAACTCAATACTGCATAATAATAGTATTTCATTATTAAACGCAGTACATAGCACTGTTTTAACAAGCTGGTAAGATTATTTGTTATGATTAAGCAACGAAAAAGCGAGGTTTCCTTACAAAAAATGTCATTTATTCAATTAAATTCCCCAGTACAATGGTAAACTGTTAACATTTTTACCATTTGTGACGTTATATTAATGATCATTTTCAGTCACATTCACCCCAAAACTCATTTTGAGTTTTATATACTGCTGGAAAAAGTTCTTATCTTTCTAAATATATCACAATATTGTCTTTGTACTCCAAATATTATGAAACATCATATAATAGTGATCGTCTCTGAACTGTGATTTCGAGTCCCGGTTCTTTACGTGCCTACATTTGTAGTCTAAACACATCTCATTTGGTGTTTATCAGTTCTTTTTTCTTGTTTAGTGAGAGAAGTTTAGTCTCTGTTGGGCTTTAACGGAAATGTTAAAGTCAGGTTGAAGGTCTGAGGTGGAGATGTGAAGCAAAGCTGACATCATCAGTGAGAGAAGATCTATATCTGGATTTGGTTAACTTCATTTGTTTACATATGTATTTTGTAATTCCCCTTACGGGGGCCGGTCACAGTCAACCAAAGGGCCGCATTTGGCCCTGGGGCCGTACAACGCCCAGGTCTGCTCTAGAGCCTGTCTTGTGTGGGATTTCTCCTTCTGCCCGGCTCCTGAGTTAGTGGGTTGAGCTTGCGCTCCAGAGGGTGATGGAAGTCAAACCACAAATACTGGTCTGTGTGGGTGGGTTTGCGGTACACCTCAGTTTGCAAATGTCCTCTATCAGAAACTGAGACCTCACAGTCCAAGAAAGCCAATTTGCCATCTTTTAAATTTTCTTGTGTGAACTTGATGTATTTATCCACAGAGTTGATGTGATCAGTAAAATGTTGGACTTCCTGAGATTTGATTTTAACCCAGGTGTCGTCAACATACCTGAACCAATGACTTGGTGGTGTCCCTGAAAAGGACGTCAAGGCTCTTTTCTACCTCCTCCATGTACAGGTTGGCAACAATAGGAGAAACTGGAGACCCCATAGCACACCCATGTTTCTGCCTATAATATTGCTCCCCATATGTGAAGTAGGTTGACTAATATAACATAGAAATACCATATAAACTTAGATTGTCTCTCTGTTGGCCTTATATCTCATGCAACTTGTTGGATTTGTTTGAAACTCACAGAAAGCACTCATCAGATGTATCTCTAGAACTGATTAATGTTTTGAGCCATTTTGATTCAAGATGGCTGCCACAGCTAGCTCAGCAAACACAAAATTGACTATAACTTGGCCATTCTTTGAGATATTGAGCTGAAATTTAGTATGGTTGTAGCTGAGAGCGAGTTGTTATACATTCTTAATGCAAATCAAATATCCAAGATGGCACCTTAGCTAAAAGGGAAAAATTAAATCTCTGCTGTTTTTAGAGCTATTCAGCTGAAATTTGGTATATTGGGAGCTGAGATCGATCCCTAATAAATTCTGACTTCAAATCAACAATCCAAGATGGCCACCTGAGTTAAAAAGGAAAAATCCTATAAATCAGCCGTTTTTAGAGGTATTCAGCTGGAATTTGTTGTATCGATAGCTGAAAGCAATATTAAATATTGAATTCAAATTTAAAAATCAAGATGTCACCAATGCCACATTTACTGGCTTGAACTCAGCCAGTTTTACACATACAGAACTGAAATTTGGTGTGCTTGCTCTGTGAATGTTCAGCATTATAAGGAACATTTGTTCCCCGTCATGCTGCCCATTCTTCCCCGTTCCAAGAACGTTCCCCATCACATACTGAACCCAAATCAAAATCCAAGATAGCCACCAAAGTTTAAAAGAAAAATGACTAGAGCTCATTGATTTTTGGCATATTGAGCTGAAATTTGGTATAGTGGAGCTGAGAGCGAACCCCAACACAGACTGTCAAATCTAAATTTTATTTGGCAGCAGAATGGCAGTCCCCATCAAAGTTTCTTCAGGAACTTTATAGTTCATTAACTATTATTACTCAGTAAAGTACTTGTACTTGGTCTGAAAATAACTCGAATCGTGACACCCATGAGATTCTGCAGAAGAGCCCCAAAATAATAATAATAAAAAAAAAAAAAAAAACGTCAATTCATTTACACTCTTCAGCTGTTTGATGAAATTTAAAATAAAGATGAAGTCAGGGAGCCGGGAGAGATCGAGTGGGCGGAGACTCAAACGGACGCCCCGCCCACTCCCTGCGGGCTGCCAGGTACACAGAGTGGGTGTGAGTGTGTGTGTGAGTGTGTATGAAGTGTAAAAGCGAACGTCGCAGGAGATGAGCCCATTCCTGCCAGCACGGACACGACACGTCGAGCAGTGACACGCACCGAGCTCCAGCTGTCCTCCTCCAGCCTGGACTCCGTCAGGTGACCCAGCACCTCCATCATGTCTTCCTCTTTGATGAAACCCAAGAAGTCCAAGACCACCACTTTGACGGACTCCAAACCCACAGGGTGAGTTCTTCAGATGGTTTTTACGCCTGGCTCTTTCAAACACGATCAAACTAATTAATGCTGTGAGCCTCGCTCGTGCTGCTTTAGCTGGTTAGTTATAGAAGACTGGTTAAATGTGGCTGGTTAGTTATAG
>NC_056512.1:6402641-6407208 GCF_014905685.2 Nematolebias whitei
GTAATAGAAGACTGGTTAAATGTGGCTGGTTAGTAATAGAAGACTGGCTGTCATGGAGTTTTCCAGGTTATATGTGACGCAGGCACACTGTGTGTTTGTAGCTTGTAGTTTGGAGCAGCTGTGTTAAAGTACATGTTGTCTGCATGGAGGTCTGGTCAGAATTATGGATCAGAACCTGCAGGTTCTGATCCATAATTCTGTGGTTTAACTGCAGCTGGGTGTGGTTGATAAGCTGTGTGTCATAAACCGGTTCGAGCTGTCCTCCCTGGAAGGACAGAGGACAGGAATGTCCCTCCACCCCTCCCATAGATTAATCTGCACTTACAGCCCATCTGGAGGTATCGATCCCACGCCTAGCGCACAGTGCCAGTATCGATCCAGTGATTTTCGTCTGTCAGGTTTTATCACGTTTATGATAAAACATAACTCTGAATCTATTTTCAACACTTTAAAATAACTCATGGAGAAAACTAACTGTGCCACATCTGACCTACACCGCCTATAAAAACGATTCACCCCCTGGATGTCTTATTCTTGCACTTATAAATCTGTCAAGGTCAACATTTATTTTTTTTTTTTTTTTACAAAATAATTTCAGAGAATCTCAGAGAAAAGTACAAGATGCATACAAAAATATTCAAGGTCCTAAACATCCCCAGGAGTTCTGTTAGATCCACCATCAAGAAATGGAAGGCGTATGGAACACGTGTCAATCTACCAAGACCAGAGCGTTCTCAGTGGAGGAGACCACCCTGGAGGAGCTACATGCTCCAGCAGGACACATGGGAGACCTTCCATTACATCACCTCTCTGTCCTTCAAAGCTTGGACTGGTGGAGAACTTGGGCAGCGGTTGTTGTTAGAGGCTGAATGAGCTTCTGTACACACTCAACCTGTCACTGAAGAAAACAAGCGTTTTATGGGAGGTGTCATTTTTCAGCTGTCACAGTGACGTCTGGTCAGAAAGGTCCATGAAGTTCATATCATTTCTGCAGATGCTTCTGAGATGTTGTTTCTGTCACCAATTCTCAGAGCCTGAGGACCTCCTGCAGACGGGTGGAATGCTACAAATGCAGCTCCACCCTTAATGCACTTCTTCCAGTTGGTTTCAGTGTGTGGGTGTGTTCCAGGAGAAAAACAAAACTTGTGAGGTCTGATGTGATCCTGGGCAGAGCATTTCCACAGAGGACATGATGACACATTTATGTAGGTTGTGGAGGGAATTGGAGACCTTTGGGAGAGGGTAACGATGTAAAGCAGCCTAAAAGATCTAGACGTCTGTAGAGCAGCAACACAGGGATAACACAGAGGAAGGAAAAACAAGTCAGAGTACACTTTGGAGCAGCGCTCGGCTCAACCCAGTGACAGCAGAACCTTACCCTCCCTTCATGACCTCATGCTGCAGATTTCTGCTCCCAGTTAAACTCCGCTCCCCTGTGTGGAAACAAAGTGGTTCTCAAACTGGCCTTTCAGGACCACCTCTGTCAGAACATGGCATCAGGATCAGATAACAGCCATTGAGTGTCTTATAACTAGAGATGGGACTGAAAGCAGGAAGTTGAAGCCACAAAGTATGAGGACGCCCTAGTGGCTGACTGAAGAACTTCAGTTTCGTCCCTCCATGTTGACCAAAAACTTCTTGTTTAACTAAAATAACAAAAACAAGAAAAAACTTTAGGTATTGATTTTTGTTAGTTCACATCCTTCCTACCTGCTGCTGTATGTTCAAATAAGCAACTTTTTAGGATGTTTAGTTTTAATTTGTTATTGGAGGCTTAAAGAAAAGTGTCCGTTTCCACTGCTGGTCTCAGGACTCTTTACAGCAGCATTCACATACATAGAAAAGCCAATTAGTAAAGTTCACTATCTAAGGAATCCAGCAGACTCGTTGAATCTTCACTTCGTTGCAGTCTCCCATCCTGAGCAAGCACAGTGGCAACAGTGGAAAGGAAAAACTCCCTTTTTAAAAGGAAGAAATCTGCTTTGACTGGCTGGTTGAGAGGACAGGAAGGAGAGACAGACGAACACAGAATGGTAGGTCCAGGTATAGGTCCAGGTGTATCTGAAAGACAAAAAAACACATGTTAAAGATAGAAAAAATAATTACAAACACAAAACCAGTTGAGCAGAGTAAGTAAAGACAGTAGTAGAGTGAAAATTGTGGTCAGTTTGTCCTCCAGCAGTCTAAGCCTATAGCAGCATAACTAAGGGACAGCTCAGGAAACCCAAGCCGACCCTAACTATAGGATTTATCAAAAAGGAAAGTCTTAAGTCTAGTTTTAAAACTGGATAATGTGTCAGCCTCACAGACAGAGATTGGAAGTTGGTTCCACAAGAGAGGAGCCTGATAACTGAAGGATCTGTCTCCCATTCTGTTTTTGTAAACTCTAGGAACCACAAGTAAACCTGCAGTCTGAGAGCGAAGCGTTCTGTAGTGAACTAAGCCTCCGGTCAAAACCTGCCTCTGAGGACCTTCATGGGACAGGAACTGTTATTTCATTGATTTGAATCCAGAAATACAAATTAGCTCATCCAGAGACTTTCTAATTGTATCCTGAACTAATCAATTGAAAGAACACTCTCTTTTTCATATTATCATTACTATTTTTACAAATGTCTTGATAATCAAAAGTGTGTTTAGTTCAAACCATTTTAAATGTTGAAGTGAACTACTCATTTTAAATCAACTGTGAAACAGTATTAATGATTTTTTTAATCCTCATTCAAAGTAGAAATCAAGTTAATGTCTGTTACAAAGTAATTATGCATTTTTTGATCTTCCGTCTGAAATGAGAAGTAGTGATGTCGGTCGAAAGTCAGAAAGAAGTTATTGGAACGAACTGTCATGTTTTTAAACCTCTCAGACAGAAACAAGATGAACTGGCACCTGTAGTCTGTCATTTCTCCAAAACATTTCTCTGTCTGTTCCTAAACATTTCTCTGTCTGTTCTTAAACATCTCCGCTGTTTTTCTGACTTGTAGTAACCTCTTACGTCACTAAAACCACACCCCTGTTGGTTCTTTCAACCAATCAGGACTTCCCAAAAGGGACCGGAAGCAGAACTCTTTAAAAGTCGACACTTCCTAGTTCCAGTTAGTTCTGGGGAGATGAACCGAAGTTCTGGGGGAAGAACAGAAGTTCCGAGAGAGAACAGAAGTTCTGAGTTCCTCTGAGTCTTCTCAGAGTCCCGTTAGTTCTTCTGGTTCTGATGGAGTTCGGCTGGAGTTCCTGTCGGAGCCACGATGCCTCGCTGTGGCTCCACCCGGTGAATGCCCTATAACTTCTGAGGAAGTTTGTTCTGTGGAATGAGTTCTCACGACTTCTGCCGAGTCGCAGCCGCCCTGAGGAGACGCTGAAAGGTAGCGTACCAGGGACACTCTTGACCGCAGCTGATTCATCCTCTGCCAAGGTAAAAGAGTCGTCATGAGCTTCACTACCAGTGTACCGCGGGCGAACTGCGCTTGAAAGGAGCGTGTTGTTCTGGTCTACAGACATACATCCTCATCCACATCTTTTTCCTCCATTTAAACTCCTTCATTTCCCATCTTTAAAACTCTTCTATCTTGCCAGTAATTAATGCAGATATCTTCAGATATGTCTGTTGTTTTTAGCTGCAAGTGAGAAATCATGGCCGTATGATTTCTCATTGTAAAGCTCATTAATTAAGCTGTGTTATTGTAATCAATCTGAATAATCAAGTGTACAATGTTTTGATGTTAAATTTTGATTCTGTTAATAAATGACCACATTCATTTTGATGGGTCAAAGAAAATTAACGTCTCTTGTCACTGATTAGACCATCTCCCACACAGTACTTCTAAGCACAATATCACTTAGTCCAGAAAAATGAAAGAATCCGTTTAAATTAAGTATAATATCATGTACTTGAACTAGTCCAGATATTATAATATGTAAGAGAGTACCCCTGAGCTAAACCCATCTCTCGGCTGTCTCATTACAGTTCTGTTAGGAAAATATGGAACAATAAGATCTGTAATATAAGATGGAGCTAGGTTGTTGAGAGCTTTGTAGGTTATAAGTAAGATTTTGAATTATATTCTGAATATGAAAGGGAGCCAATGGAGAGAAGCTAAAACTGGAGAAATATGATCTCTCCCACTAACTCCAGTTAAGACTCTGGCAGCAGCATTTTGGATTAACTGAAGATTTTTTTGAAGAAGTTTTTGGACACCCAATGATAAACCATTGCAATAGTCCAGTCTAGCCGTGACAAATGCATGAACCAGTTTTTCTGCATCATTTTTAGATGAGATGTTTTTAATTTTAGCGATATTACGCAGGTGGAAGAAGGCAGTTCTAGTAACGGAACAGGAGGACATGATTAATGCCATCCAAGGGGGGAGAAAGACAAAAATCATTCCTAAGGTGCTCAGGTCCAAAAACCAAAATCTCAGTCTTGTCTGTGTTCAAAAGGAGAAATTTAAGGGTCATCCAGGTTTTTATGTCTTACGTGCTTGTAGTCTAAGTAGCTGATTAGATTCATTGGGTTTAATGGACAAATATAATTGTGTGTCATCAGCATAACAATGAAAATTTATCCCATGCT
>NC_056512.1:6422208-6423263 GCF_014905685.2 Nematolebias whitei
GATAGATAGATAGATAGATAGATAGATAGATAGATAGATGGATGGATGGATGTGTATGTTTAATATATGTTCCTCATGTACCACTTGTGATGTTAATAACAATAATGTCTACTGGAACCTTGAAGATTTTATGTGTCCAGAATATTCTGACTTGTGCAATTTGAAATGTGTACATTTGAAAAAGTTTATGCATCTGTACAAACCTCATAGTACACCTGTGTGACTACTGTTGACACTTATACTGTAAATCTTCAGTGTTCAGGTGTTGTTTGCTCACAGCTTGATCTCCTCATGCTGCCTGAACCTTCAGTCTCTGTTGTACAAACTAAACTGAGATGGTTTAGTTAGGGAACAGTTCTTTCTAATTAGATCTTTATGAATGATTTAGAAACCGGGACTGGTTTTGAACCTAACTGGTTTAATCCTGCAGAAAGTGTTGTATTTGCTTCATTTTCCTTACTGAATCCTTCAACTCTTGTCTCTGTCTTCCAGGACCACCCCTACAGAGCTGGCTGTTCTGATTGAGAAGCTGCAGAAGAATGCTGATAAGGTGGAGAAGAACATCTATGACACTGAGCAGAACCTCAACAAGGTGAATGCAGTAATATATATCAACGTCGCAGTTTCAGATTTTTATCATTCCCCGTCGCTTCACAAAATTTAAGAATGGGGAATAACCATGTAACCAGTACATGATGTGAGGACAACTTGAAAAATAGCTGAGGTAAATGGACTGCACTTATACAGCTCCTTTCTATCTAATCCAGATACTCAAAGCTCTTACAACACAATCTGTACCCTAATTTACCTCCAACACACACATTCATACAACACACTACTACACACACATTCATACAACTCTCTACTACACACACGTTCATACAGCACTGTACTACACACACATTCATACAGCACTCTACTAGACACATTTTCATACAGCACTCCACTAGACGCCCATTCATACAGCACTCTACTACATACACATTCATACAGTACTTTACTACACACACATTCATACAGCACTCTACTACACACACAGTCATACATCACTCTAC
>NC_056512.1:6423363-6447651 GCF_014905685.2 Nematolebias whitei
TCATACAGCACTCTACTACACACACATTCATACAGCACTGTACTACACACACATTCATACAGCACTGTACTACACAAACACAGTCATACAGCACTCTACTACATCTCTACAATGATAATCTGAATAGAGAGAGTTCAGTGTCTTGCCCAAGGACACTTCAACACATGACTGCTGGTGGAACTGAACCCCCAACTCTCCCATTGTAGTGTAACCGCTCTTTCCTCTTAGCCTCGGCTGCCCCACAGAGGTGTCAACTTCCATTTTGCTGTTTGGCTGCATTAAGAACTAAGTTTACATTTAGCATATTATTATTATTGCTCATTTTGACTTTAACTTCTGCAAAATTGAAATCCAGTCAAACTTTTTGAAAAACCGTTCTCCACACTAAAAGCTTATGGTGGTTTACACAGAGCGATGCTACGTTATGCTATGCTATGCTATACAGCGCTAAGCACAGGTAAGGACCACCTGGTGATGTCACCAACATAACAAAACATTTTTTATCTGTCTTTATGTTCATTTACGGTGTCTTACAGTGTCAACGACAGCAGTGTATCATATAAGTTATTGCTTTAGCTTTAGTGGTTTAGTGTTATCAAAGCTAATTTTTAGTTAGCTTATTAGCAGTTAGCAAAGCTAAGTTTTTGATTAGCTGTACCCACAACTGCTTGCATGCATGTAGAGCAGTCACCACAATAATTTGAGGAAACTATGCTATCTTGTTTTTATGTTGCTTGTCTAGTTTCTTCAAATAACTGAAGAGGCGGGAAATTGATGGGGCCACCATTACAACTTCTACATTTTGTTACAGTTGAATACAAGTTCTAACCAAAAAAGAACTTGACGTTATTTTATTCTGCTACAATCTGTGTATTGTTGGACGGGAAATGGAAAGCAGCAGTGTTAGTCTCTCTGTGCTAATTTAGTTTTAATGTGTTTTTGTTTATTTGTTTGTTTACAGGATGTGAGTAAGATCAATGAGGGGAAGCAGACTCTCTATCAGGAAGACACCAACAAGAGGATCCTCAATTCTCTGGATTTGCTCAACTTCCTGGACGAGGATGCTGCTAACGCCAAGCGCCTCCAGCATCCTCAAGCTGAGATGATCCAGCAGGAGTGAGCAGATCTTAGCTTTCAGACTTCTTTACAGAGGGGGACCAGTTCTGGTCCTGGAGGGCCATCCTCTTGCATGTTTTAGAGGTTTATCTGCTCCAACACACCTGATTGAATCAGTGGGTGATTAACAAGCTTCTGCAGAACATCAAGAGTTGATTTAGGCGTCAGGTGTCGGAGTAGGGAGGCCAGTAAAACGTGTAGATGGCGGCCCTCGAGGACCACAAATGGACTCTTCTAAGTTACACTGAAAAGAGAGATAGTTGACAGCATCTATAGTGTTTTGTCTGATTTTATTGTCTGTGTCTTCAGCATGATTCAGCTGCGTGAGAGAGTGATGAAACTGAAAGAGGACCATGAGCGTATCTACCACCTGAGCCGCACTGAAGGGAAGCCCACTGTGAACTGGGCCAACATCATGGATGAGAAACTGGTGAGGAACTTTCCCCCATCTCGCCAACACCCTGTTGTGTTATCCTGACACTTCTTAGGTAAACTGACCTAAATGTGCCTGCAGGAGATATGTTCTTATTGCAGAAATACTGGACAATAAAATTATATTTTGGCCTTTATGAGGTGGAGTTTTATGGAAAACCTAGAACAACTAATCCTGATGCATGCTCAATAATCCAGGTAGAAAAATCTATAAAAGTTAAATCTGGTCCTCTGGACATTCAAAAAAAAAACAAAAAAAACTGTAGAAACATTTTGTCTCTCATCCGAGAGACTTCCTCAGTCTGAGGTGCTGTATTCAGCTCAGTCTCTTAAATAGCACCTTCTCAGGGTGGATCAACCAGTTTGCTGCTGACAACCAAAACCAGCTGATCACATGCTCAAGAAGGACCATCAGCCTAACAATGGATCATTAGCACACTGATGGCTGTTTACTGTTCACAGAGGGCTGAGTGATACTAGCAATCACAGCATTGTAAGAGGGGGACAGTTGAACCCGGAGGCCTCCACCCCTGTTTAACGATGGACGATTTCTTTTTACAAAGATGGCCTCCTTTACTCCTCTCTCAAACCATCGTTCCTCTTTATCCAGGATGTGAACATGTTCATCCCTGAAAGAGTGACCGCTGGCCTGGAGATGAGTGTAGACCGCAGAGTCCTGGCCTGATGATGTTGATCTTCTGTGCTGGGCCATCCTTTTGGCCAGTGGCTGTTTTGTTTCCCCGATGTAAGACTGATCACAGCCCTCCTGACACTGAACAGCATACACAACATTACTCTGTTTGTACCGGGGGACTGGATCTTTGGGATGAACCAGTCTTTGCTGTAATTTATTTTGGGGTTTAAAAGCCACTGGGACGTTATGTTTAGAAAATAAACGTCTCAGTTTCTCTGATACTCCCTCAACATATGGAATGACCACTGGTCTGGGTTCCTCCTTTTCACCTGATGGCTGACTGGAGTCCTGTTTGGGTTTCTTCTCTGCTTTCAGGAAGGCCCAGTTAGGATATCCACATTGCTCTAGAGCCTGTCTTGTGTAGGATTTCTCCTTCTGCCTGGCTCCCGAGTTAGTGGGGATGCTGTCTGCTCTGTGGTACAGAGTCCTGATGACTCCTAACTTGTGCTCCAAAGGGTGATGGGAGTCAAACTGCAAATACTGGTCTGTGTGGGTGGGTTTGCGGTACACCTCAGTTTGCAAATGTCCTCTATCAGAGACTGAGACCTCACAGTCCAAGAAAGCCAACCTGCCATTTTTTACATCTTCTCGTGTGAACTTGCTGTATTTATCCACAGAGTTGATGTGGTCAGTAAAATGTTGGACTTCCTGAGATTTGATTTTAACCCAGGTGTCGTCAACATACCTGAACCAATGACTTGGTGTTGTCCCTGAAAAGGACGTCAAGGTTCTCATTTCTACCTCCTCCATGTAGAAAAAAAGATTGAATGAATGAATTGACTTGGATGTGTGATGAAACATTTATCTCTACGACTCTTAAAGATACACTACGATAGTCAAAATGGCCGAAACTCCTCTATGGAGCTCGTGCACACATTGTGTATGGAGGAGTCTGTCTGCTGAAAAGTGTGGCGCTCTCTTCATGATAGGTTTGTGGCCAAATGGTGGCTGCAGGGACCGAGTGGAGACTCTGGTGGGAAGAAACTTGTGCAATGAAGTACCAGCAGTGGGAGGGGTTTCCCAGGAGCTTTGCACCTGTGGCATTCAGACCAGCCTCTAGCTCAGTGCTTCTCAATTATTTTTGGTTACGCCACCCCTAGGAAGAAGTAAACTTTTCGTGCCTCCCGTCAACTCCCCGCCGCAAATGTAAATAGTATAATTTGTTTAAAAAATTGTTATAAATACACCTCTGCATAACATTGTATGCTTATTAATATAAAGTAAATAAATAAATATAGATCAACTTACAACAAAGATTATTAACATTGTTTTATAGTCTGTAACAGAAAAGACTTAAAGTGCATCAATTTGCCTGAAATTAAAAAAATATATATCCTTATTTAAACTGTAAACATTTTTGACCATTTGATACTGAACAATCAAATTAAATACAATCAATAAATAATACATTCAAATTGATCAGCAACATTTTAAGACAGGAGTTCAGGGGAACGCGCTCACAAGAGAAGAACCTGACAAGTTGTTTAATGACAAAATATATTTTGTTAGCAAAGAATAGATTCCTAACATTTATTAAACATCTGTTTTTATAACAAAATAAAAAACATCCAACTTGTGCTTTGACAATCGATAAAACTTAAAAAATGTTGTCAACGTGAAAGAGGAAAGAGGGGGCAGGTGTTGCTCTTGCTTTGAGTTTATACTCTTTGTTATTGCACGCTGTGGGTGAAATGCGTCCAGAGCGGAGGACATTTGCATAAAGAATAGAGTCCCAACATTTATTAAACATTACTTCTGTATTTAAAAAAAGATAAAAATTGTGCTTTGACAAACTAAAATAAAATGTTACAGTAAAAGAGGAAGAGGGGCAGGTAACGCTCTCGCTTTGAATTTATTCTCTGTCTCATGCGTGCTGTGGGTGACAAGCGTCCAGAGCGTCACCAGCTGAGGAGGTGTCACAGCGACACGGTTCAAGCATGGCTCCCCAAACAACAAGACAGACGTATTTGTTCATAACTTTATTATTAGTGAGTCCGAGAGTTGCTGGATTTTAGCAAACAGTTGCCGAACGCACCCTGACACAATGAGAATGGTGCAAAAAAAATAAAAAAAATCTACTCCCTGCCACAAAATGTTCCCTGGGGTCACATGCCCCCCCAGCATTGCTCCGGGCCCCCCCAGGGGGGCGCGCCCCACTATTTGAGAAGGACTGCACTAGCTCATCAGTCCTGTCAGAATGAATGTCCGTTTGTCCAAACTGAAGTTGTTCAGAACCACATGACCCACAGCACACCTACTTTTGTGTGACTGCAGAAGAAAGATTGAGTCTACGTAATGTAGAAGACAAGAGAAGGTTTACGATGATAAGAGTTTGAGGTGTTTGTGTAAATGGAGGCCATGTTATAAAATACCGTCCTTAAAGAACCGACAGTTTGTAAAGCACTTCAAGCTACACTTTGTCTGTTATTCAAAGAAATTCTTTTTAAATGTAAATGGACTGTACTTATATAGCGCCTTTTTATCTGATGGTGTAGAGGCAGGGCAGCCGGCTTGGGACCCGAGAGTCCCAGGTTCGATCCCCAGTCACTGCACATCACGTGGCGTCTCTGGGCAGCACGTCTAATCCCCAAAATGTCCCCCGGGCGCTTTCAATAGCTGCCCACTGCACCACCTGGTGGTGGATGGGTTAAATGCAGAGACTAATTTCGCCATTGTATGAAAACATACAGTGCTGACATTGTGATGACATTATTATTATTATTATTTCAAGATACTCAAAGCACTTTACACTACAATCTGTGCCTCATTTACCCATTCATACAGCTCTATACTAGATCTCTACAAAGCTAATTGAACAAATCATGTAAAAAAATGTACAGATTCAGGATGTTAAACCGTTAACATACAGACTTTATCTTATGAAGGTTAACTGCATGTTTACTATTTGTCTGTAGCTGTTTCAGCTGTATAATATCTGTAAAACCAATCAAGTGTTTGTGTTTTATTTCCCTGCCCAGGAGAGCCTGGACAACAAAGGCTTTGGCCAGGACCTACCCACGGTGGAATGTGAAGTGGAGGAGCACAACATCTTCCACAGCGAGGTGGAGGCTCTGGCTCCTCATATCGCCACCGGTGGAGACAAGGTAGAAGAAGAAATCCTACATCCTCCTTCGCAGAAGAAAGCTGTGCTACAAAGCTCAATTATGTTGAAGTTAAAGTCTTTAAAGATTTTTAAGCATCTCAAAGAAGGCTTTTTTTTTTCAGACAGCCTTGTAGTAGTAGAGGCTAAATTCTTAACCTGCTTCAGAGTCGTTCACAACTTCAGTTTAAGCTTTAACTTTCTGCAACACATGCACACAGTGGTTTTATATTCTGCACCTTCCATTAATACAGTGCTTCTCAATTATTTTCGGTTACGCCCCCCCTAGGAAGAAGTAAACATTTCGCGCCCCCCCAACTCTCCACAGCGACTGTAAATAGAATAATTTGTGTGAAAAATTGTTACAAGTACACCTCTACATAACATTGTACCCTTATTAACATTAAATAAAGAAAGAAATATAGATAAACTTACAACAAAGATTATTAACATTGTTTTATAATCTGTAACAGAAAAGGCTTAAAGTTCATCAATTTGCCTGAAATTTAAAAAATGTATATCCTTATTTAAACTGTAAACATTTTTGACCATTTGATACTGAACAATCAAATTAAATACAATCAATAAATAATCCATCCATCCATTTTCTTTACCCGTTTATTCCATTTTGGGTCACGGGGGTCGCTGGTGCCCATGTCCAGCAATCACTGTGCGAGGGGCGGGGTACACCCTGGACGGGTCGCAAGTCCATCACAGGGACACATAGAGACTCACACCTAGGGACAATTTAGAGTTACCAATCAGCCTAACATGCATGTTTTTGGACTGTGGGAGGAAACCGGAGTACCTGGAGAAAACCCACGCATGCACGGAGAGAACATGCAAACTCCAACCAGAAAGGCCCCTGGACCGGGGTTTGAACCAGGGACCTGCTCGCTGAGAGGCAGCAGCTCTACCAGTTGTGCCACCGTGCTGCCCTCAATAAATAATAATAAATGAAAATTGATCAGCAACATTTTAAGTCAAGAGTGTTATATACAAAAATGTATATATATGTAAATTTGTGCTAATTTTTTTTTTTTAATCAAAATGAGGAAGTCAGGATTAATGGCTACAATGAGCACGTTTTGCAGTGCACAACTTTTTGAAGCAGAGTTTGAAACATGATCCTGCAGCTCTCAGCTCCTGCTCCATGTTTAGCTGGACCTGGACCTGGACCTGGACCTGGTCTCAGAGCAGCAACAGCAGAGAAGTCGCAAAGAGCGCAAGAGCGAGTGAGCGAGATGGATGGCTGGGGGTGGGGGGTCCAGGGGAACGTGCTCACAAGAGAAGAACCTGACAAGTTGTTTAATGACAAAATATATTTTGTTAGCAAAGAATAGAGTCCTAACATTTGTTAAACATCTGTTTTTATAACAAATAAAAAAAAACATCCAACTTGTGCTTTGACAATCGATAAAACTAAAAAATGTTGTCAATGTGAAAGAGGAAAGAGGGGGCAGGTGTTGCTCTCGCTTTGATTTTATACTCTTTGTTGCTGCGCGCTGTGGGTGAAATGCGTCCAGAGCGGAGGACTTGTTAGCAAAGAATAGTCCTAACATTTATTAAACATTACTTCTGTATTAAAAAACACTCAAATTGTGCTTTGACAAACAAAAATAAAATGTTACAGTAAAAGAGGAAGAGGGGCAGGTAACGCTCTCGCTTTGAGTTTATTCTCCGTCTCATGCGTGCTGTGGGTGACGAGCGTCCAGAGCGTCACCAGCTGAGGAGGTGTCACAGTGACACGGTTCAATCATGGCTCCCCAAACAACAAGACAGACATATTTGTTCATAACTTTATTATTAGTGAGTCCGAGAGTTGCTGGATTTTAGCAAACAGTTGCCGAACGCACCCTGACACAATGAGAATGGTGCAAAAAAAGAAAAAACCTAATCCCTGCTGCAAAATGTTCCCCGGGGTCACATGCGCTCCCCCGGCATTGCTCCGGGCCCCCCCAGGGGGGCGCGCCCCACTATTTGAGAAGGACTGACTTAATACAACCTTCTGTTCAATGAAGTCTCGTGCAAATGAAGATTGTTCCAGTGACACCTGGAAAACCTGTTTCGAGTTCCTCACTGTCCATCAGTCTTCAAAAAGCAGCTTCTTTATCAGGGACCCCTCTTCCATCATGTCTGCCCAGTTCATGGTGGCTCATGGTGGCTCATGGTGGCATGATGGCCGTCACCTGGTGCTGTGGTTATGACAGGCATGGGTCCTAGCTGTGCAAGAAGACCACACAGCCTCTTTTCTAGGAGCTTTTCCAGCATGGAGGAGCCATGCGGACACACCTGAAGCTTCACCAGTGACGCTGTTATGTGTTTGGCGCCCGTGCATACGATGCATGTTGGGTGAGGGCCCCCTCCCAAGATGCCGACATGGGGCACAGATGAGATACAGCCTCCTTGGTGTTAGGTTCAGACTCTTTGGTGGGGGTAGGTGTCGTTTCCACGAGAGACGAGTATGTAGCTTGTCATGACACATTAGCCCTTCTGTCACTATCATTAGCAGCAGGGTTAAATACAAGCTAACAACGTTGGCTAAAGCAGCTTGTCATAACTTGTTAGCTGAAAACAAACCATATAGCTAACAAGCTAATGCTACGCCGAAGAAATATATGCTCGCCTTGACTCGTTAGCTTGAGTTACACCTGCAACCACTCAGTTAAAACCTAGCAGCAGCGGGAACAGCTCGCCTTGAGGCGGTCACTGTTTCTAATGTAACAAAGATACTTCTCACCAAGCATCAGCTCACTCAGCACGATCCAGACTGGACCTGGGAACTGCATTCGGCTACGTACTCCTTTACGGGACGCCTAAGAACTGTCAGGCAGCTAACCTAGAAAGCCTGAATGTGCTGAGGGAGCTAGTTATAGTTTTTTTAGCATGATGGGGCAGAGCCCTGAGGACGTGATGTCATTGGAGCCTTTCATAGTTGGTCACGCTGGAGCATTTCCCGAAGTGAAAGCCCGAGCGAAGTTGGAAAAAGAACCTATTTTATGTGAAGCGTACAGAGTGAGCTTCATCAGAGCAGTTGTTGTAGTATCAGCTGTCTCTGGGAGAATTTAGATGAAATCAGGCCGGGCGGACTTCTGCACCTCTCTGGTCTTATTATTTCTGATGCCTGACCTGACCTTGGTTAGCTCTACGGTCCCTCCTCGAGTTATACTAACACTCTGTGACTGGTCATTGTTGTAACTGTTTGAGTTATATAACTGAACAAAGGTTTTCTGTTTTTTAGTTTGGTGTAGTGTGACGTGATCCTCATGGCCTTTGCCTTCTTCTTCTCTGTTGTTCATTTGTTTGTGCAGGAGTACATCAGCAGCCTCCAGACGAAGTACAGCAAACTGCTGGTAAAACATCTACACTTCTAGACTCATCCAGTTTTGTAGCATCTTCTGGGCAGACAGATCCTCACTGAAGTCAGCACAGACAGCAGCTGTCAGTGCTAGTTAAAAGTTTTGTACCGAATGTTAATCAGACGAATGTTGATGAAAAGTTTCACCCAGCTGCGATCATTAGACTTCCTCTAATTGGAGTGGTAAATGATCGATTATAAACCAAGCACCAGCTTCATTAAAAAAAAAAATCAACCAACAACAACATAGGTTCACAGTTTGTGATTGAATGTTTTTCCGTGTTTCTTGAAGGCCAGCTCTGCAGCTCGTCAGCGCCACCTGCTGAGCCTGCGGGACTACATGCAGCACTGCACCAACGAGCTCTACTGGATGGACCAGCAGGCCAACGAGAGGATCAGCTACGACTGGAGTGACACCAACCTGGACTACCCCGCCCGCCAGAGGCAGTACGAGGTACCAGGGAGACGCTGTCTGCACACGAGAACGAGCACCATGAATCAGACCTGACCTGATCTTCTCTCGCCCCTGCAGAACTTCATCAGTAAGTGTCTGGAGTCCAAAGAGGCCACCGTCACCAAGCTGAACGACGATGGACAGAGTCTGATCGCTGCAGACCACCCTGGGAAGAATGTGATCGAGGTGAGGACTCGTCTGTTGGCTCCTTCAGCCTGATGCCGGTTTGTTCTTTCACAGACTGAAGATCTTTAGGTCCTTCAAGACTCCATGAAGACCGATGTCATTATTAAATGATCACTTTTAGATTGTCCTTAAAACGCAAACTTATATATTTTATGTGTAATAAGAGTACACAAATCTCACAGTTTTAATCACAGGCTTCGGACCAACATTTAGCGTAGATGCTAACTTAACATTGAAAAAAGCTAACACAACTAGTATTGTGTTTATCTCTGGACATTAATGTGCAGATCAGATGTTTTAAAGTCCTCACTAAAGACCGTCATGTTAGGATAACTTCAACACAGTTTCCATTAGAACGTACTGGAGAACCGCCATGCCAGTAGGACACCCTGTGACCAGTGTCTATAAGAGCTGTTTGAAGCTTCTTCTCTAAAGAAACTGGAGCATCTTCAGATAAAGGACCTTCTAGAGACATGTTAACTTGAGTGTTGTTGACAAGATAGCAAGAAAAAAATAACGTATTGGGACTGATCCAGATGAGACAGAAAAAGACTAGAACATGTGGAGAGTGGGGGCTCTGTCCCAGCGGTCCTGTTCTTCAACTTTATGAATTATTGTGTACATGAAGCAACTATTGTGATTCATTTTTCTTCCATACGATTCTCGTCCCACAGTTTTCAGCTATTTCAACAAATCATATAAACGTCCAGCTCTTTCAAGGCAGTCCTGCTGTGACTTTTGGTATTGGTGCAACTTTAGCTTTTTGAAATATTTAGCCTTTTCTGTCATTTTTTTCTCTCATAAAAAACGAATTAAGCTCATTTTCCATTCTTCAAATTTTTAGATGTGTTTACAACCGTTTACTGCTCTTTCACATTTTGTTCTGCTTCAGCTTCTTTCTGCTTCCTTGTACAAATTTAAACTTTTTTCAGCTAATTTCAGCTGGTTTTTCAGCTGTTTTGTGCTTTCAGCTTCTTTCTGCAAGTTTCAGTTTTTCTGTTATTTCAAGTCAAGTCAAGTCAATAATACTTTATTAATCCCAAAGGGAAATTATTTTGTTGTTGTAACTCGTTATCCTCATTTCATTAAGAGATGTTATAGATGCTGATGGCTCTTGTTAAGGTCCATCCCTCAGTGGATCCAAAGAAACTGGCTGCAGATGCCGTCCGATCCGTCCACCCAGACTCGGCTGGCCTCTCGGTTCCCCTGGACTGTAGGACCACCTGAATGCTGGGCAGAACTCCTCCCAGAGCGATGGCCACTCCTCCCAGCAGTCTGCCAAGCTCCTCATAGCTGCGGACAGCCAACTGTAGGTGCTGAGGGACGATCCTGTCCTTCTGCTGTCATGAGCCGTGTTTCCTGCTAGTTCCAGGATCTCAGTGGTCAGGCACTCTAGCATAGCTGGCAGGTAGATGAGAATGCATCCACATAACATCCTTTTCAACTCATTTGAGAGTTGGGACCATAGTTGAGATATTATTTGAGCTTTTGAGATGTTAATCAGCTGCTGTTGTTGTAGAAAACTGCCTTGTTGCCATGGTTACGCATCATAACAAATGTCCAAAACCAAAAAAAGTCTCAGTAAAAATCCTTCCAGCTGCACAGCATCTGATACCAGAGGAAACAATAATCCAAAAAATATGATTTACATCCAGAAAACCAGGAATTAAAGTTTCCAAAAGCAAAATCTCTGAATGAAAGTAACAGAGCTGCTCCAACATGCAGCCACCTGGAGCGGCGGAATATTTCAGCTACTATTGAACAGTTTTTTGTTGCTAATTTTAGCTTTTCAGCTAACTCCACATTTTTTGCACTCATTTAAACTTTTTTCAGCATAATTCAGCAAAAGTGTGCTCTGTCCACTCCTATTTGGTCATTTAAACTTCTTTCTGCTTCTTTCAGCCTATTTGGGCAAGCATGTGTTCTTTCTGCTTTCTTCTGTTAATTTGCTTGTCCTAAGTTTTACAGCTACAATCATTAAGGTTCTGATCCAGGCAGGAGAAGTGAACAGTGTGTCTGTACACAAACTGAGTTTAGTTGTTTAGTTGTTGTAATTTGTCTTTAAATTTTCACGTTTCCACTGAAGTTAAAGCCGTCAGTTTTCTTTAGGATCCACAGGGAAATGATCTCAGCCTCATCAATAACGTGTTGTCAGTAGAAAATTGAAGACATGGCAGATTGTCAGCAGCAACAGACTTTTGATCAAAGTGTTGGGAGTCAGTTCTGCACGTTCAGACGGCTTCACATTGTTGTTGGCTCCGTGCTGAGCTGAAGGTTGCTTCATCAGATCTGATCTGTTCGTTGGTTAAAAACATTTCTTTTTAGTAATGATTTCTCCTGATGTCATCAGGCCCACATGGAGGCGGTCCATGCAGACTGGAAGGAGTACCTGAACCTGCTCATCTGTGAAGAGAACCACCTGAAGCACATGGATGAATACCACAAGGTGAGACAGAGGCCAGGTGGTGTAGAGCGCCACCAGGTAAACTAATGAGCTCACTAATGCCTGGCTGCTCGTGTACAGTACCACAAGGAGGCCCGCGACACCCAGGACCTGTTGAAGCGCCTGGACACAGAGGTGACCCAGAAGTACAACCCAGAGTTCAAAGATGTTTATCAGATGGAGAGCCTGATTGGAGACCTGAATGTGAGCATTTCTTTACCTGAACACCAAGAATGCCTAAATATGCTGCAGCAGAGGAAGAATTCACTGTGTGCGTGTATGTGTGTGTGTGTGTGTGTGTGTGCGTGTGTGTGTGTGTGTGTAGGACCAAGCCAAGGCTGTTGAATACTTTGATGAACGGGTCAAGAACCTTCAGAACAACAGTTTGCAGGTCTTGCCCTTGAAGTACCGCAGGGAAACCCCTCAGAAGCTGCTGCCGGTTGAAGCGCTGTGTGAGTTTGACAACGATGAGGTATGGACCTGTCAGGACCAGAACCGAGCCTCACAACGAGGGCTCACATCAACATCTGTTTTGTATTGTCCCTGATGGTGGTGGTGGTGGTGTGTGTGTGTGTGGGGGGGGGGGGGGGGGCGGTGAATTGGAAATTCTAATATTCTGACTTCCATGTTGGTGCATCCAGGCTTAAGAGAGTTCTTATTGCCACATCAAAATCCAAGATGGCCACTGCCATACAAATATATGTAAACCAAACACCCCAGCTATTGGAGGCTTTCTAGTTTTTATATTGCTAAAAGTACAGTTTCCTCAAATGATTGGGGTGGATGAAGATTAATCTTATGGTGTCCAATGCCACCATTACACCCCCCCCCCCCCACACACACACACACACACAATTCACCAGGATCCGTCACTTTTTGCCGCTTCAATCAAGCAAAAAAAATCACCACCACCTGTTCCACAGTGTCATCCATCCATGCATCCATTATTGACACTTTGATCGTTGTTATTTTGATAAATTAGCGCCGTTGTTTTGATGTAATGTGAATAATACACATCAAACATTTCTCTCGTGCTTTTTTTTTTTTTACTGTCAGCTTTTTTATTTATTATGTCTGAAATGAATGTGGGAGTTCAGACACATCAGCAGTAGAGGATGACACAGAAGTGGATTTTCACTCCTGTCCTGTCCCACTCCTGGTAACATGACTCCTGCTCCTGTTTTTTTCTCTTCATTTAATTTTGAGGAAATACATTGAATTTGATTTGATCTTCTACCCATTCCTGTTTAAATTACTTTGTGTTGTGTAGTTTTATTTCAAAAGATATGGCAACAGGAACAGTTCATCTGTGGTGAAATAGAGACATTTATTTCCTTAATCCAAACAAAAACCTTCACTAAAGGGCACAAATCAAATCCATGTCCTGTAGTCCATATAATTATTCTACAGAGGATCAGCTGCTGAGTCTGTTTCTGGCTCTTTTGAAGGTCAGTTACAGTAAAAACAAAAAATCTAAACCAGTCCATGGGTCACACCATGTCTACCTTAGATGAAAGAACCCAAACATAACAAGTTGCATTTTACTAATTTATTGAGCAATTGTTTCCTTTAAACAGTGACATTACTGTCATGTTTTAAATTGTTTAAACAAACTAACAAAATAATAATGTACCAAGCAGAGAACTCAACAAATAAAAATGCTTAAAGGCATTATTATACATTGGACGACGTCCTCAAGAAGTTCACAGTCTATGTGTTTGAGGTAACGAGCTCGTTAGGGTGAAGCATGATGTCGTGCATCTCACCAGACTTCAGAGCATCATTTACAGACTGGACCATTGCAGGTCTGGTGTTCCACCTCATCTCTCCACAGCTGGACCAGTCCAGAGCCTTGTGGAACCTAAAAGTGAAAGACGACAGTGCACGAGTCAAAATAGGGTCACAGTGACTACAAATTACAATCTGTTGGCCTTTCTTTTGGAAAAAAATATTTTATCAAAAACAAGAGATTTACAATTGAAATTAAGTCAAGAAAATGTGACATTTGCAATTATAAATTACAGAAGCTCAATTTTTCTTTATTTATTTCACTTATCATATTTTATATTTATTTAATCAGCCTCACCAGGCAGAGATTATAAGATTTTATTTATCTTACCTGCTCTTTTGAAGTGTGTGACAAGGGTCTTTGTGTCCAAAGCTGTTTAACAGTTTGCTTCCAGAGCTTCCTGTGTTAGGTAGAAAAATTAAATAAAATTAAAGACAAACAAAAAGCTTAGTGCTACTTCTTGTGCCATGCTTTATAAAACAGTTATTGAATAAAGTATTTACTTATGTAGGTAAACATAAATGTTTTAAAACCTGTTAAAATACACCAGAATGCAGGAAATAGCAGCTACTTTATTAAAAAGTTATGGGGAGGACCCACAGACCTCACACCAATATGTCCCCCTACAGTAATTCTAATGATAATACGCACTGTGTTGTTCAAGCCAAGAGCCATTGTCAACACTGGGGGGCTAAGGCCCCTAAAAAGGGCTTCTAGGATCGCCCCTGGTGTGAAGAAATGAACTGAGAAAAATCAACTCTTGGCCTCAAATTTAACACAACAACATACACATCATATCTTAAATCTAAAACTAAAACAATTATTATAATACATGTATATATGTAACCAGTCTTTCATATAAAAACTGGGATATTTTTACCGGAGAATGCTTTCACTAACGAGTTTGTTGTTGTACTGGCATGGTTACAGCCGACAGTAAATATTTACACAATAAAGTGATGATTATTCACGTTTTCCTCGATTTCAGTATCCAGCAGAACGTCACAATATAAAAATAGGGATATTTTTACCGGAGAATGTGTGCACTTTAACCAGGAAGAGTTCAGTTGGGTTTTTTTTACATTAAAAACCCACATAACAAAGCAGAGCATAATTTTTTAATTAAAAGGGACAAGGTGGAGAAAAATGCGCTGTTTGAGTTTATTTACTGACGGTAAACAAAGTCCGACTCCCCGCAGCTCCTCACAGCTGAGACTAAAGTTTAAAGCAGCACAGCACCATCACAACTCTTAAGTTCAGGGTAATTTGACACTTTCCTGCCCGTTCTGCGAGTTTAATAGACAGACAGTTACTTCTTACCTTGCGTTGCAAACTATTTTCAGTTACTCAGTACCGCTTCGCTGCTCCTCCCACCCTCTTGGGGAAAAGCTATGGTTGGAACAGTTGACTCCTGGGAAATGTAGTTATTTTGACTTGTGTTAAAGTGAAGGCTTACTGAAAGAAAATTACAAAATAGCTGCGCCCGTTTTTTTTTTTTGTTTGTTTGTTTCATTTTCATTTTTGGTTATTGGTCGGTTCCCGCTCCTGTCTGGTCCTGTTAGCTTTCAGTCTGGTCACGTCCCGGTCACGTGAATTATAATGAGGTTGACTCCGGTAATCACGTGACCTGCGGTACTCCCGAAAAAATGTCATCCTCTAATCAACAGTTGTGCACACACGCTCTGTAGAGCTGTCTGGAGACGCTCCTTTGTATAACGTGCACTGCTGAAGGTGTTGGATGAAGGCACTTCATCCTTGCAGGACATGTCGTTGATGTCTGCTGGGCAGGAGTGTGTGCACGAGCTGGTGCGCGTGCTGCAGTCGGAACATCCACTCTACAGACTGGGTCCGCCAGGCCAAGGGCAATGCCTCCTCTTGTATTTTTAACAAATAATCAAAATAAAAATGTGCGATGACTTTGGACGTTTAGGGGCGAAGATTTGAGTTGACTGATCCGAGCAAACAGTTGCTGGAATACACCCTGCCAAAATGAGAGAGTTCCTGGGTCTTTTTCTGGCAGGATCTGGCTCAAATTAAGCCCTGGATGAGGGACATCGGTGCAACAGGGGTCATCGGTGTACCGCTTATTAATGACCAAAATGACAGCAGCTTTTAGAATAAGTTGTCTAACTCTAGTTGTTGGACATGTGCAGTGTCAGATCGTTCGTGGTGAGAGGTACACCCTGCTTCGAAACAACGGCGCCAAATGGGACGTGAAGGATGGCACCGGCCGTAAACACACTGCCCCAGGCATCTGCTTCATGATTCCACCCACTGACCCAGAGGCAGTCATCATCTCTGACAAGTGAGTAAATGTTGGAGGCCAGAGGAGTTTGTTCTTGAGCGACGGCGGCCATGTGATGGGTTGTGTTCTTGCAGCTTGGCAAGCCAACTGAAAGCTCTGAAACAGAAGATGGCGAGCAGCAAGGCCACGTTGCAGAAACGCCACGACGCCCTGAAGATGGAGGGTGGGGGCGGCACAGCCACAGGTACAGGACACTCACCATGAACTGTTCTTTTCCTGCATGCTGAGCACTTTGATTTAGTTTGTTACTGAATGATACCTGAAAGCAAAAGTCAGGAGCCCCAGAGGGGCTACACAGATCATCTGAATCTGTAGAAACTAATCAGAGCTTTAGATCACATTCATACACCAATGGGACACACATCAGAGGCAATGAGGGGTTCAGTGTCTTGCCCAGGGACACTTCAGCATGTGACTGCTGGTGGAATCAAACACCCAACTCTCCCATTCGAGGACGACTGCTCTAACCAGTCTGAGGATTGTTCAGAACCATGCTGAAGATAGATCTCATTTGACTCAAATATTTAGCACTTTTACAATAATTTAAAGCTGTAATTAAATACATATCAAACAGAAGACATACATCCAATAAATAAATCCACTAAATCAAACAAATATTCATCAGACTCACTGATTTATTGTGGAGTCACACTATAAGTTATGAGTTACTGAAATTATTAAAAGTGATCTAATGTTCCTACTAATTGGAGATCCTTTTAAACCTTATAGTAGACTATAGAAAGTGTGTTTTAATGAATGAAGTGAAATGCTCATGTTGCTCTGTGTGACCTCAGACAAGCAGGAGCAGCAGTGCCGCCAGCAGATGGCCGGTCTGGATAAAGTCATTGGAGATCTGGACAAACAGGAGAAAGCCATTTACAGTCGAGTCCGCCCCCCGCTGGAGCAGAACCGGCCACTGCAGGACAGCGCTGACCGCCTGCAGGACCTCAGGGTAGAACCCTGAACCTGACTTTCATTGGAACAGTAAGGAGAGCGATCCTGTGCTGACTAACATTCACTTTTCTCCTTAGGACATTGCTGCAGCCGTCAGTAAGATTGAACCAGAGAAGTCGATGAAAGTGCAGGAAGCTAAGAGCTTCCTGGTGTCGAACCCGAACTGTGCCAGCGCTCCTCAGCTTCACAGCAAGGTGGATGAAGCTAATAAGAAATACGTGAAGATCGAGCAGCTTCTCTCCTGCTCCCAGGACAAGTAGGGCTTCTAACATATCCTTCATTATTCTTTTACAGTCATTCATTTCCTCTTTAGTTTTCTTTTTGTTTCCCGTCATGGAGCAGAGAGGAGAACTAGAAATATCCTCTGTCCGTTAATGTTGCAAGCATGAGAACTTAAAAAATAAATCACTTGTTAAGGAAAGTACTGGCTTCTATTTTGTTGTGTGGCTGTACCTACTGTAAGATTAACAAAGGTCACTATTGAAAACTGGGTTGCCACATCACAATCCAAGACGGCCACCACATGATGGCTAGACAGACAGACAGACACTTTGCCCGTCAGTCTGGGGGTGGAACCGAGATGACAGACTGACAGAGACTCCCAGGAGGCTACAGAATTCTTTCCAGAAACGAGATATGAACTGGGGTCCTCGGTCAGATATGATGTCCTCAGGCACGCCGTGTAGGCAGAACACCTCATGGACCAGAACCTCACCCAGTTATTTGGCAGACAGGAATTTTTTGAGGGACCAGATGGACCATCTTTGAGAACCAGTCCATAATAGTGAGGATTACAGTGTTTCCCGCTGGCTGAGACAGGCATGTAATGAAGTTCATAGCAATCAGTGGTCATGAGAGGATTGGGAAAAAGATGTAACAGGCCCGCAGGATGGCATCTAGAGGTCTTGGCTTGGCTACATTGATGGCAGGAGGAGACAAATTACTTATTTTCCTTGGTCAGGTCCTTCCACCAGAATTGAGCCCTTACTACTGCCAGGGTCTTGTTAATGCCTGGGTGGCAAAACAGTCGAGATTTAGGACAGAGATTAAGAACTTTGGGTACCTGGGAGTCAGGGACGAAGACCCGATTCTTGGGGCGGTCGGCAGGGAGTGGTTGGCTCTTGGGGACGCATCTAAAGTCCTCCTCAAGTTGGGATATTGACAATCTTACTGCTTCGGGCAGAATGAACTCGACCTGGTTGCTGTTTCTCTGTTCGCCTATGTTCTCATGGATTCTGGATAGTGCCAGCGTGTTCTTAGGACCAGGTCTGTAAGACAAGACAAAGTTAAATCTGCAGAATAATAGAGCCCACCTGGCTTGTCTGGGGTTGAGTCTTTTGGCTGACAAGATATTCAAGATTTTTGTGGTCAGTCCTGACCTGGAAGGGTTCTTTGGCCCCTTCCAACCAATGTCTCCACTCTTCCAGGGTTAGTTTGACGGCCAACAATTCTTGCTCTCCCACATCATAATTACGTTCTGCAACGGTCAAGCTCTTGGAAAAATAAGCACATAGGTGTACTTTCCCATCCGTGCTACGTTGGCTGAGTACAGCCCCAAGACCTGTGTTGATCATCAGTTCACTGTGGAAGTGGACGCCTCTGTCAGGGGAGTGAAGGATCGGGGCTGAGGCAAACAAGTTCTTAATTTTAGTGAACAATGCCTCAGCTCATTCATTCCAAAGAAACATGGTCTTTGAAGAGGTTAAGGCATAGAGAGGAGCAGAGCTCAAAGTGTAGTTTCTGATGAATCTTCTATAAAAATTAGTATATCCCAAGAACCTCTGTAGTTACATTTTGTCCATGGACAATTGGTTGGGTAAAATGACAAAGCCCAGGAACGAGGTGGAAGTTTGGTGGAACTCTCATTTTTCTGCTTTGATGAAGAGATTATTTTGTAAAAGTCTAAGCAGAACCGATCTATCATGTTTTTTATGGGAGTGAATGTCTTTGGAGAAGATCAAAATGTTGTCTTAAGTACACAAAGACGAACTGATTTACCATGTCTCATCATTATAAAGGGTCTGAAATACAGCGGGGGTGTTGGTTAAACCAAAAGGCATGACCAAATATTTGTAATGTCCGTTAGGGGTGTTAAAAGCCGTCTTCCACTCATCACCCTCTCTGATGCGAGCCAGGTGATAGGCATTCCTAAGGTCCAGTTTAGTAAAAATGGTGGATCCCTGAATGAGGTCAAAAGCTGAGTTCATGAGTGGAAGTGGGTACTTGCTCTTTATAGTGATCTTGTTTAAACCCCTATAATCAATGCAGGGTCTCAGAGAGCCGTCTTTTTTACCCACAAAGAAGAAACCTAGCTGCACCCGCTGGAGATGCAGATGCTCTGATGATATTGGCTTGTAGAGACACACTGATGTATTTCTGCGTAGCTTGGCTTTCAGGCGCAGAAAGAGAATAACTACCTCTAGGGTTGGTAGTGCCAGGGATGAGATCAATGGGACAGTCATATGGTCTGTGGGGAGGTAACAAGGTAGCTTTAATTTTATTAAAAACTTCCTTTAGGTCATGGTACTCAGAAGGGACCTTAGACAGATCAGGGTAGGTCTCTTGAATCTTATCAGGACTCAAGGCAGGAGATACAGCTTCAAACAAACAAGATAAGCACTCTTTGGACCACCCCATGATCTCTCTTTCCCTCCAGTTATTATGGGGATTGTTTACATAACCAAGTCACTCAGAGAATAATAGGAAGTTGTTGGGGACTTAATGATGATAAATTTAGTCACTTCATGGTGATTACCACCAATGAGTAGTGTGAGTGGTTCAGTCTCTTGGCTAGTCCTATGAACGGAGTACACAAGAGCTAACAAACACCCTATGGGAATGGTAAACGGACTGTACTTGTATAGTGCCTTTCTATCTTATTTCAAGATACTCAAAGTGCTTTACACTACAATCTGTGTCCTCATTTACCCATTCATACAGCACTCTACTAGATCTCTACAAAGCTAATTGAACAAATCATTCTAATGAGACTAATCACTGCTTTAGATCACATTCATACACTGATGGGACACACATCAGAGGCTATGAGGGGTTCAGTGTCTTGCCCAGGGACACTTCAGCATTTAGTTGATGGGACTACTTTAATACCCAGAGATTTAGCAAATTCATAATCCATGAATTCAGTGTCTGCCACAAAATCAATGAACACTGATAGTGATACTTCTTTATTTAGTACCTGGAGTTTGGCTGGTAACGTGAGCGGTGAGAAGATGGTGTGGTTCTTGATATGACTCAGTAGGATTCTCCTCTCTCCTACTGAGTTTTCTCTTTTTGCAGGCGCTTGTTCACAGCATGTCCTTGGTTTCTACAATAGTAGCATAGGTTAAGTCTCCGTCTTCACTCTCTCTCTCTTCCTGGATGAGACGGCTCCTGCTGATCTGCATGGGTTCCTCCTTTAGTGGGGGTGAGAATTCAATTTGTTTTAGTTTCTTTACGGTATATAGCACCAAATCACAACAAAGTTGTCTCAGGGCACTTTACAGGAACATTTACATACATGGAAAAGCCAATTAGTAAAGTTCTCTATCTAAGGAAACCAGCAGACATGTTGAATCTTGGCTTCGTTGTAGTCTCCCTTCCTGAGAATGTAGGCGTAGGTGAGTTCTTTAATGCTAGAGGTTTAGACTCACCCCATGGGTGGGTTATTCTCTCCGTCTTTCCTCCACTTTCACGTCTCCTCTCCAGGAGACGAAGATCGATGTGGGTCACTTGATTTTCCAGCATCTTTAGGGAACTGGGATAGTCCCTGGTGGCCAGTTCATCTTTTATCTAATCAGAGAGCAATTGAAAAAAAAATGCATCAGTTAATGTCTCCTCATTCCAATGACTATCAGCAGCGATGTTGTGAAAATCAATAATATATTCAGTCACCCTCCTTTCCCCTTGCTTTAAAGTGAATAACATATGGGCGGCCTATCCTGATGCATGCTCAATAATCCAGGTAGAAAAATCCAAAAAATATGGGCGGCCTCTTTCTTAGGCAGTATGGGATCAAACACCATCACAGTTCTTGAGTGAATTCGGATAACACATAACAGTGTCTGGTGTCACATTGCCATTCTGCTGTCCCCCATAGTTTTGCCTTATCGGACAGAAGAGAGATGACTTAGGCCAACTTGAACATCTCAGAAGTGAAAGCTGAGGGCTGGAGCTGAAAGTGTATCTCACATTGGGTAATGAAAGGACGACACTGATCTGGATATCCTTTAAACGTCTCAAGTGCAGGTAACCTAGGTTCATAAACTGGTGGAATATGATAGACAGTTGTGGATTGCACCAATAAGTCTGGTGAGTGGTAGTCTGTGAGGAGGACTGAGAAGAAAAACTGCAGAGCATGTTCATCAACTCCTGCATGATATTTTCTAGCTTAAGTATGGCTCCCTCTACACCAGACTGCCATTCCTGCATCTGCATCAAATCCATGCTTGGCCAGATTATACTGATATGGTTTGGGTTTAAGGATTTGAGCAAGACATCAGACAACAGGAATGGTATAAAAGTTTTATTTATAAAACACTGCTGGTGGTGGTCGAGGTCCTGGAGCGAGCCCAATCTGCAGAGATATGCAAGGTTAGTGGACTGACAGTTTCTGTGATTGAGCAGAATGACAACCACTAACCTTCTTATGCAGAAATGGTGGGCGCTTCCTGAATGAGTTGGGCAAAATGATGTTACAGAAGCAGACAGATGTGCAACAGAGAGGCTGGTTGGAGTGGGTCGTAGTCCAGACTAATATCCAGAGGCGAGAGTCAGGTGGAGATTAGAGGGTCGTTACTAGAGGGTCAGAGGTCCAATAAATCCAAGAGGAGAATCTGTGAGGCGTGGTAATAAATCCAGAAGAGCAGGTCGATACTGTGGTCAGATGGGTGATAAGGTAACAGGCAAGGAGCAGGCAGGCCGGTAATCCAAGAGACAGGTGCGGGGTCAAGGCAAGGTAATCCAAGAGAGCTTTGACATGAATGCTAGACATCTACTTCCTCAAAGGGTTTGATAATCTGGCAGAGTTTGGCTGTGAGCATGAGGCTTAAGTAGTGCTTGGAGCATGTGGACGGAATGAGTTTGATTGAGCAGAAGTGCAGAGGGGTGTGGTTGGAGAGCAAGGCTTGGGACCAGAGCATGACTTGGCAGAAAACATGACAGCTCTCTGCCATTTATTAGAACTATTGTTAGTGCGGAAAAACTTTGAACTGCAGCCGCCTGTAGTGCGCATGTGTGACTTCACACTTGGAGCATTTCACACCTCCGTGGGGGGTTCCCCCAAAAATCTCCACTCTGAGACCTGGATTCAGAAACCCTCGGTTTCAGAAAGAATGACAACTGTTGTTTGTAAATGAACGGCTGAACGTTTCACATCTTTCATGACCGGTAGATCGCGATTAATGTATTGGACACCACTGGCTTAAAACATAAAGTTTCCTCAAATGATTGGGGTGGCTAAAGGTTTATCTATGGGGGCCAAGGCCACCATTGTCCACCCCCTGGCTCCTCCAATGCACCTCGTGGTGAATAAAATGTCTCCTTCCACTCTCCAGGATCCGTCTCTCTGCTCTACCTCAGACATCAGAACAATCATAACTGTTCTCCTCCACAGTGTCCACCTCAATATTTGTGTTAGTCAGTTTCTTTAGGCTGCTCCTTCTTCAAAGGTCAGCACAGCGAGTAAACAAATACTCACTCTTCAAACTTCTCAGCGATGGGAACATCGGCTGCTTATTGTCTTTGAAGACGCTCTTTGAAAATTTCAGCTAAATGTTTGTAGTACTCAGCAGTCACATTAATTTTCCACAAAAAAAGTTAACTTTTCCAGCTTAGATTTTCTTTATTCCAAACTGAAACTTGAAATTTGAGAAAGTGTGTGTATTTTGACTCACCTCACTGCCTTTCAGGATGAAGAACTCCAACCAGCTGGAGATGTCTCTGCAGCATGGGAAGACCTTACTGTCCACCTACGAGAACAAGCTGGCACGGGAGGAGGTGGCTCCTGCTGACCTCAGCTCACTGGACAAAGCACTGCGAGAGCTCGGAGTAAGAACAAGTTTACCAACAGAAACTCTGCCATGAAGTTTAGAGTCACACAGTCCTGAGTGCAATCATGTCTTTGTTGGTGTCGCTAAGGATTCACAGTCATAAATCAGTCGTGGTTATTATAAATTTACTTTTTTTTTACTTAAAACATATTTTTAAAAAGTTCTTATGTGAAAGTGAAGTCAAATTTATACAGAGTAAGATTAAATACAATCGTAATAGAGAACTCTGTTCCATAAAGCTCAGACTGGTGAAGTACTCGGGCAGCAGTTGATGTATGCTCAGTGTCTCCATCTCTCCTGCTGAATCTGGTAACTCCTCCAGAATGGTCTCTCTAACGACTCTCCTTCATGGTCACTCTGTTTGTGAGGACAGTCTGCTCTTGGTAGATTTACACATGTCCCATACTTCCTCCATTTCTTGATGGTAGATCTAACAGAACTCCTGGGGATGTTCAGAGTCCTGGAAATCCTTGGAAACTTCCCCTGACTCGTACTTTCCAATAATCTTTTCTCTGAGTTCAGTTAGGACTGTCCCTTTCAGTGGGTGAAAATTCATGCAATCACTTATTTTATTTTAGCATTTTTATTTATTTGGCATTACTTTGTAGAAATGTGATTTGACATTGTCATTGTAGAGTTTTTAGACTTCTTATAATAGCTGTGATGGACTGAAGACAGCAATGAAAGTCTCAAACATCCAAGAGGGTGATCATAGGAACTGTAGATGGACAACCAAATACCTTTTGGAGTCAACCCTATTTAAGATGGCCGCCATAGCCAGCTGGCCTTAGAAAGCTCTAAATGGCTTTAGCACAGTTTTCTCAACTATCTGTGTCATCTCATAACATTAGATGATCTTTAAAACTCTTCGATGAACACCAGGCATGGAGTTTTACCTCTGATGAGGTTAAAGCGTTTCAAACGTTTCCAGTTTCTGAGACCACAGCTCATTTCATTTCACCTTCATGTAACTAACTTTATTAACTACTTCAATTAGCTTGAGCTCTGTTCCACCATCATGGATCATCATGGTCTGCTGCTGGAAAGACCCTCCATCCTTCTGTCCATCTGTGCATGTTGTGAGCATGATAACTGGAAACAGAAGTGGGTTACAGACCTCCAGGTTGGTGTGGCTGCATCTAGGCTTTAAATAGATCACCTTCAAAAACTGGGCTGCCACATCAAAATCCAAGATGGCTGCTATATACTACCATATCATTTTAGGAAACTGTTGGAGAAAATATTCTCGCTTTATGTCACTATTCAAAATGAAGCACACTCGACGGCACGAGAAGATTTTTAACCAGTATTTACTTGCAAGGACAGATTTTCAGGACAGATTACACAAATCTACAGGAAGTACACACAGATATACAGGAAGTACACACAGATATACAGGAAGTACACACA
>NC_056512.1:6447661-6450636 GCF_014905685.2 Nematolebias whitei
ACAGGAAGTACACACAGATATACAGGAAGTACACACATATACACAGGAAGTACACACATACACAGGAAGTACACACATATACAGGAAGTACACACATATAGACAGGAAGTACATACAAATATACAGGAAGTACATACAAATATACAGGAAGTACACAGAGATATACAGGAAGTACACACAGATATACAGGAAGTGCACACAGATATACAGGAAGTATACACATGAAGCCCAGTAAGGAGAATCTGCTACGAACAGTGTGTGCAGCTTGTTTTTATACCTCATCAGTTCAGCTGAGCTCACAGACTCAGAGGTGTCCTTGGAGCTACACCCAGCTCCTCATCCAGCTTTCTACTAACCCAAACATATGGTTCATGGACAGAGTTAACATTCTCATCCATAGTAATAAAAACATCCATAATCTTTTATCAAAACTTCCCTAACACTATGCTTTAGTTTTATATTGCTTAAAAGTACAATTTCCTTGTAGGGCTTTAACAGACTACTCAAGTAATCTACACATCGATTCATAGGACACCTATCGAGGTTTTTAATTTCACGTCGAGTATTCGTGGTGACGTCATTACGCCGCCGTTGCGTCATTGCGTCACGTGTCACGTGATCCGCACCGGCGTGGGTTACAAAATGGATTCATCCAAGCAGACGGATGGAGCAGAGCAGGGCCAGTCTTGACAAATAGGTAGAAATGCATCAATAGTATGGAAATATTTCACTAAAGATGAATCTTCTGGTTCAACTACCGTAAGGAAACAGAAAATGAATCAACTTCCTGACTGTTTGGAGCGCGTTGCGAACCGGTGTTACACCATATTTTGTGACAGTAGGGGGCGGTGTTGCACTGTTGCAGGTCACAGAGTATGGTGTAACACCGGGTCCAATCTACCGAACCAGCTTCCTTCGGACCTTGTTTCACAAACAAAAAGCAAAAAATATTAATCTCTAAACCTATTAAAAAAATCTATAAACATATTAATCTCTAAAACTAAACTTAATGCGCACCACAGCTGGCGGTGGTGCGGGGTGGGACACCCACTGTTTTAGTTTCGTTTTTGACGTGCTGCACGTTTCTTCACGTTTGCAGCTTAATAATAATAATAATAATAACTAATAGTTTAGTTTTTCCTGTGACTTATTTGCAATATGATAAATGGTAGGAGCATAATATATGCTCCCAATGTATTTTTGGTCCTTTTTTTGTAAATAATGACCTTTTTTGCGGTTTTATTTATTTATTTATTTTTGTATCTTTAGATCCTATGATGTCATCAAGTACTCGAGTTCTACTCGAGTTTTATTATGTTAATGTCGAGTTTAAAAATTATGTAGTCGTTCAACCCCTATTTCCTTGTAAGGTGGATGATTTGAAAAAGAAAAAGAAAGCAATGTGCCCACTTCATTTAAACACTCATCTGTTGAAACCCCTCAGCAACAGGAGACATGAGCGTACTGCTTGTTGCTGTGTTTTCTAAATTTTCTTGTTCGTCCTCTCAGGACATTGGATCAGACCTGAGGTCCCAGAAGTCAGTGATCACAGAGACGGAGCAGAATCTGCGCCTGGCCAGGGGCAGCTGCGACGACATGGCCATTAAGTTACAGGAGCACTGTCCTGACATCGAACGGCAGGAAGCTGATGTTCAGAAGCTCAGCAAGCGCTACAACAACCTGATCAGGCAGACGGAAAACAGGTGAGCTGGTTAGAGAGGGCGGAGCTTCCAAGACACAGAGGGCGGAGCTTCCAGACTGGTGAAGAAAAAACGAGGACGCTCTCCACAATGATTGATGAGGGCTTTTCATGTGTTGCAGGTCTCAAAGCCTACAGAGAGCCAAAATGGCTCACAAGAATTACCGCAATGATTATGACAATCTGAACAGCTGGCTGTCTCGTGTCCCCAATTACGAGCCCCGTGAAACTGATGACATGAGACAAGTGGAGACTAAGCTGAAGAACCAGAGGGTGAGACACTCATGCTGTAGTATCATGGTTTCTGTTAGTGATAGTGATGTTTGCTCCAACTCTAAAAATGTGCTTGTTTTTGTTTCTGCAGAACCTGCTCTCTGACATCGCGAGGAAGGAGTCTGATCTGAACAACGTCTCTAAAAATGCTCATCTTTACCAGCAAGCAGTCAAAGTAAGATCTCTGGACATGCATCAGATCACACTGCCATGAAATGGTTTTAACTCGTTCATCTTTGTAGGACTACGAGAATGAAACAGAGAAGTTCCGGTCTATTCTGGACCTGGAGGATGGACTCGTACCTCAGACCTACAAGAGAAGCCGCCTGGAGTCCCCAGCACTGGTGGTCAAAGCAGAGGTGACCTTCTCTACCCACTCAGAAGCTAGAGCTGAAAAACACCACACAAACATTTGTTTTTATTTAACCTTTATTTAACCAGGTGAATCCCACTGAGATCACAGATCTCTTTGTAAGGGAAGCCTGGGCTGAAGCAGGGCCAGATGAACACTTCGCTGTACCCTGGGCCCCTTAGAGATCATGGGCCCCTGGGCAGTTGCCCAGTTGCCCATATGGTTACTCCGGCCTTGGGCTGAAGGCAGCCTAACATGCATGTTTTTGAGCTGTGGGAGGAAACTGGAGTACCCGGAGAATACCCATGCATGCACGGAGAGAACATGCAAACTCCACACAGAAAGACCCCAGGTCCAACCAGGGATTGAAACCAGGGCCTTGCTGTGAGGCAACAGTGCTAACCACTGAGCCATCGTGCTGCCAACATCATCTATGTCAGAAGGCAGCAGGAATTCTCAGGAACATGCAAAGATTTGTTGAAGACACTAAAACTTAGTTGTCAAAGCTAAAAGCAAAATGTATCAAAAGACTAGATAAAAGCAAAACAATAACTAAGAGCTAAAATAATACTACCACTAGCATTAGTATCATAATAGTACTACTTACCTGTGTGTGTGTGTGTGTGTCTGTGTGTGTGTATATATATCTAT
>NC_056512.1:6453636-6461216 GCF_014905685.2 Nematolebias whitei
ACTCTCCAACAGCTCTGTCTGCCCCAGACATCTGCCATTCTCCACAGTGACCACATACACCAACATCTCCATGGTGACATGGTGGGGATGTGGAGAGCCTCCTCTCCTGTGGGATGTAGGTGGGTCACAACCCTGGTCCTCGAGACACTGGCCTGCAAGACTTAGTTGTTTCTCTGCTCCAACACACCTGATGCAGTGATTTAATTTCTCAAGTTCTGCCTGTTAATCACCCATTGATTCAAACCAGGTGAGTCAAAGCAGGAAACATCTAAAACATGCAGGATGGTGCTCCTCGAGGAAACGACAAAGTGGAAGACCAAATAGGATGGTGTAGAGGCAGGGCAGCCGGCTCAGGACCTGAAAGTCCCAGGTTCGATCCCTGGTCACTGCATACCTCATGGTGTCTCTGGGCAGCACACCTTATCCCCAAAATGCCCCCCAGGTGCTTTTAATAGCTGCCCACTGCACCACCTGGTGGTGGATGGGTTAAATGCAGAGACTAATTTTGCCATTGTATGGAAACATACAGTGATGACATTATTATTATTATTATTATTATTATTATTATTATTATTATCCATCCATCCATTATCTTTACCCGCTTATTCCATTTTGGGTCACGGGGGTTGCTGGTGCCCATGTCCAGCAATCACTGTGCGAGGGGCGGGGTACACCTTGGACAGGTCGCAAGTCCATCACAGGGACAAATAGAGACAAACGAGACAAACAACCATTCACTCTCTCACTCACACCTAGGGACAATTTAGAGTTATCAATCAGCCTAACATGCATGTTTTTGGTCTGTGGGAGGAAACCGGAGCACCCGGAGAAAACCCACGCATGCACGGAGAGAACATGCAAACTCCACCCAGAAAGGCCCCTGGACCGGGGTTTGAACCAGGGACCTGCTCGCTGAGAGGCAGCAGCTCTACCAGTTGCGCCACCGTGCTGCCCATTATTATTATTATTATTATTATTATTATTGTTATTATTATTATTATTATTAGGGATACACCGATCCACTTTTTTTTTACTTCCGATCCGATCCCGATACCTAGAACTGAGTATTGGCCGACACCGATCCAGTTCCGATATCATGATCATCACTGATTTTATATGAGGCTGTAATAATCTCCTCTCAAGTACAATTTGTACAAATATATGCACGCATGTCCAAAAAGGCAACTTGAGGTAAGTTTTATTAATGTTGGATAAGTTTTAAAGTTAGAATTAAATTCTGCTAACACAAAACATGTTTCTTTTTATTCCTAGCTTTAAAGTGGATATTAAAGTGATTAATTTAAGTGATTGTTTAAAGTTATTTTATATTTTTTTAAATAAGGGGCAGATATAAGCATTTTTTCTTCTTTCTGCATTCTTTTCATTCAATGTTTTTTTTTTGATGATTTTTTTAAATTTTGTTTCTTTTAAATGAATGAATAAATAAATTAAATAAAATTAAATGTTAAATGGCTTCAAACATCTAAGTTCATGGCATAAACCAACAGACATGTTCCTGTTTTTAGTATTTTACATCACTTTATAATGTAGCTGTTTATGTTTTTAATATATATAATTTTCAAATCATGTTTTTTATGATTGTCTACTGTTGTACTGATAAATATCTCCTGGAGGATAAACTATATCTTGGCTGCAAGTATCAAACTGTGAAATCCTTCATTTTCTACAACTGATAGTGGTTGGTCATTAATTATGATGAAGTTTAGCAACTTTTCTGTAAACATTTGAGCTCCGTGGTTTCAGCGACGTCTTCTTCTTGTTCAATCTGAAGCAGGCAGCCTGATTTCGGTCAGCCGCGCTCAGTCTGTCCCTCCTCAGAGACGGCAGACTGAGCGGGGCAGATTGGACGTGGCTGGCCGGGGTCAAGTCGCTTGTTTTGGGTTGAGCAAAGAGCAGCACCCCGCTGAAGCCCCAGATCTCGAATGTCCATCGTAAAACTAACTTTACCGCGGTTTAATGTGGCACTATGGCTCTGCAGACATTGCACGTTGCTGTCTTGTTTTGTGGTGTTTCTAGTGTAAAATGCTTCCACACAGCGGACATGTTTAGATGAAAACTTGGTTAGCTGTTAGCCACAGTGCTGCTAACTCAGCCCTCACGTTGTAGCTGCTGCAAACTATGAACTGGATTTCCTGAATGTGAGACGGGTCTTATTACTCTGGGTTCATGAAACACGCTGCCGTTCAGGAAATCCATTCTATAGTTTGAAGCCAACATGCAGCGCAAGCACAGACATGCATGGATCGGAAATATCAGCAGGTGGATCAGAAAAATCCGATACGTTAATTATGCTGGTATCGGAGGCCGATACGGATACTGGATCGGATCGGCCCCATCCCTAATTATTATTATTATTATTATTATTATTATTATATGGATGCAGCTAGAGAGGACATGGAGGTAGTTGGAGTGAGGACAGAAAACATAGAGAACAGAGTGAGTTGGAGGAGGATGACTTGCTGTGGAGACCCCTGAAGAGAGAACAGCTGAAAAAAGATGTGCTCCTCGAGGACCAGGGCTGGGAACCACAACGTTTCACCAACTTGATATAGGAGGGCACATAGGGTTCGATACAGGGGGTCCACCCAGAATGATTTGGGTGTGGGTTTTTCTCATCATGAGATGGGGTCATTAATTAATCAATCAATTAAAAGTTGTGACCTTAAAGCCTATACTGTATGGGGTTTTCATGACTTAATATTCTATCTGCAGGAAGCTGCCATCGAAGCAAAGTTTACAGAAGTGAATGCTGTGAATAAACAACGGCTGCAGAATCTTGAGTTTGCCCAAAATCTCCTCAGCCAGGTAAAATATTCTTCAAAATATAACAAACCTTTGCAATTAAAAAAGTTGAAATGATCATGATGATGAATGTCTTCCTTTAGCAACCCGAGATCAATGTTATACAGTCCACCAGCCTGATGTCGGTCCATGCTGCCGCCCCTGGAGGGGAGCCGTGGAGGATCAGGAAGCAGCTGGAAGATGAGATCCAGAGAAGGGAGCAGCTAGAAAAAGAAATTGAGACTATTCAGACTGACATTTATGTTCTGGAAGGACAAAAGCCTCAAGATACAATTGTGAAAAAAGAGCACATTAAAAAGGTTCCAGACCCACAGCTGGACGAGGAGGTGCACAAGGTTCAGCAGAAGCTCTCAGAGGAGCGTCGCACCACTCATGTACTGGAGAATGATCTGGAGAGTCTCAAGCTGAAACTGCGAGGTCTCGAGACCGAGGTGAAAGAAGGAGCTCAGCAGTACACCGTCAAGGAGGTGTTGCGTATTGAAAGAGACCGTGGTCAGGAGGAGGAAATTCGAAAGCTTCGGGATGAGCTGGAGGAGCTGCGGAGGCAGAAGATGATAAAAGACAATGAGCTGATTCTGATCCAAAAGCAGGTAACTATCCTGGCTGAGGAGAAAAACAAGGAACAGGAGGTGATCACTGAAGAGGAAGTGATCAAAGTCCAAAATGACCCCCAGCTTGAATCTGAGTACCGGGTGCTCCTTGACAGGAAGCAGAAGGAAATGGACAACAGGAAGCAGTTGGAGGATGAGCTGCAGTTCCTTCAGGAAAAACTCAGAAGGTTGGAGAAAGAGAAGTCAATCGCAGAGGAGAAGATTTCCATTAAAGAGGTGCTGAAAGTAGAGAAAGATGTTGCCTTTGAAAGAGAAGTAGAAAACCTGAGGAGGCAGTATGAGGATGAGAAGTCCAAAAGAAGATCATCACAGCGGGAGAGGGCTGACCTCCAGAGGAAGATTCAGAGCTTAGAGGAAGAGAAGTCCAAGGTTGTAATTCAGGAAAAAGTGCGCGAGATCGTTCGCCCTGACCCCAAGGCTGAGAACGAAGTGGCCAACCTTCGTCTTGAACTCGTAGAACAGCAGAGACGCTACAGAGATTCAGATCTACAACTGAAATCCCTGCAGGATGAGCTGGTCATGCTGAAGAACAGAGGACCTCAAGTGGAAATCAAAGAAATCATCAAAGAAGTTATCAAATACAAGACCGATCCGCAGACTGAAAGAGAACTGGAGAGACTCCGCAATGAAATTGTTGATAAAACCCACCAGACCGAGAAATCCGAGATGGAGATCCGTCAGCTTCGTGATGAAATTGACAGATGGAGGGACACTAAACCCCAAGTACAGACCAAAGAGGTGGTCAATGAAGTGGTGCAGTACCGAGAAGATCCAAAAACCAAGGAGGAGATTGAGACTCTGAAAAAGAAACTGGCTGACGAACAGAAAAAGCGCCTCGATCTTGAGAGGGAACGGTCATCCCAGGAGGAGAAGATTAGACTGAAGAAGATAGATTTGTCTCAGGTTCGGGAAAAGATCGTGCAACAAGAGGTTGTCAAAATGGAAGAAGACCTTGTCCTCAAGTCAGAGTGCAACAACTTCCTGCAAAGCATCAACAGTGAGCAAAAACAAAAAGACAACCTGAAAGCAGAACTCTTCCAACTGCAGAGACAGATCGCTGACCTGGACCTGCAACTGGAGGAGCTGGAGCGTGAGCGCAGGGCCAGACGGGATGCGGAGCTGGAGATCCAAAGACTTCGGGTCAGACTCAATGAGCTAGAGATTCGTGACAAAGAGAACCGTGAGAAGGTGACTGTCAAACAGAAGGTAGTCCTGCAGCAGGATCCTCAACAGGAGAAAGAACATTCTATCCTCAAACTGCAACTTGACGAGGAGCGCCATAAACGTACCCTGCTTCAGAAAGAGTTGGACGCACTCATTCAGCAACAGATCACCTTGGAGAAGATGGATGTGAAGGAAAGGGTTGTCCGCACCGAGAAAGTTCAAGTGGAGAGAGATCCAGAGGCTGAGATTGAAATTGAGAACCTAAGAAGAACTTTGGAAGATGAGAAAAGGAGAAGACGTGAACTTGACCAGGAGTTGTCTGTCCTCACCTCCAAGCTTTCAGACATGGAGTTCTCCAACACTAAGTCAACCAAAGAACTGGACTACATCCGAGATGAAAGCTACCGCCTACAACAAGAAAACCAAAGGCTGCAGAACGAGATCCGCAAGCTGCGCTCTGAGATTGAGATCACTAGCAAAGAAACCCGACTTATCACTGAGTCTGCACCGAGAGAGGATGGGAAGAACCTGGAGCTGAGACTCGACTCACTTCAGAAGGAGCTGGCAGATCTGCGAAGCATAACGATCCAGAAAGAAGAGGAGATTGAGAAGCTTAAAAAGAACTTATCAGCCGTGAGAATGAAGAGAGAGCAAAGAGAAAGTCACCTCCGCAGGTCGATTGTTGTCATAGATCCAGATACCGGAAGAGAGATGCGACCCGAAGAAGCGTACAAGCTGGGCTTGATTGACTGGAAGATGTTCGTCAACCTGCAGAGTCAAGAGTGTGACTGGGAGGAGATCACAGTCAAAGGCCCCAGTGGAGAGTCTTCTGTGCTTCACGACAGAAAATCTGGGAAGAAGTTTTCCATTGACGATGCGTTGCGTTCAGGGAACATCACAAACAGCCAGCTTCAACAATACTTAAATAAAGAAATATCCATTCAGGAGTTTGGTGTTCTGGTGTCGGGCAAGTCTTACTGAACGGCCTCACATTTAACTTCTAATCCCATCATATCGTTCAATTTATTTGCAGATCTCTGTCTTTCTTTGACTTAAATTCAGTGGTGACTTGGCTTTATTTTGTACTTAAGGTTCCAAAGTACTCTATGTATTTATTTGCTTATGTATACTCAGTTCTGAATGTATACAAGGATTGATACTACAGTCACTGGAAGGTGCAAAAACATGTTTTCAGGTTATCTTTAATTTCTTTGGTTGACAGTAAACCTTTATTGTTTTAATTTTGTTAATTTTGCGGGTGTTTGTGTGTGGGGAGGGGGGACTAAGTGTTTGATTTATTTATGGTGTTTTCCCTGGGTCATTAAATGTCTGTTCAAGCTTCAATAAAAAATCTAATCAAGCTAAAAAAAAGTATGTTTTGATTAATTTCAGTGAAATATAAAATAATAATTCCTCTCACACTACTATATTCAGCAGTCGTGCGTGTTTCTGTTAGATAAACCTCATGATTCTCTCTATGGATTTTAATCAAACAAAGTAATGATTATATTATCATCAAAAACATTGCAAGATGACTGCCACAGTTAGCGTGGTTGCTAGCTTGCTGGCTATTAGCTTAGTTGGCTTGTAGCCATCACAAAAATGGCTATAACAGACAGTTTTACATAGTTTTGGCTAAATTTGGTGTGGTAGTAACTAAGGGTAATCCTCAATATTCTAAGCCCTAATTGATGGCAAACACACAATCGCAAGAGACTGGTGCACAATGCAACTTTATGGTTGGACCAAAACTGTTATAACTCCATCACCTGTAGTTTAAATCTCTGGCATGAACGATGGCAGGCGATGTGGAGTTAATCAAGAAATGCCACGTCTTTATTGCTTAGTTGTGAAGTGAATCAAAACTGAATAACCACAACAATTAGGTCATTTCTAAGTTGATCAAAAATAAGCTTGGATGAGAAATACAAAAGTCTTAATGCAACAACCAGTACACCGATAACCCCCGTCCCTGATGGATTTTAAAATAGACTGCACTGATACAGCTACTTTCTGTCTTTATCAAGATACTTCAAGCTCTTTACAACACAATCTACCCTAATCCAAAAAAGTTCAATCTGGTCCTCTGGACATTCAAAAAAAAAAAACCAACAACAAAAAAAAAAAAGCAAAAAAATATAGAAACGTTTCATCTCTCATCCAAGAGACTTCCTCAGTCTGAGGTGCTGTTTTCAGCTCAGTCTCTTAAATAGCACCTTCTCAGAGTGGATCAACCAGTTTGCTGCTGACAACCAAAACCAGCTGCTCACATGGTCAAGAAGGACCATCAGCCTAACAACGGGTCATTAGCACACTGATGGCTGTTTACTATTCACAGAGGGCTGAGTGATACTAGCAATCACAGCATTGTAAGAGGGGGACAGTTGAACCCGAAGGCCTCCACCCCTGTTTAATGATGGACGATTTCTTTTCACAAAGATGGCCTCCTTTACTCCTCTCTCAAACCATCATTCCTCTCTGTCCAGGATGTGAACATCTTCATCCTTGAAAGAGTGACTGCTGGCCTGGAGATGAGTGTAGACCGCAGAGTCCTGGCCTGATGATGTTGATCTTCTGTGCTGGGCCATCCTTTTGGCCAGTGGCTGTTTAGTTTCCCCGATGTAAGACTGATCACCCTCCTGACACTGAACAGCATACACAACATTACTCTGTTTGTGCCGGGGGACTGGATCTTTGGGATGAACCAGTCTTTGCCGTAATGTATTTTGGGGTTTAAAAGCCACTGGGACGTTATGTTTAGAAAATAAACGTCTCAGTTTCTCTGATACTCCCTAAACATATGGAATGACCACTGGTCTGGGTTCCTCCTTTTCACCTGATGGCTGACTGGAGTCCTGTTTGGGTTTCTTCTCTGCTTTCAGGAAGGCCCAGTTAGGATATCCACATTGCTCTAGAGCCTGTTTTGTGTAGGATTTCTCCTTCTGCCTGGCTCCCGAGCTAGTGGGGATGCTGTCTGCTCTG
>NC_056512.1:6461316-6463596 GCF_014905685.2 Nematolebias whitei
TGCTCATTGTAGCCATTAATCCTGACTTCCTCATTTTGATTTAAAAAATCAGCACAAATTCATTTATTCATTTTTGTTTTGGAGGTCAAAGTGTTCTATACAACACTCCTGACTTAAAATGTTGCCGATCAATTTTCATTTATTATTATTTATTGATTGTATTTAATTTCACTGTTCAGTATCAAATGGTCAAAAATGTTTACAGTTTAAATAAGGATATACATTTTTTTAATTTCAGGCAAATTGATGAACTTTAAGCCTTTTCTGTTACAGATTATAAAACAATGTTAATAATGTTTGTTGTAAGTTGATCTATATTTCTTTCTTTATTTAATGTTAATAAGGGTACAATGTTATTCTGTGGAAGAAACACTGTTCTTCAGTCTTTTTGTCCTTATAAACAAAATTTAATGAGTGATAAACAATAATGAAAGAAATATGGCCAATCAGAACCTTGACCAACTTTCTTTTTTGACAGTCATTTCCAGTGAGAACCTTAACGTTCCACGACTTGTGGACGTGAGAACCTTAATGTTCCACGACTTGTTCCACGACTTGTGGAGATGACCTCAGCGGTCCTCAGTATTACTTGTGTTTGCCATGAGAAGTGTTTCGGCCACACTGATCCAGAGCACTCAGTCACTGTGAAGACCAAACGCAGTGCTGAAAACAGGTTTTCACACGTGGAAAAGAAAAAGAAAAGCACTGAGTCTTGTTCTGCTTTCAGTTCTGGTTCTGCTGGTTCTGTCCCCTCACATTTACATAAACACTGAAAGCTGCAGCAACACTGAACCTCATCAAGAAAAGCCACTACAAAACGATGTTTTTACTTAGATGAATTTTTAAAAGTATACTTCTGATGTCAAGGGAAATAAAAACTTGCTGTTTGTTGTAACAATGTTGGAGCATCGGGCAAACTCAAATTGTGGCACTCCTTGAAGGAATGCTTATCACCAGCTGCCTTTCGTGCCAGGGGTTGACACTCTTCTGATGTTGAAGATAGCTGTTTTGGTCATGCCTCATGAGGGACAGCATGTCTGACACTCTGTGACACTTCATAACTGTAAAAATTGCTGAATTGAACAACCGTGTTTGCTAATGTCTCTTAGCTGCAGCTGCCATCTTAAACTGGGCTGAGTTGTAGATGTACATCCAGTGATTACTTTGAGACTTTTTCCAAAATCTGTCCATGTGCTAATGAGTTATTTTGCTAACAGTACAGAAAAATGAACACAAACAAGACAGTACCAATTACATTAACCCACTCATTATTTTCAGCAAAAACATAAAACAAGCAACTGTTAGGATGCCTTCTGTGTTATCTGACAGTTTGCTGTTGAGCTCATCAGGTCTCTCTTGTAAATGAGTCCCTGAAACTCAATGGGATTAACCTGTCTAAATAAAAGTTGAATTAAAGCTGAAGTTTGTGTGGCCTTTTGCTACTTGTAGCTAGTGGGTTGCTACATTTAGCTAGTGTTTTGATACTAATAGCTAGCGCTTTGCTACTTTTAGCTAGTAATTTGCTTTGTTTAGCTAGTGTTGTGCTAGTATGTGTATGTGTGCTAGTAGTACATAGCTAGTGTTTTGCTACTCATGGCCAGTGTTTTGCTACTCATGGCTAGTGTTTTGCTACTCATGGCTAGTGTTTTGCTACTCGTAGCTAGTGTTTTGTTATTTTTAGCTAGTGTTTTGCTACTCTTAGCTAGTGTTTTGCTACTCTTAGCTAGTGTTTTGATACTCAGCTAGTGTTTTGCTACTCTTAGCTAGTGTTTTGATACTCAGCTAGTGTTTTGCTACTCTTAGCTAGTGTTTTGCTACACTTAGCTAGTGTTTTGATACTCAACTAGTGTTTTGATACTCTTAGCTAGTGTTTTGCTACGCTTAGCTAGTGTTTTGATACTTAGCTAGTGTTTTGCTACTCTTAGCTAGTGTTTTGCTACTCAGCTAGTGTTTTGCTATTTTTAGCTAGTGTTTTGCTACTTTTATCTTTCATAGTATTAGCTAGTTTCACTATAGTTGCACATTATCTAGTGTTTTGTTACCCTTAGCTAATGTTCTGTTATCCTTAGCTAGTGTTTTGCTATTTTTAGCTAGTGTTTTGCTACTCATAGCTAGTGTTTTGCTATTTTTAGCTAGTGTTTTGCTACTTTTATCTTTCATAGTATTAGCTAGTTTCACTATAGTTGCACATTATCTAGTGTTTTGTTACCCTTAGCTAATGTTCTGTTATCCTTAGCTAGTGTTTTGCTATTTTTAGCTAGTGTTTTGCTACTCATAGCT
>NC_056512.1:6463606-6465779 GCF_014905685.2 Nematolebias whitei
GTTGCACATTAGCTAGTGTTTTGTTACCCTTAGCTAGTGCTTTGCTACTCATAGCTAGTGTTTTGCTACTTTGTACTTTTATCTGTCATTGTTTTAGCTAGCTTTGCAGAATGTGTTTGCTAATGGCTTTTAGCTGCAGCAGCCATCTTAAACTGGGATAAGTTGTAGATGTACATCCAATGTGTTTCTTCTAAATCTGTCCATTCATTAATGAGGTATTTTGCTGACAGGACAGAAAAATGAACACACATAGTACTAACGACATGAACCTGCTCAAACATAAAACAAGTGATGATTAGGATGCTTCATCTGACTTGTTTCTTGTTGAGCTGACACTTGTGTGAAAATGAGCTCTGCAACATAAAAAGACAAATATGAAAAGAAAAATTAAAGAGTTGTCTGACAAGTTCAAAGTGTTTTTTTTTTTACTGAAATCTGTACCTGAGTTGGACTGAACCAACTCCAGGCAGGTGGAGGGGGTGTGGCCTGTAGCCGTTATTAAAATATTTTTTAGTTTGTAACTGAAGAAGTCAAATTAGACTCAATAAAGATTCTTATTTTGGGGAGTGATTAAAAAAAACAAAAAAAACTTTATTTTACCAGGATATAAAAAGCTAAAAAAAACTTAAATCTGGTCCTCTGGACATTCAAAAAACAAAACAAAGCAAAACAACAAAAAAATGTAGAAACGTTTCGTCTCTCATCCGAGAGACTTCCTCAGTCTGAGGTGCTGTATTCAGCTCAGTCTTATAAATAGCACCTTCTCAGAGTGGATCAGAGTGGTCAGCAGCAAACTGGTTGATCCACTCTGAGAAGGTGCTATTTATAAGACTGAGCTGAATACAGCACCTCAGACTGAGGAAGTCCTCAGGATGAGAGACGAAACGTTTCTACATTTTTTTGTTGTTTTGCTTTGTCTTGTTTTTTGAATGTCCAGAGGACCAGATTTAAGTTTTTAGATTTTTCTACCTGGATTATTGAGCATGCATCAGGATAAAAAAGCATTAAGATTAAAAACCTCTTTTTTAATGAAGTCCTGGCAAAGAGGCAGCAAGCAACAATTGTGATGACAAAGTGATGCCATCATATGAAGTAAAAAATAACAAAAAACAAACAGGCAACAGCTGCTCCACCTGCGGCACCGTGTGTGTGTGCGCGCGCGTGCGTTTATGCATGTGTTACATAACGCCTGCAGGGTGTTTGGTGTCAGATGTAACTCCACAGCACCCACAGAGCAAGTCTGGACCAGTCTCCACGGTGGAGTTCTGGCAAAGGAACCAATGAGTCGGACCCTGAGGGTAGTTCTCTCACCACAAAAGATCCAGATCCTAATAAACCAACATGTACATTTGACTTCAACAGAACTCTGAAACCAGCTTCCCAGAATAATCTGAACAAAAGACAACTAACCCTGTCCCATCATTAAAATCACTGATGAACGTGTTCAAAGAGAACAGCTATCAAAAGGTCATGATGTTTCTGACTGTGGTCCTTGATTGGAACTGAACAGAGAATGAAGTAAACCTAAATGTTTTTACTGCAAGATATTCAGGTGGACAGGAGTTACTCTGGAGAAGAACAGAGAGAGATTATTTTCATTTCTTGTCTGAGGCAGAGCAGAGAGACGATCCTGGAGGGAGACATTTTATCCCAAGCAGGAGTAGAGGAGGAGTCAGGGGGTGGCCAGTGGGGGCCTTGGCCACGATAAATTTATCTTAGGCCACCCACATCATTTGCAGAAACTATACTTTTAAGTAATATATGACTAGAAACCATATTTTTTTCTGGTGGTCATCTTGGATTTTGACTTGGCAGCCCTATTTTCAACAGAGACCTGTTGTACACCTACAGGACATGCAACCACGTCAAAATGGAAGTCAGTATCTCGTTATTTTAAACTTATTTATTTTGTTATCATGCACACAGGATGGAGGGATTGAGGGCATTTTCAATGTGGAGCAGCCGGGAACCATGAAGATGGTGAAAGCGCCTCAGCAGGCTGTAAATGGACTGTACTTATACAGCTCATTTTTATCTTATCAAGATACTCAAAGCACTTTACAACACAATCTGTACCCTCATTTACCTCTGCACACACATTCATACAGCACTCTACCACACACACACACACACACACACACACACACACACACGCACGCACACGCACACACAC
>NC_056512.1:6465879-6482933 GCF_014905685.2 Nematolebias whitei
TACAGCACTCTACTACACACACATTCATACAGCACTCTTCCAAACACACATTTATTCAGCACTCTAATACACACACTGTCATAGAGCACACTAATATGCACACATTCATAAAACACCTTACTACAGACACATTCATACAGCACTCTTCTACACAAATTCATACAGCACCCTACTAAACACACATTTATATAGCACTCTAGAACACACACATTCATACAGCACTCTACTAGACACACATTCATACAGCACCCTAATACACACACATTCATACAGCATTCTAGTATACACATTCATATAGCACCCTACTAAACACACATTTATACAGCAGTCTACTACACACACATATCCATACAGCACTCTACTAAACATACATTTATACAGCACTCTACTACACACACATTCATACAGCACTCTACTACACACATTCATACAGCACCCTACTAAACACACATTTAAATGGACTGTACTTATATTGCGCCTTTCTATCTTATTTCAAGATACTCAAAGCGCTTTACACTACAGTCTGTGTCCTCATTTACCCATTCATACAGCACTCTACATCCCTACAAAGCTAATTGAACAAATCATTCTAATGAGACTAATCAGTGCTTTTAGATCACATTCATACATTGATGGGACACGCATCGGATGCTATGAGGGGTTCAGTGTCTTGCCCAGGGACACTTCAGCATGTGACTGCTGGTGGATTCAAACCCCCAACTCTCGCATTGGAGGACAACTGCTTTAACCACTCAGCCACAGCCGCCCCAGTCAGTTCTACTTTTGTAAAACAGAAAAATGAATAACTAAGACTATCTGATAAACTGAGAAGACTCTGTGAAAAAGGTCACAACACAAACACAGAGAAACTGTGACATGGTTAAAACTGATGACTCTTAAAATCTTTTTTTTTTCTTCTTTAAAACAATTTTAGATTTTCATTTGCTTGTCATCCAGGACGTGGGGATTCTAAAGAGTTGAATTTAAAAAAAAGAATTATACAGCACTCTACTACACACATTCATACAGCACTCTACTACACACACATTCATTCAACTGATGAGAATAGGAGCAGATTTGCCACAAAATATAGCAGAAATCAGCAACAAACTCAAAACTACGCTCGGCAGAACGCAGATCTTAAAGTCATCTACCTGGAAGCTGCAGCAGAGGCGTTCCAGCGGGCAGAAGAGGAAGCGCTGCTCCCGGCTTAAGAGGAGAGGATGCCGAGCGGGGGTTGTGGTGAGGCTACGAGCTAACGCTAAAACCGGTAAACTCCCCATGCCGTCTCTCTTTCTGTCAAATGTCCGCTCGTTGGACAACAAGATGGATTTACTTCGTCTGAGAGCGTGCGCCTTAGAAGAGATGAAGAAGTGTGCGGTGCTTTGACTCACAGAAACGTGGATTACAAGCGAAACACTGGATACAGTCTTCCAGCTGGATGACAGACTCTTTTTTCGAGCGGACCGCTGCAGCGAGCTAACGGGGCAATCACGGGGAGGCGGAGTGTGCATTTATGTGAGTAAAAGTTGGTGCACGAACTGTACTGTTGTAAAAAGCTCATGCTCGAAGGCTTTGGAGCAAGTTACAGTGAAATGTCGACCTCATTATCTACCCCGCGAGTTTACAGTGACTTTCATCACGGTCATTTACATTCTTCCGTACGCTAATGCTAATGAATCACTGCAGGAGCTACATGATATCATCACTTCGCTGCAGAGCAAACACCCCGGGGCTCTTTACATTGTAGCCGGAGACTTTAATAACGTGAATGTAAAGGACTGTCTCCCAAGCTTTTATCAACATGTGGCAATTCCAACACGTGGAGACAACACGCTGGACCATGTTTACACGAACATAAAAGATGCTTACAAAGCCGAACCCTGCCCCCACCTTGGACTGTCAGACCACATCTCAAACTTCCTGGCTCCTGCTTACATGCCCCCGCTGAGACGCTCCAGACTGGTACAATTGAAAGTTAAATGTTGGATCCAGGACAGTGGCCCCATACTGAGAGATTGTTTTGATTGAACAGACTGGCAGGTTTTCAGAGAAGCTGCTGAAAATGGAGGATCGCTTGATCTGGACCAATATTCAATTCAATTCAATTTATTTATATAGCGCCAAATCACAACAAAATTGTCTCAGGGCACTTTACAGAAACATTCCCATACATAAAAGCCAATTAGTAGTTCTCTATTGTAGATGAACAGATGCTCAGATATATTCATCAATTAACACGGATTCCTCATTTTTCTGGACTGAATAAAACGTGCATTGAATTTAATGAAATGCAACGTGAGACGTCATTTATCTTTGACCCATCAAAATGTTGGAGACAGAATGGGGTGAGAGGAAGTGACGTAGGCACGTCATTCACTTTCTCAGCAAATCAGAGCGCTCCACAGCAGCAAATCCAACCAATCACGAAGCGTTTGTAGCAACCAGCATGTTACTGTTAGCCTGAAATAAGTTTGTCAACTTTTCGTCTTGTAAACTGTCAAAATGCACCATTTCTGTTAAAAATTGTAACGAATCAATTCTGAGTTGCACGGAGTCTGCTACTCCGGTCTCAAAACGTCTTTCTAGCTATTTAAACAACTCGTCCGAACCTTTTCAGAACCAAGCCGGTACCAGAACCACGTCTGGACCGCCTTTAAACAGAATAAAGCGTTTCCACACAAACCCAGCTTTTAGTTACCATAACAGGCGTACAATTTCAGCTTTCACAAGACATATGACTCACAAGTTCAGCTTCAAAAACATCACTAGCGGAACATGCAGCGTTTTTGCTCCAAGCACGCAGCTCCAGCACGCTGCGTTCAACGCAGCTGACAACTGTTATTTTTCTTCATGCCAACACGTAAAATCAATCTTTACACGAATACACAGTCCATTTTATGAACACGTGACGGGCCACCAAAATGTAGATGAACAGATGCTCAGATATATTCATCAATTAACACGGATTCCTCATTTTTCTGGACTGAATAAAACGTGCATTGAATTTAAGGAAATGCAAACGTGAGACGTCATTTATCTTTGACCCATCAAAATGAATGCGGTCATTTATTTACAGAATCAAAGTTTAACATCAAACATTTACATTAATTTGGCAAAATATGAAAATAACGCATAATCAATCAGGAAAACCATACGGCCATGATTTTCCGTTGCTTCACCACAGACATTTATGAAAACTGTACAATTATGTTCAATTGTCCACACGGCGGTGGATGAGCACTTTACACAGACATTTCTAAATATCTAGAAGGATTTCTACTTTAGAGAAGAATTTAAAGATGGGAAGGAAGTTTAAAGGGGGTGAAAGATGGTGTTTGAGGGAGAGTGTTGAACAGAACGGCACTCTCCGGGCTTTCTTCAGCTTCTTCCTTACAGTACACTTAGGTGGTGAAATCGACTCTTTTACCTGGAGATGTCTCAGGCGAGATTCCGTTTAACGCACCCTTTCAGCGTCTCCGTAGGATGCTGTGAATCGTCCGAAGTAGTGGCGAGGCTCTGTCCGACACAAGCTCACCTCAGTGGAAAATGTTATAATCCCATGAAACTCGGAAGAGCTCTGTGGTCATGTCAGGGTCTTCCCGGCTCCCACAGCCTGCACAGCACTAGGACATATCAGAACTGTCCGCACCGCCGAACTTCTCCAAATCCACAGAACTCCACAGAACTGTGCAGACCAGGAAGTACCGACATTTTAAAGAGCTCTTTTCCCGGTTCATTTGGGAGTCTTCCCATTGGTCAGAACCGACCAGACGGGGTGTGTTTTGTGACGTAAGAGGTTAGAAGACAGCAAGAATTGTTATGGAACAGATCAGAAATGTTCTCAGAGACATAGAGAGTTTTGTTTTGGCGAGTTTTAGAAACAGGTGCCAACTCCTTCTGTTTACGTCTGAGAGGATGTAAACAAGACAGTTGTTCCAACACATGTCTGCTTCGACTCCTGACCCTGAAAAACGCACACTTGCTCATTCAAAGACAGAAATCAGAAAATGCATAATTACTCTGTAACAGCTTTAACATGAATTCTAACTTTGCATGAGAATTAAAAATCATTACACTGTTTCAGTTAATAAAATCGATTAGTTCACTGCAACATCTAAAATGGTTTGAACTAAGACACTTTGATTATCAACATTTGTAAAATAGTAATGATAATAGAAAAGAGAGTGTTCTTCCACTTGAATTTTCAAGAAAGAAAGTCTCAGGATGGGTGAACCTGTATTTCTGGATTCAAATCAATGAAATGACAGTTTCTGTCCCACAAGGTTCTTAAGGTCAAGGGTTTTGACCTTAGGCTTAGTCTTGACATCAGGTTAAGTTCACTACACTATCTAAAAAATCCAGCAGACGAGATGAATCTTGACTTCGATGCAGTCTCCCATCCTGAGCAAGCACAGTGGCAACAGTGGAAAGGAAAAACTCCCTTTTAAAAGGAAGAAACCTCCAGCAGAACCAGGCTCAGGACAAGCGGCCATCTGCTTTGACCTGCTGGTTGAGAGGACAGGCAGGAGAGACAGACGAACACAGAATGGTAGGTCCAGGTATAAGTCCAGGTGTATCTGAAAGACAAAAAAACACATGTTAAGGATAGAAAAAATAATTACAAATACAAAACAGGTTGAGCAGAGTAAGTAAAGACAGTAGTAGAGTAAAAACTGTGGTCAGTTTGTCCTCCAGCAGTCTAAGCCTATAGCAGCATAACTAAGGGACAGCTCAGGAAACCCAAGCTGACCCTAACTATAGGATTTAGCAAAAAGGAAAGTCTTAAGCCTAGTTTTAAAACTGGATAATGTGTCAGCCTCACGGACAGAGATTGGCAGTTGGTTCCACAAGAGAGGAGCCTGATAACTGAAAGATCTGCCTCCCATTCTGTTTTTGTAAATTCTAGGAACCACAAGTAAACCTGCAGTCTGAGAGCGAAGCGCTCTGTTAGGAAAATATGGAACAATAAGATCTGTAATATAAGATGGAGCCAGGTTGTTGAGAGCTGTTGTTGTTGTTGAATTTTATCTCTAATTGAAATAATTTTCAAAAACCCCTTTGATGAGAAAAATAAACGGACCTAATGTTCCCTTGCCCGGACGTGGGTCACCGGGGCCCCACTCTGGAGCCAGGCCTGGAGGTGGGGCACGCGGGCGAGCGCCTGGTGGCCGGGCTTTTACCCATGGAGCTCGGCCGGGCACAGCCCGAAGAGGAGACGTGGGTCCCCCTTCCCATGGGCTCACCACCTGTGGGAGGGGCCAAAGGGGTTGGGTGCAATGTGGGATGGGTGGTGGCCAAGGGCGGGGACCCTGGCGGTCTGATCCTCGGCTACAGAAGCTGGCTATTGGGACGTGGAATGTTACCTCACTGGTGGGGAAGGAGCCTGAGCTGGTGTGTGAGGCTGAGAGGTTCCGGCTAGAAATAGTCGGACTCACCTCTACGCATGGCTCTGGCTCTGGAACCAGTTTCCTTGAGAGGGGCTGGATACTCTTCCACTCTGGAGTTGCCCCTGGTGAGAGGCGCCGAGCAGGAGTGGGCATACTTATTGCCCCCCAACTTGGTGCCTGTGTGTTGGGGTTCACCCCGGTAAATGAGAGGGTGGCCTCCCTCCGCCTACATGTGGGGGGACGGGTTCTGACTGTCGTTTGTGCTTATGCCCCAAACAGCAGTTCAGATTATCCACCCTTTCTGGAGTCCTTGGAGGGGGTACTGGAAATTGCACTTCCTGGGGACTCCCTTGTTCTGCTGGGGGACTTCAATGCTCATGTGGGCAATGACAGTGAGACCTGGAGGGGTGTAGTTGGGAGGAACGGCCCCCCTGATCTGAACCGGAGTGGTGTTCTGTTGTTGGACTTCTGTGCTCATCATGGATTGTCAATAACGAACACCTTGTTCAGGCATAAGGGTGTCCATATGTGCTCTTGGCACCAGGACACCGTAGGCCGCAGTTCGATGATTGACTTTGTCATCGTCTCATCTGATCTGCGGCCACATGTCTTGGACACTCGAGTGAAGAGAGGGGCAGAGCTGTCCACTGATCACTACCTGGTGGTGAGTTGGCTCCGATGGTGGGGGAGGATGCCAGTCAGACCTGGCAGACCCAAACGTATTGTGAGGGTTTGCTGGGAACGTCTGGCAGAGTCTCCTGTGAGACGGAGTTTTAACTCCCACCTCTGGGAGAACTTCGAACATGTTCCGAGGGAGGTGGGGGACATTGAGTCCGAGTGGACCATGTTTCGTGCCTCTACTGTCGAGGCGGCTTACCGAAGCTACGGCCACAAGGTTGTCGGTGCCTGTCGCGGCGGCAACCCTCGAACCCAATGGTGGACACCGTCGGTGAGGGATGCTGTCAGGCTGAAGAAGGAGTCCTATCGGGCCTTTTTGGCCTGTGGGACCCCGGAAGCAGCTGATGGGTACCGGCAGTCCAAGCGACATGCGGCTCGGGTGGTTGCTGAGGCAAAAACTCGGGCATGGGAGAAGTTCGGAGAGGCCATGGAGAATGACTTCCGCACGGCTTCGAGGCGATTCTGGTCTACCATCCGGCGTCTCAGGGGGGGAAAGCGGTACGCCACCAACACTGTTTATAGGGGGAGTGGTGTGCTGCTGACCTCAACTCGGGATGTTGTGGGTTGGTGGGCGGAATACTTTGAAGACCTCCTCAATCCCACCGGCACGTCTTTCACTGAGGAAGCAGAGCCTGGGGACTCTGGGTCGGGCCCTCCAATCTCTGGTGCTGAGGCCACCGAGGTGGTTAAAAAGCTCCTCGGTGGCAGGGCCCCAGGGGTGGATGAGATTCGCCCGGAGTTCCTTAAGGCTCTGGATGTTGTAGGGTTGTGTTGGCTTACGTGACTCTGCAATATTGCGTGGACATCGGGGGAAGTTCCGCTGGATTGGCAGACCGGGGTGGTGGTCCCCCTATTCAAAAAGGGGGACCGTAGAGTGTGTTCCAATTACAGGGGAATCACGCTCTTAAGCCTCCCTGGTAAGGTCTACTCGGGGGTTCTGGAGAGGAGGGTCCGTCGGATAGTCGAACCTCTGATTCAGGAGGAGCAGTGTGGTTTTCGTACAGGCCGTGGAACACTGGACCAGCTCTACACTCTCAGCAGGGTCCTGGAGGGTGCGTGGGAGTTTGCCCAACCTGTCTACATGTGGTTTGTGGACTTGGAGAAGGCGTTCGACCGCGTCCCTCGGGGAACCCTGTGGGGGGTACTCTGGGAGTATGGGGTACCGGGCCCTTTGATACGGGCTGTTAGGTCCCTGTATGACCGGTGTCAGAGCCTGGTCCGCATCGCCGGCAGTAAGTCAGGCTTGTTACCAGTGAGAGTTGGACTCCGCCAAGGTTGCCCTTTGTCACCGATTCTGTTCATAACTTTTATGGACAGAATTTCTAGGCGCAGCCAAGGTGTTGAGGGGATCTGTTTTGGTGGCCTTAGGATTGTGTCTCTGCTTTTTGCAGATGATGTGGTCTTATTGGCTTCATCAGATCATGATCTACAGCTTTCGCTGGAGCGGTTCGCAGCTGAATGCGACGCGGCCGGGATGAGGATCAGTTCCTCCAAATCCGAAGCCATGGTCTTGAGCCGGAAAAGGGTAGAGTGCCCTCTCCGGGTCACGGAGGAGGTCCTACCCCAAGTGGAGGAGTTTAAGTATCTTGGGGTCTTGTTCACGAATGAGGGAAAAATGGAGCGTGAGATCGATAGGCAGATAGGTGCAGCGTCAGCAGTGAAGCAGGCGCTGTACAGGTCTGTCGTGGTGAAGAGAGAGCTGAGTCAAAAGGCGAAGCTCTCAATTTACCGATCGATCTACGTTCCTACCCTCATCTATGGTCACGAGTTTTGGGTTGTGAACGAAAGAATGAGATCTCGGATACAAGCGGCCAAAATGAGTTTTCTCCGCAGGGTGTCTGGGCTCTCCCTTAGAGATAGGGTGAGAAGCTCGATCATCCGGGAGAGACTCAGAGTAGAGCCGCTGCTTCTCCATGTCGAAAGGATCCAGTTGAGGTGGCTGGGCATTGGTTTAGGATGCCTTCTGGACGCCTCCTTGGTGAGGTGTTCCTGACACGTTCCACCGGAAGGAGGCCCAGAGGAAGACCCAGGACACGCTGGAGGGACTATGTTTCTCAGCTGGCCTGGGAACGCCTCGGGATTCCCCCCGAAGAGCTGGCCCAAGTGGCTGGGGAGAGGGAAGTCTGGGCCTCCCTACTTAGGCTGCTACCCCCGCGACCCGACCCCGGATAAGCGGAAGAAAATGGATGGATGGATGGATGGATGGATGAAATAATTTTATTTATAAAGAATCTCATAAAGTCATCACTACTTATAGTTGTAGGGATACATGGTTCAACAGATATGGGACTTTTAATTAGTCTAGCAATAGTACTAAACAGAAACCTAGGGTTATTTTTATTCTCCTCTATTAAAAATGAGTAATATAAAGTTCTAGCGTTACGGAGAGCTTTTTTATATGTTAGCAGACTATCTTTCCAAGTTAAATAAAATTCTTCAACATTAGTAGAGCGCCATTTTCTCTCCTAGTTTCTAGATGCCTGCTTTAAAGTACGTAACTCAGAATTGAACCAAGGAGCCAGATTCCTCTGACTGATTACTTTCTTTTTTAGTGGAGCAATTTTATCAAGTGAAGTTTGCATTGAAATTGTAAGATGATCAACTAGATGATCTAAGTCACCGTTCACATCCACATCCTCAGTTCTGGGTTACATTAGTAGATGTACTGACACCGTCTCCACTATCAGAAATGTTAAAAGCTACCCAAACAGAAAACCTTGGCTAAATGCAGAGGTGCGCACCCTGCTGGAAGCCAGGAACACTGTCTTCAGGTCTGGAAACTCAGAGGAGCTGCGTAGGACAAGGAAAGAGCTGGTTGCTGGTATTAAGAAGGCCAAGGCCACATATGCACTAGGGCTTTAACAGACGACTCGAGTAATCTACACATCGATTCCCAGGACACCTGTCGTGGTTTTTAATTTCATGTCGAGTATTCGTGGTGACGTCATTACGCCACCGTTACGTCATCGCGTCACGTGTCACGTGATCCGCACCGGGCGCGGGTTAAAAATGGTTTCCTCCAAGCAGACGGATGGAGCAGAGCAGACTCAGTCTTGACAAACAGGTAGAAATGCATCAATAGTATGGAAATATTTCACTAAAGATGAATCTTCTGGTTCAACTACCGTAAGGAAACAGAAAATGAATCAACTTCCTGACTGTTTGGAGCGCGTTGCGAACCGGTATTATACCATATTTTGTGACCGTAGAGGGCGGTGTTGCATGCACTGTTGCAGGTCACAGAATATGGTGTAACACCGGGTCCAGTCGACCGAACCAGAACCAGCTTCCTCTGACCTTGTTTCACAAACAAAAAGTAAAAAATATTAATATCTAAACTTATAACAAAAATTTATAAACATATTAACCTCTAAAACTAAACTTAATGCGCACCACAGCTGGTGGTGGTGTGGGGTGGTCAACCGCCCCACTGTTTTTAATTTCGTTTTTGATGTGCAGCATGTTTCTTCACGTTTGCAGCTTAATAATATAAACTAATAGTTTAGTTTTTCCTGTGACTTATTTGCTGTATGATAAATGGTAGGAGCATAATATATGCTCCCAATTTTTTGTTGGTCTTTTGTTTTGTAAATAATGACCTTTTTTGCGGTTTTATTTACAAACCGGATTCCAAAAAAGTTGGGACACTAAACAAATTGTGAATAAAAACTGAATGCAATGATGTGGAGATGGCAAATGTCAATATTTTATTCGTAATATAACATAGATGACAGATCAAAAGTTTAATCTGAGTAAATGTAATACTTTAAAGGAAAAATATGATTCAAAATTTTACAGTGTCAACAAATCCCAAAAAAGTTGTGACAAGTAGCAATAAGTGACTGGCAAAAGGAAATTGAGCATATAACGAACAGCTGGAAGACCAATTAACACTAATTAGGTCAATTGACAACATGATTGGGTATAAAAAGAGCTTCTCAGAGTGTCAGTGTCTCTCAGAAGCCAAGATGGTAAGAGGATCACCAATTCCACCATTGTTGCGCAGAAAGATAGTGCAACAATACCAGAATGGTGTTACCCAGCGTAAAATAGCAAAGACTTTTAAGTTATCATCATCAATCGTGCATAACATCATCAAAAGATTCAGAAATTCTGGAACAATCACTGTGCGTAAGGGTCAAGGCCGTAAAACTCTACTGGATGCTCGTGATCTCCGGGCCCTTAAACCTCACTGCACCTCAAATAGGAATGCCACTGTCAAGGAAATAACAGAATGGACTCAGGAATACTTCCAGAAAGCATTGTCAGTGAACACAATCCACCGTGCCATCCGCCGTTGCCAGCTGAAACTCTACAGTGCAAAGAGGAAGCCATTTCTAAGCAAGCTCCACAAGCTCAGACATTTGCACTGGGCCAGGGGTCATTTAAAATGGAGTGTGGCAAAATGGAAGACTGTTCTGTGGTCAGATGAGTCACGATTTGAAGTTCTTCATGGAACACTGGGATGCCATGTCATCCAGACCAGAGAGGACAAGGATAGCCTAAGTTGTTATCAACACTTCGTTCAGAAGCCTGCATCACTGATGGTATGGGGTTGCATGAGCGCTTGTGGCATGGGCAGCTTGCATGTCTGGAAAGGCACCATTAATGCAGAGAACTATGTTCAGGTTCTAGAACAACATATGCTCCCATCTAGACGTCATCTCTTTCAGGGAAGACCCTGCATTTTTCAACACAATAATGCCAGACCACATTCTGCAGCAATCACAACATCATGGCTATGTAGGAGAAGGATCCGGGCACTGAAATGGCCAGCCTGCAGTCCAGATCTTTCACCTATAGAGAACTTTTGGCGCATCATAAAGAGGAAGGTGCGACAAAGAAGGCCCAAGATGATTGAACAGTTAGAGGTCTGTATTAGACATGAATGGGAGAGCATTCCTATTTCTAAACTTGAGAAACTGGTCTCCTCTGTCCCCAGACGTCTGTTGAGTGTTGTAAGAAGAAGGGGGGATGCCACACAGTGGTAAAAATGGACTTGTCCCAACTTTTTTGGGATTTGTTGACGCCATGAAATTTGGAAACAACAGATTTTTCCCTTAAAATGATACATTCTCTCAGTTTAAACTTTTGATCTGTGATTTGTGTTCTATTCTGAATAAAATATTAGATGTTGGCACCTCCACATCATTGCATTCAGTTTTTATTCACAATTTGTTTAGTGTCCCAACTTTTTTGGAATCCGGTTTGTATTTATTTGTTTTTGTATCTTTAGATCCTATGATGTCGTCAAGTACTCGAGTTCTACTCAAGTTTTATTATGTTAATGTCGAGTTTTAAAATTAATTAGTCGTTCAACCCCTAATATGCACAAAGGATCGAGGGTCAGTTCATCTCACAAGACCCTCGGAGCATGTGGAAGGGCATTAAGTGCATAACAGATTATAAAGGAAGGAGTGAACAATACCCCAAAGACCCATCTCTGCCTGATGCCCTCAACAAGTTCTATGCACGCTTTGAAGACCCTAACAGACCACCCAGCACCAGACTCACCTCACCACCGGATGAAGAGCACTCAGCGTGACCTCAACCGAAGTAAGGTGGACTTTCAGGAGGATTAATCCGCACAAAGCAACCGGCCCAGACAGCATCCCCAGAAAAGTGTTAAAAGAATGTGCCAATCAGCTCTGCGAGGTGCTGGCAGACATCTTTAACACCTCACTTACCCTGGAGACAGTTCCCACCTGCCTGAAGACTGCCACCATCATTCCAGTCCCAAAAAGCTCTACAGTGACTGGTCTGAATGACTATCGGCCAGTGGCCCTCACCCCGATAGTCGCTAAATGCTTCGAAAAACTGGTCATGACTCGCATCAAAACAACCATCAACATCAACGAGGACCCTCATCAGTATGCATGCCGTGAGAACCGATCAACAGAGGATGCCTCTCCTCTGTGGTCCACACTGCGCTCAACCACCTGGAGCAGAAAAACTCTTACGTCCGTATGCTCTTTGTGGACTTCACATCTGCCTTCAACACCCAAAGCCTGATGGACAAACTATTCACAATAGGACTAAGTCCCTCCATTTGCAACTGTGTATTAGACTTCCTAACAAACAGACCACAGTTAGTGAGGATCCACAACTTCTCCTCCTCCACCATAACCCTCAGCACTGGCTCTCCTCAGGGATGTGTGTTGAGCCCCCTCCTGTTTTATCTGCTCACGTATGATTGTGCAGCTACCCATCCAGGCTGTCACATTGTAAAGTTTGCAGATGATACAGCGGTGGTGGGATGCATCACAAACAATGATGACTCCAGCTATAGACAAGAGGTGGAACACCTGGAGAGCTGGTGCAAAGAGAACAACCTTCACATCAATGTGAAGAAGACAAAGGAGATGATTGTGGACTTCAGAAGGAACAAAAACACCTACATCCCCCTGAACATAAGAGGATCTGCGGTGGAAGTGGTCTCCAGCTACAAGTACTTGGGTGTACACATGAATGACAACCTCAGCTGGAGCAACAACACCACCAGCCTGATGAAGAAAGCTCATCAGAGACTCTACTTCCTCAGACGGCTGAGACGAGCTGGTCTGGGAAGCTCAGTCCTCACCTCCTTCTACAGGTGTGCAGTGGAGAGCATCCTGTGATCCAGCATCAACGTGTGGCATGGAGGCTGCACAGCTGCAGAAAGAAAAGCTTTGCAGAAAGTGGTGAAGGCTGCACAGAAGTCTGTCAGAGTCAGTATCCCCACCATCACAGACATCTACACCTCCAGATGCAGGAAGAGTGCCACCCGCATCATGAAGGACCCCACTCACCCAGCACACACACTTTTTGTCCCACTCCCCTCAGGAAGGAGGTTGAGGAGCATTAAGTGTAGAACCACTAGACTGAGGAACAGCTTCTACCCTGAGGCTGTTAGACTCATGAATCTCTAACCAGAATAATCACTGTGGAAAAAAAATCATATCATGTTGCTGCTGATCTGTTTCAATGTTGCTGCTGATCTGTTTCAATGTTGATGTGTTTATGCGTGCTCATCTGCTCACACGGACTCATGTTCACGTTTGTGCTGATGTTCGACGTAATGTTTTATGTTATGAGTGCTTGATGTATATTTAGTTGGTGTTTTTCTTAGTTCATATGTTAGATGTTATTAATGTTTTTCTTTTACATTTCATTGTTGCATGTAACTGGGACCCTGTGCACAAAATTTTGCTCCACCACATGTACCACATGAGGTGCGAATGACAATAAAGAAACTCTGACTGACTCTGACTCTGATTCATACAGCACCTTAATACACACACATTCATACAGCACCCTACTTAACACACATTTATACAGCACTGTACTACACACATCCGTAGAGCACTCTACTACACTCATTCATGCAGCACTCTACTAAACACACATTTATACAGCACTCAAATAAACACACATTTATACAACACTCTACTACACACACATTCATGCAGCAGTCTACTACACACACATTCATACAGCACTCTACAACACACACATTAAAAAGCACTCTAATACATACACATTCATACAACAACCTACTACAGACACATTCATATAGCACTCTACTAAACACACATTTATACAACACTACTACACATACATTCATAGAGCACTCTACTACACGCACATTCATACAGCACTCTATTAGTCAAGTCAAGTCACATTTATTTATATAGCACATTTAAAACAGTAACTGTTATCAAAGTGCTTACCAAAAAAGATCATAGCATCAAATATTAACAACAACATATTACAGCAACATGAATAAAAGCATAAAAACATTAAATATAATGAGAAACAATGAAATACTAAATCAAATCACCCTGCGTTAAATGTCAGGGAGTAAAACCAAAATGGATGAACACAATCGTCAACAATGAAATAACAAATGAGATCACACTGTGTTAAATGCCAATGAGTACAGGTGTGTTTTGAGGAGAGATTTAAAAGTAGAGACTGAGGTGGCCTGTTGAATGTGGATGGGCAGATTGTTCCAGAGTTTAGGGCCCATGACTGAAAACGCCCAATCTCCTCTGAGCTTCAGCCCGGTTTTTGGTACGGCCAAAAGCAGCTGGTCTGATGATCTCAAGCCCGAGAAGGAGTATAAGGATGAAGGAGGTCGGAGAGGTATGAGGGTGCAAGGCTATTAACACACTTAAATGTCAGCAGAAGATTCTTAAAATCAACTCTGACATGCACAGGAAGCCAGTGAAGAGAGGACAGAACTGGAGTAATGTGCTCAAACCTGCGAGTTGCTGTTAGTAGCTGAGCTGCAGCATTTTGGACAAGCTGGAGACGTGAGAGAGAGACCTGACTGACCCCAGCATAAAGCGAGTTACAGTAGTCGAGCCGGATTGTAATAAATGCATGGACTCATTTTTCAAGGTCGGATCTGGACAGGACGGACTTGAGCTTAGCTATCTGCCTTAGCTGAAAGAAGCTTTTTTGAAGAACAGAATTTATCTGCTTATTAAACTTAAAGTCAGAGTCTAAAACTATCCCGAGATTGGTAACGTTGGTCACGTACTGTAACCCCAGATTCTATGAATATAAGCGTAGCCCTTTAAGGCTGTCGCTTAGTGGGTTTTATCCCGTTATGCGAAGCATTGCACTGAAAAATTTAGTCCACGCCCACCTGCTGTGCGGGCCCCACCCGGTCCATATAAATTACGTTAAGAGCGTGTAATCGGCTCCCAAATAGCTTTTTCTTCAGCCATTTAAGAGCCAGTGAGGCCCGACGCTTAAAGGGCTACGCCTATATTCATAGAATCTGGGGTTACAGTACGTAACCAGCGTTCTATTTCATATAGGCTTCACCCTTTAAGGCTGTCGCTTAGTGGGTTAAGGGCGAAGCGGATGTGGTCTTCGCCTCACTGGGTCCATTCGAACACCGTATGAAGCGGAAGCTTGCCCAAAAAACGTCTTGTCACTCAGCTCCCATGCACGTAATTACGCGTTGCGTAATTATGTGTACCATGCACAGACGTATGCTGTGTAATTATGCATTCTGAATGCATGAACGCCCCGGAAAAGTTTCAACGGAGGGGGGAAAAGCTGAAATGGAGCCATGAACCAACTGGTTCACGGCCGAACAGTATGAAAAGATTAATAATAACAAGTGAACTGATTATTAATCAAATGAACTGATTGGTAACAATAGTCATGAACTGATTAATGACAATAGAACCAAAATAACAGTCACAACTTGTGACTGATAACAACATCTCACACTGTAATGCATGCAGACAGATATGAGTTAAACAGGGTTCAATGAAACAACAATATTCATTCTGTTAAAACACTAAATACAGATAAAAGTGAATAAATAAGCAGGGTGTTGACCACGCGGCCGCAGTGCAAATATCCTGTATTGTCATACCATTATGCAAAGCAGTCGAAGATGCGATACCTCTGGTCGAGTGTGACCTGAGGTTGACAGGAGGCTCTAAATCTGAAACTCTGTAGGATTCAGAAATTACCTCACACAACCAGTGTGACAGGTGCTGGGTGGATAACGGGCGACCTGCAGATGCATCTATATAATGCACAAACAAATGTTGAGTTTGACGCATTGCAGCTGTGCGCACTATGTATCACATCAACGCCCGCACAGGACAGAGAAGATGGAAAGATGCTTCTTCTGATTGTGGGGGGGAGGGGAAAAACCCCTCCAACGATATCACTCTTAATTTAAAGAGCTCGTGATGTTTTAGGCATAAAGCTGGATTCGGTCTTAGATCAGCTGAGCTGTCATCAGCCTGAGTTCCAAGACACGACGGAGCGAAAGAGCGACAGAGAGGGCAGATAATCTCTCACCCTCTTAGCGGATGTTAAAACCAGCAGCAGGGCTGTTTTAAGAGACAAGAATTTAATTGGAACCTGATTCAGTAGCTCAGATGGAGCTTAGATCAGGGCTCGCAGGACAAGCGTTAAATCCCACTGGCGTTTAATCGTGCTGAACGCCAGATTTCTGTCCATCAGCTGCTGCAAAAAAGACAGCACGCCGCCTAGAGGACATGAGGTGGCCTTTACACCTTCTCTATACACCTTTTACAAAACGCTCCATCAGAGGATGATTAAAGGTTGTTCTGTCCCCGAAAACTTTGTGACAAGAAGAAATGGCTGCAGCATATGTTAAATCATGCTGAATGCCAAATTTCTGTCCATCAGCTGCTGCAGAAAAGACAGCACACCGCCTAGAGGACATGAGGTGGCCTCTACACCTTTTTCTATACACCTTTTACAAAACGCTCCATCAGAAGATGATTAAAGGTTGTTCTGTCCCCGAAACCTTTGTGACAAGAAGAAATGGCTGCAGCATACGTTTCAATCGTGCTGAACGCCAGATTTCTGTCCATCAGCTGCTGCACAAAGGATGGCACACCACCTAGTGGACATGAAATGGCCTCTACACCTTTCTCTGTACAGCAGCGCTGAAAAACTGTCACTTGATGTGAACAGCGCTGTGGTGGATGCAGCACGTGAATCCTGAATCGTACACACTACATCTTGAGAGAGACCAATCCTCTCTAAATAGATCCGCTCATCGGCCAGACCCAAAGGTGCAGGCCTATTCTGGGTAACTCCTGATCGTGCCTCCCGCCTGGAGGAGAGCGTCCTCCCTCCATGGCAAATTCCACGAGTGCCCCGATAACAGGTGTCTTAGGACTGGGGACAACGATGCATTCATGCGCTCGGGACAGAAGAGCTGTCAGTCCCTCCTCCTGAGCTAGGTTCAGAAAACCGTGATATCAGAGGGAGTGAGGGAAGTGAAGAAGCATTTCGACCACAGGCTGAGAGCAAGCGCGTCCACCCCTAGCGGTGGTTCGTCCCATGGGCTCAATGATAACCATAGTTGACATTGAGCACTCTCATACAGTACTCTACTAAACACATTTATACAGCACTCGAATAAACACACATTTATTCAACACTCTACTATACACACATTCATAGAGCAACCTACTACACACATTCATACAGCACTCT
>NC_056512.1:6483033-6484353 GCF_014905685.2 Nematolebias whitei
ATAACCATGGCAGGTGTGATAGAAAAGGATTTTGATCCTTGTGAGATGAAGGACTGGTTAGAGGGAGCGTTGACGCTGCTCACAGCATCCTTACATCCATATGGTGAACAGGTGGACAGCATGAACTCAAAAGAGTTATTGGATGAGCTGAAGGAGGTTGCAGAGAGTGTGACCTCTACAGACATAACAAAGTCAAGCTATGAAAAGCTGGCTAAATTGGCACTATTACTGAAAGGATCATTCTATGCAGTGGTAAACAAGGCTGATGACCTTGAGATAAGGTTAAACAGCGAAAAAGAGGTGGTTCAGGAAATTGAAGAACACTTCCTTCAATTTAAAAGTGAACAAGAGGTCCTCACTAAGAAACATCGTGAACAGATGTTTCAGTCACAGCAAGACGCACGTGCAGAAATTGATTCACTGAACAGCCAAGTACAGTCACTTAATGTATCACTAGCTGAAGCCAGGGATGCTAAAGAACTGTGTTCCACAGCATACTTTGCATTAAGACGGGATCACGTCGAGACAATGTCACAAGTTTCCCGCTGCAAAGCTGAGATAGACGTGCTTAAAACACAACTTTGCCATGCAGAAAGGAAATATGGTGAGAGGCATGAACTGAAGGTGGAGACACACTGGGTTTCAGACCCAAATCTCCTTACATCACACACACCTCCATCCATACCTAAAGTGGTAGAGACAGACCTGAACAGGTCTCCTCTACTAAACAGGCAACAGAGAGCATTGAAACTTCCTCTTTCAATAGATGATCTTCAAAAACTCTCAAAATATGTACAACGCTTTGTACCTGGACCAATAGGTTCAACTGGAACAAAAGCGTACCTCAAAGACCTTGAATTCAGACTGAGTGGTTATCCTAATGCTAAGGTTGAGGATAAAATCAGTCTGATAAGGCTCACTTTGGACAGAGAGGTGTTCACCTTCATCGAGCGTCTACCTGATGCAACGAGAAAGGATTACAACCTTCTGTGTGAAGCTTTGATCAGAGAGCACGACCCCTGCACGGGACCTGCTGGTTTCCCAGCTGCTGACAAGGTCACGCAAGGGAAGCATGAACATCCAAAGGTTTATTACAAAAGAATCTTCCAAGCTTATTTTGGTTACAGAAATGAAACCGGAATGGAGGAAGAAGAAGGTTTTAAATTTGTTTTCAGCAAAAATCTCCACACTGACATACGCATGTCAGTACAAATTATGGCAAATTTCAGAGAAAAATCCATCAATGAGATTAAACAGTGTGCTGTGAATGTGTTTGAGGCATGTTCTCATGCTAAGACGCCCATAGAGGTGTTTCCTGGT
>NC_056512.1:6484453-6485806 GCF_014905685.2 Nematolebias whitei
TGTAGTGAACCTGGTCTGACCCTTATCTGACCTCAAATCTACCAGATGGACAGAGACTGTTATTTTCATTAATCTGAATAAGTCTGGGCCATCTGATGACTTTCTTTCTTGAATTAATCAAGCAGAAAAGACAATTCTTTATAATCATTACTGTCTTACAAATGTTTTGATAATCAAATTGTGTTAGTTCACTCAATGCTTTACAGGTTGAAAAGAACTACTCATTTTTATTTTACATAAACAGTAAGTAATGATTTTTATTCCTCATTCAAAGAAGAAATCACCTGAATATGCATTTCTTGATTTTCTGTCTGAAATGAGTCAAGTCGTAAGTATGTGAAAGGTTGGTTTTCGGTCAACTAAAATGTTTACCGAGAAAGATGTCATGTTTAAACTTTTTCAGAAGATTACCAAGAGTTGACTCCACGAAGTCTGCTCTCCTGCAATAATCTCTCTGTCAGTTGTTAAAACAATCTCATTCTCTGACCTTGGCTTAGATAACATCTTACGTCACAAAACCACTCCTCTTTCTGGTCCATCCACGAATCAGAAAGCTCTGAAGTAAACTCGGAAGTAAACTCATTTAAAATGTGACAACTTCCCGGTTCTGGAGAGAGAGTTGGAATGTCGAGTCTAGAGTGCAGTCGGTTCCAAAGAGTGCAGTAGATTCCATGGAGAATGGAAAAGTTCTGAAGGAGTTCAGAAGAGAACTAGAGTTATGGAGAGTTTTGGAGTTGCCGAGAATCCAGAGACGTTTGGAATTATAATTTCTGTTTGAGCTAACCACGCACGACTCTCTAAGGATTTTAGCAGTTCTCAACGGAGACGCTGATATCAGTTGAAAAGGATTCTTACTGAGGTGATCGATCATCAACAAGGTAAAACTTCTTCTTCGACCAAGTGTACCGTGGGCAAAGCTGAGATCTGACGGAGCGTGCAACTTCTGGTCAAACAGATTAAATTCCCTCACATAGTTCTCTGTAAGATAATCTCCTTTCATCTTAAACTCTTCTCTCTCACAAAATCAGTACAGATATTTTAGAAATATCTGAAGCAAAGTCCTCAAATCACCGCCGAGTGATTTGAAGTTCATTATTTGTGAAACTGTCTGTTATTATTTTCATATTTTGCCAAATTAATGTAAATGTTTGATGTTAAACTTTGATTCTGAAAATAAATGACTCCATTCATTTGATGGGTCAAAGGTAATGACGTCTCTCGTTACATTTCTGTTAAAATTCAATGCACGACATTACAGTCAGAAAAATGAAGAACTCGTGAAAAGTATGCATAAATATACACCACATATATTTGTCATACAACAAGTGACACGTACCCACGTGACTCACTACA
>NC_056512.1:6485906-6489302 GCF_014905685.2 Nematolebias whitei
ATCTCACAAGGATCAAAATCCTTTTCTATCACACCTGCCATGGTTATTCACTGTGTAGCACTTATCTGATTAAACAGTTGCCAACTTCAGATTATTTTAACAGGTAAATATTTGTATTCAAGTAAGCAGTGAGTCACACACTATTTTAAGCTCTGGATTTACTCAAAAGTACTGTCATAAGTCAACTTATTCAAATGTGGGCACCTATTTGTAGGTTTTACCCCAATTCATGAATATTCTTAAGTAAATGCTTCTCTGGCAGTGTTACTTAACGTGCTTAAATCAAACAGATACTAGATTACCAAGCTTCTCAGTGTTATTTACTCTAAAGCACTTAACATTAAATAAACCTACAATTTTTCTAAAAGTTTCAAGCAACTTTAGTTTTTAAACGCTTTCTTAAGCCGTTTTATCCCAGAGGTTCGCTATTTCAAACAGATACTCATTAAACCAGGTTGGGTGAAAAGAGAAAAGAAAAAAAAATGATGAGGAATTATCAGTCTCCCCTTCAGGAAAACAGTTATACTCCTCTTTCAACAGCAGGTGGTGGTGTAAGCTTATTTATACCAGCAGGAGTCTGACAACTTCCTGTGGATCGTTCATTGACATCCTGTTGTTAGCCGCTTAGCTTAAAATTAGCATCCACTAAACTCGGTTAAATCAACATTTCTGAACGGATTTAAAGCTTAAACGTGGCGTTGTTTCAACAAGCACGACTTTTTTGCATGAAACATGAGTTTTTGGGTACATGTGGCAGTTCCATTTAGTGATTTTAAGCACAGAAAAGGCTTCGGTTGAACCGAGACTCATTTCCGGGTCACGTGACTGAATCAACCAATCATAGCGTAGCAACGGGGGTGGGTTTTACGATCTGACATCAGAGGAAGTGACGACAAAGTCTCTCAGCGAATCAGGGCTACCCAAATCAGCGGTTTTCGACCAATCGCTGCTCGCTTTTTCAGCTAGTGTGTTAGCATTTAGCCTAAACATTCCGGTCAACTTTCGTCATTTCAACTGTCAAAATGCACTATTTTCTGTTAAAAATGTGGCTAATAAACTCTCAAAGCTCACTGAGACAGCGCTCAGTTTTTAAAAACGTCTCTCCATCCATTTAAAACACTCGCTCGAACTTATCAGAACCGAGCCGGACCAGAACCGGGTCGAACAGAACCCCCTGTCCGTTTAAACAGAATCCACGTTTTTCACAGCTCATCAGCTTTGTCACACAACAGACGTACATTTCAGCTTTAAAATGAAACGTTGACGTTATTTTCAGCTTTCAAAACACCACAACTGCAAGCTTTCTCCGAACCCCACAGCTGCAACACACTGCGTTTCACACAGCAACCTGCACTCTTTTACTAATTTTCAGTTAAGATCAGATATGCCAACATGTAATTCAATTGTTACACGAATAACAGTCCATTTATGATACCGTACGAGGCCACCAGATGTAGAAACAAACGTACGGGCCACCAGTTGTAGATGAACATATATCTGTGATATATTATCCATAAATTAAACGAATTCTTTCATTTTTCTGGACTGAATAATATCGTGCATTGAATTATTAAATGTGACGTGAGACGTTAATTTTCTTTGACCCATCAAATGAATGCGGTCATTTATTAACAGAATCAAAGTTTAACATCAAACATTTACATTAATTTGGCTAAATTGATTACAATAACAACATAGCTTAGTTAGCAAGCTTTACAACAGACATTCCTGAAAATATCTGGATGAATTACTGGCAAGATAGAAGAGTTTTAAAGATGGGAAAATGAAGTTTAAATGGAGATGAAAAGATGGATGAGGGAATGTGTGTCTGTATCAGAACGGCACTCTCCATTCGATCCCAAGTTCACCTCGGTACGCTTCGGTAGGAAATCGACTCGTTACCTCTCTGAAGATGAATCAGCTGGTACGGAGTTCCATTTAACGCTACCATTTCCAGCGTCTCCGTAGGATGGTTGGAAAACGTCCGGAGTAGTGACGGTACTTAGTTCGACACACGTTCACCCCACTGGTAGACTCACATGAGGAGTAAGTCCGTCAGAGGCTCTACTCAGATGTGGAAGATTCCATAATTCCCACAAGACTCGGAAGAACTGCGGATCATGTTTGGAACCTCCTGTTCTCTCCAGCAACCTTTTCTGTTAGGTTCTGCTCTCTGAACTGAACTGCTCTCCCACCGCACTGGCTGGAACTAGGAAGTGTCGACATTTAAAGAGTTCTGTTTCCGGTTCATTTGGGAAGTCTTGATTGGCTGAAAAAGCCAACAAGGGGTGTGTTTTTGTGACGTAAGAGGTCACTAGAAGTCAGAAAAACAGAAAAATGTTTTGGAACAGACAGAAAATGTTTTTGAGACAGACAAGAGAAATGTTTAGGCGAGTTGGGAGGAAACAGGTGCCAGCTTCTCTATTTACGTCTGAGAGGATTTAAAAACATGACAGTTCGTTCCAACAAACTTGTTTGCGTTTGTCTCCGACTTTTGACCGACTTACAACCTTGCTCATTTCAGACAGAAAATCAGAAAATGCATAATTACTCTTGTAACCGACATTAATTTGATTTCTACTTTGAATGAGGATTAAAAATCATTAATACTGTTTCACAGTTGATTTAAAATAAGTAGTTCACTTCAACATTTAAAATGGTTTGAATTAAACCCACTTTTGATTTATCAAGACATTTGTAAAATAGTAATGATAATAAAAAAAGAGAGTGTTCTTTCAATTGATCAGTGCAGGACACACTTAGAAAGTCTCTGGATGGACTTGATTTTGTGTTTCTGGACTCAAATCAATGAAATACAGTTCTTGTCCCAGGAAGGCCCTCAAAGTCAGGATTTGATCTGAGGCTTAGTTCACTACACAGCACTCAACTACACGCACATTCATACAACACTCTACTACACACACATTCATACAACACTCTGCTACATATTCATACAGCACTCTATTACACACACATTCATACAGCACTCTACTACACGCATTCATACAACACTTTATTACACACTCATCCATACAGTAGTCTACTACACACATTTATACAGGACTCTGTTACACACATTCATACAGCACTTTCCTACACACATTCATACAGCACTTTCTTACACACATCCATGCAGCACTTTCCTACACACATTCATGAAGCACTTTCCTACACACATTCATACAGCACTTTACTACACACACATTCATACAGCACTCTACTACACACATTTACACAGCACTCTATTACACACACATTCATACAGCACTCTACTACACACACATTCATACAGCACTCTACTACACACACATTCATACAGCACTCTACTACACACATTCATACAGCACTTTACTACACACACATTCATACAGCACTACTACACACTCATTCATACAG
>NC_056512.1:6489312-6490302 GCF_014905685.2 Nematolebias whitei
TACTACACACACATTCATACAGCACTACTACACACTCATTCATACAGCACTCTACTACACACACATTCATACAGCACTACTACACACTCATTCATACAGCACTCTTCTACACACATTCATACAGCACTTTAGTACATCTCTACAAAGATAATCTGAATCGGCAGAGACTAATCAATGCTTTATCACATTCATACACCCATGGGACACACATCCGAGGCAATTAAGGGTTCAGTGTCTTGCCCAGGAACACTTCAACATGTGACTGCTGTTGGAATTGAACCCCCAATTCTCCCACTGGAGAACGACTGCTCTAACCACTCAGTAGTAATGAGTAGTGAATGTTATGTAGTTTTTGAGATGACTGGTTTTCTGGGCGGGCAGCACGGTGGCGCAACTGGTAGAGCTGCTGCCTCTCAGCAAACAGGTCCCTGGTACAAACCACGGTCCAGGGGCCTTCTGGGTGGAGTTTGCATGTTCTCTCCGTGCATGCGTGGGTTTTCTCCGGGTACTCCGGTTTCCTCCCACAGACCAAAACATGCATGTTTGGCTGATTGGTAACTCTAAATTGTCCCTAGGTGTGAGTGAGAGAGTGAATGGTTGTTTGTCTCGTTTGTCTCTATGTGGCCCTGTGATGGACTTGCGACCCGTCCAGGGTGTACCCCGCCCCTCGCACAATGATTTCTGGACATGGGCACCAGCGACCCCCGTGACCCAAAATGGAAGAAGCGGGTAAAGATAATGGATGGATGGATGGATGGTTTTCTGGGCTGGAATGAAACAGAATGTAAACAAACCTTACCGTTTTGGTGCTAGAAAGTGGGTATGAGTTACACCATACAATAATCTTTGGCCACCATAATCATTGAGGAAACTATACTTTTGACTAATATAAAAACTGGAAAGATAGTTTTCTCATCTAATAGGGGTGGTTGGTCCCCCCTACACACACACTCACATACAACCACATATGTATACTATATACATATATAT
>NC_056512.1:6490402-6497217 GCF_014905685.2 Nematolebias whitei
ATATATATATATATATATATATATGGGCAGCTTCATGACGCTGCCTCTCACCGAGTAGATTACCCTGGTTCAATTCACAGTCCGGGGGCCTTTTTGGGTGGAGTTAGCATGTTCTCTCCGTGCTGCATGGGTTTTCTCTGGGTACTCTGGTTTCCTCCCACAGACTAAAAACATGTATGTTAGTCTGATTGGTAACTCTAAATATTCCCTAGGTGTGAAAGAGAGAGTGTGTATTTTTTTCTCATTTCTACGTGGCCCTGTGATGGACTGGAGAGCTGCCCAGGGTGTACCTGCCCCTCGCTCAGTGATTGCTGGACAAGGGCACCAGTTATCCCCGTGACCCAAAATGGAAGAAGTGGGTAAATATAATAGATACTGTATATTTAATGGATGCTATCTTGCATATTGACTTGGCAACTCAATTTTGGATACAAAACTTTTTTACACCTGGATGCAACCAAGCACCAAAATGGAAGTCAGTACCTCACTTATTTGTCAATTTTGTTACGCTCACAACCCAGATAGACATTTATGGTGGCATCCATGTTGAGTTTTGATGTGGCAACCTAAGCTTCAAAAGGAACCTTTCGTCTGCCTATGTAGCCACATGTAACTGGTCACACCTCTGCGTTGTGTTGTTGTTTTTGTTTACATATAAGACATTGGCCATGACACAGCTTGACTAGGGTCATAGTCGATTTCTCGATTTATTCTCTGACAGAAAGATAAATAAAATAAACAACCACGTTATCACTGCCCACTCCAGTCATCTCCCATAGGACACATTTAAAAAGAGCTAACAATTTAACAAAACAAACTAATAAAATTAATTTTATATACATGACATACCCGACTAATAAGACAAATAATAAAAACAACCACGTTATAGCTGCCTGTGTATGGAACAGCAAAATGGTCAAAATTAAATAAATAAATAAAGCATTATGAAATAAGTAAATCATTATTACATAAAAAAAATCATTTTTATTCTTTTATTTCATATTTGTGTTTTTCATGGCTTATTTGTTTCATAATTGTGTTTTCTACGATGGCTTATTTATTTCATAAAGGCTTAATTATTTCATAATACCACTTTTCAGCAGAATGACTTCAGCTGTCAGTCAACATCAGTGGGCTGGACCGGCACGCCCAATGGCTGATCCTTCACGTCCATTAGTTTTCTTGAATACCTGCTCAATCCATCCATCCAGCCATTATCTTTTACCCGCTTCTTCCATTTTGGGTCACGGGGGTCGCCGGTGCCCATGTCCGGCAATCACAGTGCAAGGGGCGGGGTACACCCTGGACGGGTCGTAAGTCCATCACAGGGACACATAAAGACAAACAACCATTCACTCTCTCACTCACACCTAGGGACAATTTAGAGTTACCAATCAGCCTAACATGCATGTTTTTGGTCTGTGGGAGGAAACCGGAGTACCCGGAGAAAACCCACGCATGCACAGAGAGAACATGCAAACTCCACCCAGAAAGGCCCCCGGACCGGGATTGGAACCAGGGACCTGCTCACAGCAGCTCTACCAGTTGCGCCACCGTGCTGCCTTACCTGCTCACTCACAGACATAATTTAGAGCTAATAATTTAGATATAATTTAGAGGAAACAAAAATCCTTTTTACGTGTTAATCTTGTTAAATTCAAAGAACTAAAACAGTGATTCTTCCCGTGCGCGCTCTTGATCCATTTTTGGCAGCCCATTACTTTTTGTCACGACACCTTTATCTTCTGAGAATGTAATCATCTCAGTTTGATTTGCTCAAGTTACCTGAGCTGAACGAAGTTCATGCAACGCTGCCATCCTTCATTACTGTTGACCTAGCAAGTCGTTGCTAGCTGCTATGCTAGCTGTACCAGTGAGTACCACCACAACGGCAAGTATTCAGGAAAACTATTGGATGTGAAGTCTAAAAAAGTTCAGTCAGGTCCTCTGGACGGGTTCAAAAAACAAAAAAATTGTAGAAACGTTTTGTCTTTCATCCAGAAGACTTCTTCAGTCTGAGGAGCTGTATTCAGCTCAGTCTTAATATAGCACGTCCTCTAATAGTGCATTAACCAGTTTGCTGCTGACAGCCAAAACCAGCTGTTCACAAGATGAATGAGGACTATCAGCCTAACAATGGATCGTTAGCACCCTGATGGCCGCTTGCTATTCACAGGGGGCTGAGTGATACTAGCAATAACAGCAGATGTGAAGGATCAGCCAGTGGGAGGGAAGGTCCAACCCACTGACGTTGATTTACAGCTGAAGTCCATCCATCCATTATCTTCCGTTTATTCCGAAGTCGGGTCGCGGGGGCAGCAGCTTGTGCAGGGAGGCCCAGACATCTCTTTACACAGCCACCTCTTCCAGCTCTTCTGGGAGGATTCCTAGGTGTTCCCAGGCCAACTGAGAAACATAGTCTCTCTAGCGTGTCCTGGGTCTTCCCCGGGGTCTCTTCCCAGTTGGACATGCCTGAAGCACCTCTCTAGGGAGGCACCCAGGGGGCATCCTTACCAGATGCCCGAACCACCTCAACTGGCTCCTCTCAATGTGGAGGAGCAGCGGTTCTACTCTGAGTCTCTCCCAAATAACTGAACTTCTCACCATATCTCTAAGGGAGAGTCCAGCTCCCCTGAGGAGAAAACTCATTTCAATCGCCTGTATCTGCAGTCTCATTTTTTCGGTCACTACCCAGAGCTCATGACCATAGGTGAGGGTAGGAACGTAGACCGACCGGTAAACAGAGAGCTTTGCCTTACAGCTCAGCTCTGCACACTCGGATGCGAACCACTCCAGTGAGAGCTGAAGATCACGGCACGATGATGCCAACAGGACCACATCAACTGCAAAAAGCGGAGATGGACTCCTGAGGCCACCGAAAAGGAAACCCTCCGCCAGCTGGCTGCACCGAGAAATTCTGTCCATAAAAGTTATGAACAAAATCAGTGACAATGGGCAGCCCTGGTGGAGTCCAACTCCCACCCTGAAGGGGTCCGACTTACTGCCGGCAATGCGAACCAAACTCTCGCACCGCTTGTATAGGGACTGAACAGCCCGTAACAACGGGCCTCCAATCCCATACTTACGGAGCACCCCCCACAGTGTACCCCGAGGAACATGGTCGAATGCCTTCTCCAAGTCCACAAAACACATGTAGACTGGATGGGCAAACTCCCATGACCCCTCATGGACCCTAGTGAAGGTAAAGAGCTGATCCAGTGTTCCACGGCCAGGACGGACCCACATTGTTCCTCCTGGATCTGAGGTTCGACCAACGATCGGACTCGCTTCTCCAGTACCCCTGAATAGACCTTACCTGGGAGGCTAAGAAGAGTGATGCCCCTATAATTGGAGCACACCCTCCGGTCCCCCTTTTTGAAGAGGGGAACCACCACCCCAGTCTGCCAGTCCAGTGGCACTCCCCCCGATGTCCACGCGACATTGCAAAGACGTGTCAGCCAAGACAGCCCCACAACATCCAGAGCCTTAAGGAAATCAGGGTGAACCTCATCCACTCCCGGAGCCCTGCCGTCTTGGAGCTTTTTAACTACCTCGGCGACCTCAGCCACGATTATGGACGGATCAACCCCAAAGTCCCCTGACTCAGCTTCCTCCATGGAAGACGTGCTGGTGGGATTGAGAAGTTCCGAGAAGTATTCCTTCCACCTCCCGACGACATCACTGGTTGAGGTCAACAGCTCCCCACCTTCACTGAACACAATGTTAGTAAAGTGCTGCTTTACCCTCCTTAGCCGCCTGATGGTTTGCCAGAATCTCCTCGGAGCCGACCGAGAGTCTCTATCCAAGGTCTCACCGAACTCCTCCCACATCCGAGCTTTTGCCTCAGCAACAGCCAAGGCTGCACACCGCTTGGCCATCCGGTACTCCTCAGCTGCCTCAAGAGTCCCACTGGCCAACAAGGCCCGATAGGACTCCATCTTCAGCTTGACAGCCTCTCTAACCCGAGGTGTTCACCACCGAGTTCGTGGATGACCACAGCAAGAAGCACCGACAACCTTGCGGCCACAGCTCAAGGCAGCTACCTCAACAAGTGAGGTGCGGAACATGGCCCACTCAGACTCAATGTCCCCCACCTCAGCTGGGATACCATACCATACCACTTTATTTATAAAGCACTTAAAACAGCTACAAAGCCAACCAAAGTGCTGTACAGACAAAACAACAGGTAACACACAAAGCAAAATACAAAATGAGGTGAATCAGAACATAGACATAAAAACGATGCAGATAATGACGACAAACCAGTGTGGAGCATACAGGATCAAAACACAGATCATCTGGTGTTGAAAGCTACTGAATAGTAGTGAGTTTTTAAACGGGACAAACAGAGGTAACTCGTTCCAGAGTCTTGGTCCTGCTACAGAGAAGGCCCTGTCACCTCTGCGCTTAAGACGAGTTCCTGGAACTGTGAGGAGCAACTGGTCCGCTGACCTCAGGGAGCGTGGTGGGACATACGGTTGTAGCAAATCAGAGAGATGGGGGGGGGTGGGGGGCGACACTGTTCAGTGATTTGTAGACATACATGAGTATTTTGAACTGGATTCGAAAGTGAACCGTAACCAGTGCATTGAGGCCAAAACTGGTGTAATGTGCTCTCTTTTGCCTGTACTGGTTAAAAATCGGGCTGCTGCATTCTGGACCAGTTGTAGTCGTGCAATGGAGGTCTGACTGATACCAAACAGGAGCGAATTGCAGTAATCAAGCCTAGATGTAATGAATGCATGTATTACTGTCTCCAGGTTATTTTTGGACAATATGGGCTTCAGTTTAGACAGCCGCCTCAGTTAGAAGAAGCACGATTTTACAATCATGTTTACATGATTGTTAAGTTTCAGGGAAGGGTCCATTATCATGCACAGATTAGTGACTCTTTGTTTTTCTGACAGGGTTAGAGATGCGGTTAAAGCTCTCCCGGAGGTGTGAGTTGAAGATCTCTCTGATGGGTTCTTCTGCCAGGCGTTCCCAGCAAACCCTCACCACACGTTTGGGTCTACCGGGTCTGTCTGGCATCTTCCCCCACCATATGATCCAACTCACTACCAGGTGGTGATCAGTTGACAGCTCAGCTCCTCTCTTTACCCGAGTGTCCAAAACAAACGGCCGCAAATCAGATGATTCGACTATGAAGTCAATCATCGATCTACAACCTAGGGCGTCCTGGTGCCAAGTGCACTTATGGACACCCTTATGTTTGAACATGTTCGTGATGGACAAACTATGACTAGCACAGAAGTCCAACAACAGAACACCGCTCGGGTTCAGATCAGAGAGGCCGTTCCTCCCAATTACGCCCCTCCAGGTCACACTGTCATTACCCACATGGGGATTGAAGTCCTCCAGCAGAATAAAGGAGTCCCCAGCTGGCGCACCTTCCAGCACCCCTGCCAAGGACTCCAGCTGAAGTCATTATGCTGAAAAGAGTCATTATGAAATAAATAAGCTATCATGGAAAACACAAATATGAAATAAAAGAATAAAAATGAAAATTGTTTTAATTTCATAATGTTTGATTTAATTTTGAGCATTTTGGTGTTCCATACCGTCCTAGTGGAAGTTGTGTTTTTAGGTGGCAGCACGCAGCAGCAGCTCGGAGGCGGGGGTTCGAGTCCTGATGAGTGGGTGTGTTTCCGCTCTGCTCGAATTCAGTGCGACGTTTTTATTAAAGTAGAAAGATGGCGGCTGTGCATCTGAGGATCGGGGATTTGGTGTGGTGAGATGACCTTTAAGCACTGCTAAACTCCTTATTGTTGGTTCAAACTGCACCTAGTAGAGCTAGTTGAAGTTAAACTAGTTTTATTTGTGTTAACCAGTCGTCACAGTGGAAATGTTTGCTTCGTGGCTTAGTTTATGGTCGACCCAAACAAATTGCTAACCAAGCTAGCTAGCAGCCGTCGTTAGCTTCCTGCGTACAAACAAACCATTACTATAGTTTTTAAATTTCGCCTAAATTCGCTTTTTGGGAGTTATCGAGCCGTATTTTGTCATTTATACTTCACTGCCGGTGTGAAAACTTGTAAAGCTTGGTTTAAAAAGGTTTATTTTCTATGTTGTTGGCGCGAGCTTTTAGCATAGCAGCTAACGTGGGCAGCTTATCTCGGTTTCCGCGTTAAACTGCAGCGCCCCGTTCTTTCTGGGCATTTTAAACTTTTCACTTTCATTCTGGTCAGGTTTTAACAAGATAACTGTGTTAAGAGAGAGCAAAGCAAGTCGTTCAACAAACACAAGTAAACACAGTGTCAAGACGCCCTGAATCTTAAGGTTCTCTGTCCCAGCAGAGATCTGTTTAGTTCCTCTGAGAACAGGTTACACACCGATCCAGCTGCAGGTCCAGCCCTCGGGGTCCAAATTCAAACATCAGAATAACAAGTAATCCGAAAATGTTGAGTGTATGAAGAAATTAGACTTTAAACTAATAGAATGCCATCACAGGCCACATCCACTTAAAGTTGATGTAAAATTAGTTTAAACTTAGCTTTGAACATTTATCTTGTAACAAATTTCAGAAAATAAGCTAGAGTTTTGCACGAAGCATCTAAAAAACTCATCTGCTGTATGTTTGCTGTTTGGATGGCAGAGGAACAGAGAAGTTTATTTTTGTGTAATAACTTGAACAGTGACTACTGGCTTCCACTTTGGTGTGTAGCAGCATCTAGGGATGAGAAAGTCAGTTCAGTTTGTTTATATAGCGCCAAGTCACAACAGAAGGCATCTCAGGGCACTGAGAGACATTCATATATAACATAAAACTATATATATATATATATATATATATATATATATATATATATATATAT
>NC_056512.1:6497227-6499647 GCF_014905685.2 Nematolebias whitei
TATATATATATATATATATATATATATATATATATATATATATATATATATATATATATACGTGTGTGTGTTAACATTATTTGTCTGAGGAGCAGACTGCTTTGAGTTTAACTCCATCACAGAACTTTCATCTTGAGCAAGCATGAATGCGACATTGGAAAGGAAAAACTCCTTCATGGGGAAGAAACCTTTAGCAGAACAAGCGGACATCTGCTTCGACCGACCTATAAAAAAAATCAAATATCAAAGTCTTGGGGTGGTTGAAGATTATTCTATGGGTGCCAACAAGGCCACCATTGGCCACCCCCTGGCTCCACCATTGCACCTGATCAAGGATGAAATTTCTCCCTCCACTCTCCAAGATCCAGCTCTGTGCTGCCTTGGACAAGCAGCAAAAAAACTATCGGTATCTCCGTTCTCTACAGAGTAACTTCTGCCCACTTGAATGTCTGGCACCAAAAACATTTAGGTACTTGATTTCCTGTTCAATTCCTGACCAGAAAAAACACTCCTCTCATAACTACAAACATTCACTCTTCAAATCTCTCATCAACCGGAGACATCAGCTACCATGTGTTTATTTTTCTCAAATAAAATGTAAATTACAGTAAATGTGTATAGCTTACGCTTTAGATGTTTTCAGTGTTAATTTCATATTTTTAGGTGTTTTATGGGTTTTAGGACACAGTTCAGTTCAGTTTATTTATATAGCACCAAATCATACAGCTTTAAGTTTTTAGAAGGGGGGAAAACCAGGTTTTCAAATTTTAGGTGTATTTTCCTAAACAAAGCCCCAGGTCGGCATGGATAAAGTATTTATTTATTTATTTATTTATTTTCATTTTAGCCTTTATTTATACAGGTAGTCTCATTGAGACATAACTCATTTTCAAGAGAGACCTGTTTGGGGAGCAGATGAGGGTTTAAGGGCCTTGCTCATGGGCCCAGAGTGGGACGAATGAGGGTGGGGGCAGGTGTGGGTGCTTCACCTACCGCACCCACATTTTTGATGTTGTCGGTGCCGGGGCGTGAACCGGCGATCTTCCGATCACAGGCCCACCTCTCTAACCTCTGCGCCACCACTCCCCCAAACTTTCCCATGCTTTTTTTTTTTTCAACTTTTTTCATACTTTTCCCAAAGTATGGGAAACGTTAACCAAAAAAAGGGTAAAAAAAGTATGGGAAAAGTTCTCACCAAAGATGGTACCGTGGAGCAGTGTTTAGGTGGTCGCAGGCTCACCTCCTAACTGCGGCTTATGTATGTGGAGTTTGAATATATGTTTTCCAAGTACTCCGTTTTCCTCCGACAGTCCAAAAACGTGTGAAACGTGTGTTAAGTTCATTAACAGGAGTAAATTATCACTACTTTTTTTTCTTGTGTGTGTCTCTTGCGACTATCGGTAAATATATATCAGTGTTGGTAACATTATCTTTGCCGTCCTCAATGAAATGCATCATTTGACTGAAGTCGTCTCTGCAAAGAAAAATAAACTCTGCTGCAGTCAATATTAATTAGACCTTCACCATACTTACCTTTAACTTTATGAACTTTGTCATTCAGAATTGTACATTGCACCAGGCAAAATTGAACAAAGTTTCATTTCTCCACATCAGTGTAGGAGTTCATAATTTACATGAATTTTATAGACTTTGATGTTTAGAGCAGAAGATGCAGTTCTTGTACAGCTAGAAGGAATGTGCAAATGTTACCAAATGTTCATATATACACCTTGACACAAGATACATTTATACATGCATGTACAGACATTTACTTAGTAGGGGTGTTGTAAACAAATATTTTAGTAATCTATATTCAGTCAGAGTCAGAGTTTCTTTATTGTCATTCGCACCTCATGTGGTACATGTGGTGGAGCGAAATTATGTACACAAGGTCCCAGTTACATCCAACAATAAAATGTCTAAGAAAAAACAGTAATAACATCTAAGATATGAACTAAGAAAAACATCAACAAAATATACACCAAGCACTCATAACATAAAACATTGAACATCAGCACAAACATGAACATGAGTCTGTGAGCAGATGTGCATGCAGGAACACATCAACATTGAAACAGATCAGCAGCAACATGAAACAGATCAGCAGCAACATGATATGGTTTTTCACAGTGATTATTCTAGTTAGAGATTCATGAGTCTAACAGCCTCAGGGTAGAAGCTGTTCCTCAGTCTAGTGGTTCTACACTTAATGCTCCTTAACCTCCTTCCTGAGGGGAGTGGGGCAAAAAGTGTGTGTGCTGGGTGGGTGGGGTCCTTCATGATGCAGGTGGCCCTCTTCCTGCATCTGGAGGTGTAGATGTCTGTGATGGTGGGGAGACTGATTCCAACAGATTTCTGTGCAGCCTTCACCACTCTCTGCAAAGCTTTTCTTTCTGCAGCTGTGCAGCCTCCATGCCACA
>NC_056512.1:6499747-6501890 GCF_014905685.2 Nematolebias whitei
GCATCCCACCACCGCTGTATCATCTGCAAACTTTACAATGTGACAGCCTGGATGGGTAGCTGCACAATCATACGTGAGCAGAGTAAACAGGAGGGGGCTCAACACACATCCCTGAGGAGAGCCAGTGCTGAGGGTTATGGTGGAGGAGGAGAGGTTGTGGATCCTCACTAACTGTGGTCTGTTTGTTAAAAAGTCTAGTACCCAGTTGCAGATGGAGGGGCTTAGTCCTAGTGTGGATAGTTTGTCCATCAGGGTTTGGGGGATCATGGAGTTGAAGGCGGATGTGAAGTCCACAAAGAGCATACGGACGTAAGAGTTTTTCTGCTCCAGGTGGTTGAGCGCAGTGTGGACCTCAGAGGAGATTGCATCCTCTGTTGATCGGTTCTCACGGTATTCACACATACTTCCGGCGAGCGAACGCTGGTGCATCCTGGCTGCCGCTGCTCGTCATGCTTTTTTTTTTTTTTTTTCTTTTTTCTTGCTTTTTTCTTGTTTCTGTTTTATTCAGTCCTTCCTGCCTTTTCCACTACACCAAGACTCTGATCTGTCTCAATATCAACCATGTGGTTCATTAGGATTTACCTGCTGCCTGCTCTGGTTTGGACTCTCCAGCTGCTCATCCACCACCCGGCGTCTGGCCTTCTCCATTACTCAGTGGTCGAGCTCCTTCGCCTTCGTTTCCTACCGGCCGTGCCGCCTGTGCTCCCTCTTCAGGACATTGCCTTCCATCCTCGCCAGAGATACATTCACCGTGGCTCCCGCCGTATACTCCACGCTGACAAGTCTAACCCCATAAACTCCATCTGGTCTGACTCTCACCATTCTACACGCCGCAATACTCGGGCCACTAACAGTAGTAGCATGTTAGCTAGCCTAGCTCGGTCATCTAACGCTCCGGTCGCTACCAACTCCTCCTCCGTAAAGTTTGGCCTTCTGAACGTTCGCTCACTCACTGGCAAAGGTCAGCTTATTCAAGATCTAATATCTGACCGTAAGCTAAATTTTATTTGTCTAACAAACGTGGCAACAACAAAATGACTTTTTCCACCTGAATTAATCTACCCCACCGGGGTTTGTTTACATCGCCAAATCCCGCGAGTCCGGCCGCGGAGGAGGTCTCGCGATAATTCACCGCAAGAACTGGAAGGTCACACTGGTTCACACACCTCCCTCTCCCTCCTTTGAGCACACTGTGTCTATTCTCTGGCCCTACCCCCACCATTGTTGCCACTTATAAATGACTTTGCTGCTCTAATCGCCCATCTCTCAGCTCTTTCACCCAACATTATTCTGCTTGGAGACCAACATTCATATGGATGAAGACAACCCCCTCACCAGAGACTTCACATCCTGCCTCGACAGCTGTGGCTTCCAGCAGTTCATTAACTTTCCAACCCACATAAAGGGCCACACTTTGGACTTATGCTGCTCTGGACTCTCTCCTCTTAACTGTTCTTCTGATGAACTTCCATTTACTGATCACCTCATGATTTCATTCAGTGTCAATCTTAAATTTTCTTCAGAGAAACCTCAACGCACTCTTTCCTTCCGTAATATTAAGAATATCAACCATTACATTCTTTTGTCTCATATTAATAATACCTTCTTCACCTTCAATTCTTTTGACCCAGATGACCTTGTCACATTCTACAATAACAGCCTCACCAACATCCTTAACTCTGTTGTTCCTCTGAAAACCCGGTCTGTCTCCTTCTCCAACTCTGCACCCTGGTTCACTCCAGAACTCCGTTCTCTGAAATCCAAAGGTCGGAGGTTGGAGCGACTCTATAAGAAATCCGGTCTCTCAATTCACAAGGAACTCTATGCGAACCACGTCATCCAGTATAAGGACAGTATTCTCAAGCCAAATCCAGCTACTTCTCTGACATCATCAGTTCCAATGTTGGCAATTCAAAGACTTTGTTCTCTCTCCTTAACCGTTCAGTCTCATCTCCTAACTCATTACCCTCTCACATGGTTTCCACAGAATTTTGCAACTCTCTGATGTCTTATTTCAGTGAAAAGATTCTTTCAATTCATAAACACCTTGGACCTAATACCGCACCCAGCATCTATGTTGAACTCCCCCCTCCCTCCCTCCCCTTCTCTGTCTTCTCCCTCCCCTCTGCTGATGACATTGCTG
>NC_056512.1:6501990-6505929 GCF_014905685.2 Nematolebias whitei
TATAGAGAGAGAGAGAGACAGAGAGAGATAGAGAGAGATAGATAGAGACAGACAGACAGACAGACAGACAGACAGACAGACAGACAGACAATACGCAGCGCGTTAACATCATATCTGGAAAATGTCCTAGAATTTCAGCTAAATCTCAGGCTTTGGTTCTCCCGGGCGACTGTGCCACATAAAAAGCAGATGTTGGGGAGTAATTTATTTATTACATGTGGTCCCTAGGTAAAACTAATCCCGTGTGAATAGGACTTTAGTACGTCCCACAGTTACAGTCCAGTGAAACACTGACTCTGAAGGTTCCACTGGTCCACTTTAAGTTTTCCTGCACACTTTTTCTGTAAAATGACTTCCAGTTTGCTAAAGGCCTTAAGTGACCTTAAATAAAGATGCAGTTTAAGATATTCTGGTTCGGTGAGTTGAAGTGAGGTTAAGTTCAAAAAGCTACATTTAGGCAGAAAACTGTTCAGGGCCTGCAGCTTGTTCTGTCTAAGGTTAGAGCTGAGATGTGGTTGAACACAGAAAAGTGGAAGGATTCAACCATCAGGAGGATATTATTGAAATGCGTCCTTGTGTTTCAGGGGAAAGCTTGGCCGTTACCCACCATGGCCAGGAAAGGTAAGAAGCAACAACTTCACATTGACATGTTTCAACACATTCTTATCACTGATTGCTGCAAATGGGTTTTGCGTATTTTAGGTAGTGAGCCCTCCGAAGGACCTGAAAAAGCCCAGGGGCAAAAAATGCCACTTTGTGAAGTTTTTTGGAACTGAAGACCAGTAAGTAGGAGTCGCCATAAAGTAGCGTGTCCTTGCTTTGTGCCTCGTGTGTAAGAGAGTGACTGTGTGTGTGTGTGAGCAGCGCCTGGATCAAAGTAGAACAGTTGAAGCCCTACCACGCCCACAAAGAAGAGATGATCAAGATCAACAAAGGAAAGAGATTTCAGCAGGCGGTGGACGCAGTAGAAGACTACCTGAAGAAGGCCAAGGGGAAAGAACAGGTGAAGCACTCAACTTCTTAATTAATTTAGGCTAAATGTAGCTTTGATGGGAATTAGATTTTCCACAGTAAAAATGGTTTTGATTTTACCATAAAATATACAATTTGTCAGGGTCCTGTACAGTGTATCAAGATAAAGGCAAGTTTAGATTCAGTACTAATAGTGTTGCAACGCTTCCTAAAGTCCTTTCAAACTCGATTTATCATTATACCATCTATGCTGGGAACATTAAGGTCTACTTGCGTTCCCTGTTGAGTTCCAGTCCAGAAAAAACAGACATTCACTGTTCCAACTTGTCAGCGATGGGGGGACGAGGGACTTTGGTGTATCACTTGTTCTGATGGAGGTTAAAAACATGGCAGTGTCTGTTTTGTGCAGAACTCTGAGGGTAAAGCAGAATCCAAAGGAAAGAAAGCTTCTAACAAGCCCCTGAAGATACTGGATGAAGATGATGAGGACCTCAGCGCCCTGAAGGACCCATCTGAGAAGGTCAGTGGTGCTCTGATTAGTTCAAAACCTTCAGGAGGAAAACGTTCCTGCTAAAAATGATTTCATCAACTGTGGTTTCAAAAAGTCATTAGTTGAAGTCGACTCCGTCAGGACTGAGAAGATTAGGAGTTGGTTTGTTCAGATACAAATGAGGCTTTCCTCATGGAAAAGGGTAATTATTTAAAGATATTTTAAATGTGTCTTGAAAATACGAAAAAAGGAATTTAAAGAAACTGTTTTCTCCAAAAATGATGAATGACTGATGAAATTTGCTGAAGAATGGGTAAATATAATAAAACAAGCAGAACAAGAAAGAGACAGTAGCGTCAAGCTAAAATGAGCTAAATCAGAGGTAAAATTTAAATTAATCATGGCTGTGGCTAAAATGAACATAGGAAGTAAAAAGTTAAGCAATTATAGTGAAGTAGGTTTCAGAAAACAAGTTTTTTTTTTTTTTTTCCAGAGGTCAAAAATGTCTCAATGTGCATTTATGGAAATGTATTTGAACATAAAATTAAATTTTAAACAAAAAGTTACAAACACTAAAAGTCATAACTGTTCCCAGCTGAGTTGTACATTCTGACTGGTGAAGGGCTAAAATAGCAGCTTTAAACAGAATTGGTTAATTAGCAACAAAACGATGAAATAAACTATAAACAAGAAATTTAGGTCTGGAGACTGGCTAGGCCGCTCCAGAACCTTGATATGCTTCTTACGGAGCCACTCCTTGGTTCTCCTGGCTGTGTGCTTCAGGTCATTGTCATGTTGGAAGACCCAGCCTCGACCCATCTCCAATGCTCTCACTGAGGGGAGGAGGTTGTTCCCCAAAATCTCTCACTACATGGCCCCCGTCATCCTCTCCTTAATACAGTGCAGTTGTCCTGTCCCATGTGCAGAAAAACACCCCCAAAGCATGATGCTTCCACCCCCATGCTTCACAGTAGGGATGGTGTATTTGGGATGGTATTCATCATTCTTCGTCCTCCAAACACGGTGAGTGAAATTAAGACCAAAAAGTTCTATTTTGGTCACATCTGACCACATAACTTTCTCCCATGACTCCTCTGGATCATCCAAATGGTCATGGGCAAACTTAAGACGGGCCTGGACGTGCGCTGATTTAACCAGGGGAACCTTCCGTGCCATGCATGATTTTAAACTATGACGTCTTAGTGTATTACCCACAGTAACCATGGAAACAGTGGTGCCAGCTCTCTTCAGGTCATTGAGCAGCTCCTCCCGTGTAGTTCTGGGCTGATTCCTCACCTTTCTTAGGATCACTGATACGCCACGAGGTGAGATCTTGCATGGAGCCCCAGTCCGAGGGAGATTGACAGTCATGTTTAGCTTCTTCCATTTTCTAATAATTGCTCCAACAGTTGATCTTTTTTCACCAAGCTGCTTGGCAATTGCCCCGTAGCCCTTTCCAGCCTTGTGGAGGTCTACAATTTTGTCTCTGGTGTCTTTGGACAGCTCTTTGGTCTTAGCCATGTTAGTAGTTGGAGTATTACTGATTGTGTGGGGTGGACAGGTGTCTTTATGCAGCTACCGACCTCAAACAGGTGCTTCTAATTTAGAATAATAAGTGAAGTGGAGGTGGACGTTATAGAGGTGGACTAACAGGTCTTTGAGGGCCAGAACTGTTGCTGATTGGCAGGTGTTCAAAAACTTATAAATTATTTAAAAATCATGCATTGTGATTTCCGAATTTTTCTTTTAGATTATGTCTCTCACAGTGGACATGCACCTAAGATGAAAATTTCAGACCCCTCCATGATTTCTAAGTGGGAGAACTTGCAAAGTCGCAGGGTGTTCAAATACTTATTTTCCTCACTGTATCTCTCAGATTAGAGGCAATTTGTTCAACATAATGACACTTCCTCCAGTTATTTAACAGTCAACAATGGTGTACCACAAGGCTCAGTCTTAGGACCCACCCTCTTTACAATCTACATAGGTAATGTAGGTCAGAGCATTCTTGACGCATCCATACATTTCTATGCTGATGACACAGTTGTTTTTTGTCGAGCTAAAACAGTTGCTAAGGCTTTCCAGGTTTTGAAATCTGCATTTCACATCATCCAGTCAGATTTGTTCCTCCTCAAACTTGTCTTCAATGCTGATAAAACCAAAGGGATGCCTTTTTCAAACAGGAAGTCGGTCCCAGCAGTTCTTCCTTCGATTTTATCCTCAAATGATGTCCCTATTGAGTTTGTTGATTCCTATAAATATTTGGGTATCTTGGTCGACTCGCTCCAGCTCCATGTGGAAAACCTAGTAAAGAAACTTAAAGTTAAACTGGGTTTCTTTTTCAGAAACAGATCCGGTCTAACTCTGATTGCTAGGAAACACCTTGTAACTGTGACTTTCCTTCCCTCCATTGATTACGGTGACATTATTTACATGAACGCTCCTACAAGAACCCTGCAGATGTTGGATGCTGTCTG
>NC_056512.1:6506029-6506624 GCF_014905685.2 Nematolebias whitei
TATATGTATGTCTATATGTATGTATGTATATATATGTATGTCTATATATATGTCTATATGTATGTATGTATATATATATGTCTATATGTATGTATGTATATATATGTATGTCTATATGTATGTATATATATGTCTATATGTATGTCTATATATGTATGTATATATATGTCTATATGTATGTATATATATGTCTATATGTATGTATATATATATGTCTATATGTATGTATATATATGTCTATATGTATGTATATATGTGTCTATATGTATGTATATATGTGTATATGTATGTATATATGTGTATATGTATGTATATATGTGTATATGTATGTATATATGTGTCTATATGTGTGTATATGTGTATATATATGTTTGTATATATATATGTTTGTATATATATATATGTTTGTATATATGTGTATATATGTGTATATATATGTGTATATATATATGTATATATGTGTATATATGTATATATGTGTATATATATATGTATATATGTGTATATATATGTATATATGTGTATATATATGTATATATGTGTATATATATGTATATATGTGTATGTGTATGTATGTATATATGTGTATGTGTAT